>NC_044554.1:94002553-94305471 GCF_007565055.1 Rhinopithecus roxellana
CTTACCCCTTTCCCTTTACATAACATTGGGGGCTGCAGCACTCCAAGGTCATCTTGCTGCTGCTCCTTGCCTTGGATGATGGGTGTGGCCTTGTTTGAGAGTGGCTGTAGTCTGAGGCAGGAGTGGGGGCAGGGTGGGGATGTTGTATTCATGACTTTTTTTTTTTTGAGACAACGTTTCACTCTTGTCGCCCAGGCTAGAGTGCAGTGGCGCAATCTCAACTCACTGCAACCTCCGCCTCCTGGGTTCAAGTGATTCTCCTGCCTCAGCCTCTCGAGTAGCTGGGATTACAGGCACCCATCATCACGCCTGGCTAATTTTTTTTTGCATTTTTTGGTAGAGACAGGGTTTCACCGTGTTGGCCAGGCTGGTCTCAAACTCCTGACCTCAGGTCATCCACCTGCCTCGGCCTCCCAAAGTGCTGGGATTACAGGCGTGAGCCACTGCGCCCGGCCCTCATGGCCTTTTAAGGTCTTTGTTATTTATTCTGGATACCACGGAAAGAAAGTTCCCATTATTTTCTGCTACTGCTTACTGTAGACTCAAATTGCTTTGTTTATTTGTTTTCTACCCAGGAAAGTGTACAGGGCATACAGAAGGTTCTATATTATATACAGAAGTTGAAGCTATAGTCTTCTTGATTTAATAATAATAATAATCATAAAGTGTTTACTATGCTTCAGGCATTATTTCAAACACTTTACACATACTAATTAACTTAATCACACAATTTGTATCCTCGCCCTATGAGGTAGTTGCTATTATTACTGCCATTTCAGAGATATGTAAACTGAGACAGACACAGTTAAGTGTCTTGGCTGAGGTCACAGAGCCAGGAAGTGCCACTGCCAGGGTTTATGTTCCCAGGCACATCCTGACACTGATCTCAAGCAATCATGCCATGGTGGCAGACAATGTGTTTAATGTGAACCAGATCAACTTGTTCACACAGAGCAATAGTTCCATTGTGAGTACTAATAGGTAGAAAGATGAAGATTCCTGCCAGCAAGTGGATCGATAGTGAAAGTGTGTGAACGCTCTCCAGGATAGAGTGAAAGGGATAAAGACCTTCGTTACTTCTACTTCAGCATACACATGAGTCATCCGGGGCATTTAACTTTTCCCCCACCTGCAGAAATCTCTGATTCAGCAAGTCTTGTGGGATTTGGAAGCTACATTTACGTAAGCAATCTCAAACAATTCAGAACGTCTTATGGGGGTGGTCTGAGATGTATTTTATTAGAGATGTGTGCCTTATTCTCACAGGCTTGGGTTATTTCAAAGAGGATAGAGAGAATATTTTATCCTAACATCTTCCCAACCAGGATCTTGTGGATGTGTCTTGGTAAGAAACTTTGCAGTACTCAAAGTACTTCATCTTCAGGGGTAGATGTCACCTGGACAATGAAGAAGAGGTTTAGAGAAACTGGCAATAGTGAGCCAGTCTACAATCTTAACCATAAAAATGAAGACTGAGTTTTTTCACAGGAGGATGCCCTTTCTTCTGGGAGGTACAGCAGATGGCAGTGTGTATTTTCTAGAAATAAGTTCAGGGCTGAAATCTTGTGGGACATTTCAGATTGATTTGAACTCATGTTTATAGACCTTGGACATAGGAATGGGGGAAAAATAACAACCCTAAAGATGTTACGTAATATATGGTTTATCACATGTGCTCAGGCCCTCTGGGTCGGGATGTATACATCTAAAAATGCCCTTATAAGTGCATTGGATGAGGATCTGACCCCGTAGACCAGCTTATATAGCTGTTGTGAACAAGAAAAAAATCTGCATCTAGTCCTATATCTCTTCTAGCAAATGTTAAGCGTGGCCACCGAGAAACCCAATCATTAACAATGAAAGAAAACAAAAACTATTTCCTATGACGTGGATTTAAAGAACAGACTCTTTTTTTTCCTTGAGTGGAAACAGTGACTTGAAATGGAGTAAAATTAAGCTAAATAAGAGTAAACAGTGAAATTTTGTAAACTATGGAATAGTCTCACTGGGAATGTTATGGAAGCCTCATCACTTAGTCATTACAAACTAGACCAGACAAATGACTTGAAGATATGTTGCAAGAAACAGGGTCATAGGGAATGGATGAATGAACTTTTTTTCTATCCCCCATGGACATTTCCCCAGTGGTGTCAGCACTCAGAGACACACATACACACACACACACCCCACACACACACCACACACACACACACACACACACACACACACAGTCACCTTCAAGTTGTCTTCTTTCTGACTTTGCAATGTGATCATCACCAAAATAGCATTTAAAAACCTCCAAAGCCTCTTTCTATTGCTGGGTCTATATTTACTGTGTATTCAGGTCCCCTGTCTCATTCATTATGGATAAGGTTTTCTGTTAAGATTATAAAAGCCTGACTTCCACTTCATCATCTTTAAAGCCTTGTAAACACCTTCCCCAGCAAAGCCTAGTGATTGCGAGTAGTGAGAGGTAGAACGGCAACCTGATGGAGATTGAAGAGGACAATCCAAATCTGTTCAAATGGTGGTTTACAGAAGCTGTTCACTTCAGCAGGCTCATTTAACATGCACAATCTAAAGACCACTGAGCCTTCCTTCCATCCCTTGAGTCACACTTGCTTTCTATAGATAGCTGGTAGAAATCACAATATTGAAAAGCCAGTTACTTGCATATTTGGAGCTAAAAGTGGGTATCAGAAGTGTGACCATCCCCAGTGTTTCTTATTCTATAGAGTGTAGCCTGCACCAGAAAATATATAAATGACCAGATTTTATTCACTGTTTGTTCCATTTTCTATTACTAGCTGCAATAAGAAATTTGAATGAAATTTAAAGATTACCATGGCTATCCATTTAAACACACTATTTTTGATTCCCAGATTATAGGAAATTAGCAATTGGTTGCATGTTTCTTTAAAAAAGCTGTTTACCTATTCCAAGTAGTTGATGATAATGGAAAATAATAGCACCAATTTTTATCAACCATAATTTTATTTGGAAGACAAGTCTTTTCTATCATACTTCATTCCTTTTCTTCTTCTTGCTCATGGGCAAGATAAAACTAAATTTTCCCTCTTGTCTTATGCAATGTAATAATAAAATAAAATAAAATACTAATAATAGTAATAATGAAAAGTAGCAACCTTTTATAGAGTCCTCACAGGTATGTCAGGCCTTGCACCAAGTCCTTCATGAATATTGTTCCATTTTATGTTCACAACAGCTCTCTAAGTAAAATATTCTTATCTTACTGATGGGCAGCTTGATCTTTGAGAGGTTCAACTGTGCCTAAAATCATGTGAGTATGTGGCAGAGCCAGATTCAAGCCTATTTTTTCTGACTCCAAAGCCTGTGCCTTTAATTACCTGCCATGAGCCTCAAATGCCTTAAGTCTTAAGAAAATTATTGTATTTCCTGTGCCCTCCCTTCCCTCTTATTGCATCTTCTTATTCCACCCTCATGAAAGAAACAAGAGTTCACCACCCAAAATAATATTTTTGAGCCATTAAAAATAATAGATACAACTACTAATAATTTTACCAGTGATTAAAATGATCACAAAGGTCATATGATCATGCAACTAGACACAAATTCTTTGAGCAACCTAAAGAAATCAAAATTTAAATTTGAATTTCTTTAGGGTTCCTAAAGAGAATCAGATAATTCAAAACCATTTCCAGCACATTTGTGCTGTTGCATTTGTTTTTTCAAATGCTAGTTTTATTGAAGACTGTTAAACATATTGTTACAATCTGCAGTGGGAAGGACAGTGTGTCGATTACATTACTTTTGGAAGAGGAGGAAAAGATTTATATTACTTTTCTACCTGGTCATCTGGAAAGATCAACTTCAAAACCCGAGAAAATTCACTTTCCACACGAAAAGCAGTCCATGGTAGTATGTTGACTAAATGGAGCATGGGGTTTTGAGATGATAGTATTTTATTATTTTTTGTTGCAAAGGGGCTAATCATAATCATCTAGGAATTGATTATCGCCTTACAAAGAAAAGTGTGTGTAAACTTCTTCCTGCCTTCCGAAAGCTTACAAGTTTTGGCAACGTTGTACATACTGTGCATAAATATAACATTGGGCATAAAACTAAGAAAAGAAATGCTTACCAAAGATTTAAATCAGTGCTTACTTGAGCAATACAGCATTGGTCTAGTTCTTTATTTTTCCCTCTTGAAGTACAATAGAATGCAAGTTTTATGAGGGCAGATACTTGGGACTTGTTAACGAATTGCAGTCTCTCTAACACTTAGAAAAGTACCTAACATATAAAAGATGCTTAATCAACGTGTCTTAGATAATATGAGCTTGAAGAGGAGGAATCATGGGATGCCACACCTCATCCTGCATCTATTTATTTCTATAAGTTGAAGTAGTGAGGTCCTCTACCTTTGTCTTTGTGAGAATATCACTGTCCAGGCCATTACCCTTCTCAGAAAAAAAAAAAAAAAAAATCTTTCAGTGCAATCAGCATTTGTGGATGATTCGAAGATGGAATATCTGAAGTGAAAGCATCCGTTGGAAAACATGATAAGGTACTCAAAGACAAAGTCGTTGTCATTTATATGTTCTGAATGATGCCTAGCTTCCCGTGGGTAAACACTGAGACCTAAATTGCCATTATAAAAGATCAGTGCCATTGCCATTAAAATGCACTGTGTTTCTACTATCTTGAGTGCAGAAAAAGAAAAAATGTTGGCACAATAGGACTGATTCTGCACCCATGTGGAATAATTTAATTCTGTTAATAATGCTAGAAATGTTAAGAAAACATTTGGGGGAGGGAAAGGCAGAATATGGGGACGTGTAAAACCAGCCTTGTTTCATCTGAACTCCAGGATCCATTTGTTTTCCATTGTTTACTGTACTTATTCTGGATCTGTTTTCACTTTTATTTGTGGTCAGCTTCGAAATGTCTACACGAAAGCACACTTCAGAAGTAAAATGACTCTGTCTTTTTACAGTATGACTTTAGACAGTTGGACAGTTTTAGGATGCACTGGTTCCTGGATCAGTTTTTGGGCTGCTTAAGGCATGCTAGTGAATACACTGCAAAGAGAAAAGGCATTGTCTCTACAGGCACATGAATCCAACCTCTGAGCTGGGTTCTGGGTGTATGCCATGCCCTTTGAACCTCATGCATAGCACCCCAGCCAAATTCTGCCCACCCTCAGAAGCTGAGCTTTATGCATACCATCCCAGCCAAATTCTGCCCCCCAGAAGTTCTCATGCAATTTTCATTGACTATAGTAGGACTCATCTGGGTGTGTCCAAGGGCAGAATCTGGCTGTCTACATGTAACATACTGTTTGGGTTGGGGCATGAAGCCAAAAAAGCATTGTTTACTATTTATATGGGTCTTCACCAATTTCTGGACTCTAAAAGAGATGAACTCACTGCTTCTGAATAATTCATTCATCAAAGCAGACATGAAAAATTTTGTTCCTTGAGTTTAGTTAGAAAGCAAAGCATTTGCTGTTTCACTGTCTGGAAGCCAAAATATGTTTGGGGCTCTCTACTTCAACCCAAGCTGACATTCCCAAGCTGACAGCATCTTAAAGCAAGATGACTTGCTTTCTTGCAAAGAGGCATATATGCAAGCAATAGTGGCCGTGAGGGTATGACAAAGACATTGAGATTGCCTTGAACCTCCCTCAAAGTTTCCTACAAATTTCATGTTCCTGTAAAACACTTGGGGAAGAATCACTTTGGTATCATTTAGACATAAATCCAGTCTAGGGAACTGTTAATGTTTCTACTGTCAGGAATCAATATTTCTTCTGCATAGTTGACTTAATAGCAGTTGTCATTTGTTTTATGTCTTTGTGAAAGGAGCACATATTCCTTTGGGGGTCCTTTTTAATATAAAGATGTTAGTGCTTTGCTTTTGAACATATTAAATGGTTTCATGTGTATTAACAAACTATCGTAGTAGCATAGAATAGGGTGTTGCTCTGACTTGGACTAAAATCATTTGTTTGTGTGTATGTGGAGTGCCATCTATGGCGCCTTAGAGATGAATACCAGAAATATGAAACAGTGAGGAGGAAAGGTTCCTGGAAATAGTGCGTGCATCTTGGAAAGCCACTTGGGGAATCTGCTGAGAAGGGGTGACTAGATATACTTCCAAATCCTCAAATATCAAGCATCCAAGTGAAAACCATTAAGTTTAATGAGTTACTCTGTTTGCAAAAGAAAACTAAAAGCTTATAGAAATTTCAAATTTACAAGTACCTAGGGCTAGATATTCTGTAGTAAGTTCCTGCTTTTAAAAAGGGGCAATGTCTAAACTCTGTATTGTTGGTAGAGTTTTGTTCTCAAAGGTTCCCGGGTGGTCCTGAATAGCCCATTTCAGGGTTTTATCAAACCCTGACATGGGCAAGACTTACAGATGTTCCGTCCTAAATCCACCATGCTTTCAATCTCTTTTATCTTGTCCATATTTCTATGAATGTTGAGAGTAAAATCCTCATTAGGAATTTTTTTAACATTGAGATTCAAGACAGCCTTAGCCTTCCCTTCTCAACCACTATCATTGTAACCTTCCCTGTCAACCTGATTTTCCTCTCTTTGCTTATCTTTCTCACTTTTTTCCCGACATTTTTATAACATTAGAGGAATTATAGTGATTCTGAATGATCTTGTTGTCTTATACCCATCCTTGGTTTTCCTTTCTTCCCCCTTTTATTTGTTTTGTTAGGAAAAACATCATCATGAATATTGATTCTGAAATCAGGTTCTAATTTCCACATATTTGTATTCAGAGTGACTCTACCTACTCAACCAAGTTGCTTTAACTGGTCCTTCACAATATATTCAAGGTGATAGAATATATTAAAATTAATAATGTTGGTACAAATGCTGGGATTGGAACCCTGGAATGAACAAATGGGGCCAGTTGAGGTAGAGGCTGGGGGTTTCACCCAGGCTCTACCCAGCTGCCCTGAGGATGAGGGAATCTGTATCGCAGAGGATGCAACGTGGTCTCCATGCAACTCCATGTGCACAGCACTTGGCAGTCCCTGGCTTCAACTCCTTATATATGTTTCCATAGCTATAAAATTAAAATAAGGAGGTTATTCACTACCCACCTTCTAAAGTTGTAAGATTGAGTGAGTTCATACGTGTAAAGCACTTAGCACAATGTCCATTACTCAAAAGATGGTAATTGGTAATGGTAGTAGTATCAGTAGCAGTTGCAGTAGCTTTATTTCTTTACAGTCTCACAAGTTAGAATAATTGACAAGTTATAGTCCAATGTTATTTACATTTTCAGAGAACATTTATGTTTTTTTTTTTTAATTTTATTTTGAGTTCCGGGGTGCATGTGCAGGATGTGCAGGTTTGTTACATAGGTAAACAGGTGCCATGGTGGTTTGTTACACCTGTCAGATTATCATGCTTAATTTTCTAGAACAAGAAATTTTGACGTGAGGTCTCACAGGATGAAACTGCAATAAACTAAGACAAGTGAGAAGAGGAATGGGTAGAGAAGAGGTTTCCACAGCAGGAAGAGTCTGGAGGCAATTACTGAGTTTCTCAGCCGAAACAGGTGAAGTGTCCAAGGCCTAGGCTACACAAATAAAACAGTCCAAAAGCTGAGATTTAGGAAAGGATTATGGCCCTTGACAAAGCATCTACAGGAAGAAGCTGGACAACCAGATAGAGGCTCAGAACCATGATGAGGCTAACTTGGGGGTTTGAATTATGATGGAAGGGCTATCTGACCACATTGGACATGTCCCATGGTGTATTAGTTAGGATTCTCTAGAGGCAC
The DNA here is from genome assembly GCF_007565055.1 of Rhinopithecus roxellana. NCBI lineage: Eukaryota > Metazoa > Chordata > Mammalia > Primates > Cercopithecidae > Rhinopithecus > Rhinopithecus roxellana. The sequence continues at coordinate 94,010,345 of NC_044554.1, forward strand.
AGAACTAAGAGGATAGATCTATATATAAAGGGGAGTTTATTAAGAAGTATTGACTCACACGGTCACAAGGTGAGGTCCCACAATAGGCCATCTGCAAACTGAGGGGCAAGAAAGCCCGTCTGAATCTCAAAGCTGAAGAAGTTGGCGTCCAATGTTTTAGAGCAAGAAGCACAGAAGAAAGATGTAGGCCAGAAGACTAAACCAGTCTAGCCTTTTTGTGTTCTTCTGCCTGCTTTTATTCTGACCTCACTTCTATGTCTACCCAGATTGAGGGTGGGTGGGTCTGCCTTTCCCAATCTGCTGACTCAAATATTAATCTCCTTTGGCAACACCCACATAGACACACCCAGGAACAATACTTTGCATCATTCAGTCCAATCAAGTTGACAGTATTAACTATCACACATGGCTACTCCACCCTTACCCTGTTTGTCAATAAGGAAAGCACAGGAGCAGGTGAGGGCAGCCACGAGACTTGGCAGTGAATTCCAGGCCTGAGAAAGCTGCTTAATTTCAAGGTTAACCTGAAGGACTCTGCCCTTGAGACTGGCCCCTGGCCTCACCTGAAGACAGAGGCCATCAGACATCCCAGCAGCAGAAGCCTGTGCAGTCTGAATATAATGGGAATAGTCTTCTGGAAAATGAAGAAGGCTTGGATTTGCAAGAACTGTATTCAGCCAAGGCTGGATTATCTGCAAAGAGGTATCCATATGCTTGGGCACTGTCTCCTCCCTCACTGCCCAACTGGTCTACTTCCAGCCATGCTCCCTGGGGACATTGCCTCCATTCCCCAAGACTTACTCTTCTGCAGTTTCACAAAGCCCAGTTGGTTTAAATTCTTTGTCCTTCCATTGTCCAAACCTAATAAGGAAGTCAGTCAGCTGTGGGTTGGGATAAGGAGCTGGTTGGTGGTAAGGAAGAACATTCCTCCAAGGGCCTTTTGATCTTTAAGAGGCAATAAGTTGCCCCATTCCCACTTTTATACAAAAATATCTCTTGTGTGTGTCATTCAAACAGATTGTTTTCCTTCCCATGAATGTAATTGTTGTCTCTTGGAGATTTTATGAGAAACAGAATTCAGACCATTCCAAAGTTAGGCAGAAGAGGAAAGCATATGACTTTATCTTGCTCACTTCCCAGACTTGTCTCTTTTACTTGTTGATATTTGTCTCCAGGAGTCACATATTTCAATGACAAGGCAAAATGCCCCCAGACAATTCATGCCTGTTCCTAATTCTGTACCTAACCAACTGTGGACCTTGTTCAAGACATTTTATACCGTTGGACCTCAGTTTTCTCATCTGGAAACTTGGGAAGTTGTACTGGATAAGATAAATTTGTCAGGCAGTGTGTTATTGCTATCAAAAATATGGATTTTGCAAATTAACCTACCTGATTTTCAAACCTAGTTCTGTTGTTTGCAAAGATGATGCAGCAGAGCCTCAGTTTTCTCTTATAAACAAAGTTGTTATGAGGATTACATAAAATAATTCTTGTGAAGTGCTTAATTACTACCTGAATATTGTAAGTGCTAAGTCAACTTTAGCTCATATTTAGTGTTTCCATCTATGATTTTTCCTTCTGAAGTAAACTTTACAGTACTTGTTATTCTTTACCATATATACCAATGATATTTTCTATTAGTGTGGGCAAATCAAAATAGGCAATGATAACACTATATTTTATTCTATATATACAAGTGTGTGTGTGTGTGCTCTCTCTCTTTCTCTCTCTTTCACACACACACATACACACACCCGAAAAAGTAACTTATTTTTCTACCATCAGCAGAATCTAGAATTAACTTAAAGAGGTTATGTTAACCTAGTATGGTTAAAGAAGTACCATACTAGGTTTTGGTTCCTCAAACGCTTTCACAAATCCTTCCTTTTGCGTGAATGGCTTGTGAAGATAGGAGGTCAATGTTTTTTTCAACTTGTATTATAGATTCAGGGGGTATTGTGCAGGTTTGTTATCTGGGTATATTGTGTGATGCTGAGGTTTGGGATATGAATGATCCCATCAACCAGGTACTGAGTATAGTACTCAACAGTTAGTTTTTCAGCCCTTGTCAACCTCCCTACCCTCTCTAGTAGCCCCCAGTTTCTATTGTTGCCATATGTTCCCAAGTACCCAATGTTGGGCTCCCACTTATTTATATATGAGAACATACAGTATTTGGTTTTTTGTCCTGACATTAATTTGCCTAGCATAATAGCCTCCAGCTGCATCCATGTTGCTGCAAAGTACATGATTTCATTCTTTTTTAGTCTATGTAGATTCCATGGTGTATATATACCACATTTTCTTGATCTAGTCCATCTTTGATGGGTGCCTAGGTTGATTCCATGACTTTGCTATTCTGAATAGTTCTGTGATGAACATATGAGCGCATCTGTCTTTTCAGTAGAATGACTTCTTTTCTTTTCTTTTTTTTTTTCCTTTGAGACAGGGTCTGGTTTGGTCACCCAGGCTGCAGATAGCACAGTCATGGCTCACTGTAACCTCAACCTCCCAGACCCAAGCAATCCTCCTGCCTCAGCCTCCCAAGTAGATTTATTTTCTTTTGGATATATATCTAGTAATGGGATTGCTAGGTCAAATGGAAACTCTGGTTTTAGGTCTTTGAGAAATCTCCAAACTACTTTCCACAGTGGCTGAACCCTAATTTACATTCCCACCAACAATGTATGAATGTTCCTTCTTCTCTGCAGCCTCACCAGCAGCTGTTGTTTTTTGACTCTAATAATAGCCATTCTGACTGGTGTGAGATGGTATCTTATTGTGGTTTTGATTTGCCTTTCACTGATGATTAGCGACGTGGAGCATTTTTTCATATGTTTGCTGGCCACTTGTATGTCTTCAACAGATGTGTCTGTTGCTGTCTTTTGCCCATTTTTTAATGGGATCATTTGTTTTTTACTTGGTCAAATGTTTATGTTCCTTATAGATTCTAGGTATTAGACCTTTGCTGGTTGTGTAGTATGTGAATATTTTCTCCCATTCCATAGGTCATCTGTTTATTCTGTTGATATTTCTTTTGCTGTGCAAAAGCTCTTATTTTAATTAGGTCCCACTTTTCAATTTTTGTTTGTGTTGCAATTGCTTTTGATGACTTAATTATAAATTATTTCCCAAATGCAATGTCTAGAACGGCATTTCCTGTTTTCTTCTAGGATTCTTTTAGTATGAGGTCTTACATTTAAATCTTTAATCCATCTTGAGTTAATTTTTGTATATCGTGAAAGGTAGGGTTCCAGTTTCATTCTTCTGCATATGAGGAGTCAACTGTCCCAGTTCCAGGTATTGAATAGGGAATCCTTTCCCCATTGCTTATTTTAGTTAACTTTGAGGAAGATCAGATGGCTATAGGTATGCAACTTTATTTCTGGGTTCTGTATTCTGTTCCATTGTTCTATATTTCTGTTTTTGTACCAATACCATGATGTTTTTGTCTGTTACTATAGCCTTATAATATAGTTTGAAGTCAGGTAATGTGATGCCTCCAGCTTTGTTCTTTTTGCTTGGCTTGCTTTGGCTATTTGGGCTCTTTTTTGGTTCCATATGAACTTTATAATAGTTTTATCTTCTCTTCTGTGAAAAATGATGTTGATAGTTTGATAGGAATGGCACTGAATATGTAGATTGCTTTGGGCTCTATGGGCATTTAAACGATACTGATTCTTACAATCCATGAGAATGGAATATTTTTTCATTTGTTTGTTTAATGTATGATTTCTTTTAGCACGGTTTTATAGTTCTCCTTGTAGAGCTCTTTTTTGTCCTTGGTTAGATATACTCTTAGGTATTTTGTTTGTGTGTGGTGGTTTTTGTAAATGGGATTATGTTCTTGATTTGGCTCTCATCTTGAATATTATTGGTGTAGAGAAATGCTGCTGATTTTTGTACATGGATTTTGTGTCCTGAAACTTTAGTGAACTTGTTTGTCAGTTTCAGGAGCCTGTGATGGAGTTTTTTGGGTTTTCTAGGTGTAGAATCATATCATCCTTAAAGAGAGATAGTTTGACTTCTTTTCTTATTTGGATATATTTTATTTCTTTGTTTAGCCTGATTGCTTTGGCTAGCAATTCCAGTGCTGTACTGAATAGGGGTGGTGAGAGTGGACATCCTTGTCTTGTTCCAGTTCTCGAGGGGAATGCTTCCAGTTTTTGCGTATTCAGTATGATGTTGGCTGTAGGTTTGTCATAGACGGCTATGACTATTTTGAGGTATGTTCATTCAATGCCAAGTTTCTTGAGGGTTTTTGTCATGAAGGGCTATTGGATTTTATTGAAAGCTTTTTACATGTCTATGGAGATCATATGGTTTTTGGTTTTGATTTTATGTTTATGTTTATGTGGTGAAGCACATTTATTGATTTGTGTATGTTGAGTCAATCTTGCATCCTAGCAATGATCTTGGATCTTTCCCCAAGTCTTTACTTGGAGCCTATGGGTGTGTAAGGTAGCCTTATGTGTAAGATAGGTCTCTTGATGACAACAGATGAATGGGTATTATTTATCCAACTTGCCACTATTTGCCTTTTAAGTGAAGCATTTAGACCATTTAAACGTTCTAAGTTAATATTGATAGATGAGGTTTTGATCCTATCAAGAAGTTGTTAGTTGGTTGTTTTGTAGTTTCTATTGTGAGGCTGCTTGATAGGGTCTGTGGGCTTTGAACTTAAGTGTGTTTTTGTGGTAGCAGTTATCATTCTTTCATTTCTATGTTTAGAACTCTCTTAAGGATCTGTTGTAAGGCTTGTCTAGTGGTAATGAATTCCTTTAGCATTTGCTTGCCCGGAAAAGATTTTTCCCTTCACTTATGAAGCTTAGTTTGGTGGGATATGAAATTCTTGGTTGGAACTTTTTTTCCTTAGGAATGCTGAAAATAGGCCCCCAATCTCTCCTAGCTCATAAGGTTTATGCTGAGAGTCCACTGTTAGCCTGATGGGGCTCCCTTTGTATGTGAGCTGCTTTTAAGATTTTTTTTCTTTAATGTTCACCTTGGACAATCTAGTGACTGTATGCCTTGATGACAGTCATTTTGTGTAGTATCTGGCAGGTGTTCTCTGGATTTCTTGTATCTGGATGTGTACCTCTCCAGCAAGATAAGGGAAATTTTCTTGAATGATTTCCTCAAAATTTTTTTCCAGGTTACTTACTCTTTCTCCTTCTCTCTCAGGAATGCCAATCATTTATAGGTTTGGTCACTTTACTTAATATAATATTTCTTGACAACTTTATTCATTTTTTAAAAATCATTTTTCTTTATTTTTGTCTGACTTGGTTAGTTTAAAAGACCAGTCATCAGGCTCTGAAATTCTCTTTTCTGCTTGGTCCAGTCTATTGATAAATCTGTCAATTATATTTTGAAATTCCTTAAGTGAGGTTTTCAATTCCAGAAGCCCTGTTTGATTTCTTTTTTTTAAAATGTTTACCTCTTCCTTCATTTCCTTGATTGCTTTAGAAGTTTCTTTGTGTTGGTGCTCAAACTTGTCTTGTAGGTTGAGCTTCCTTGCAATCCATGCTTTCAAATCTGTCATTTCTGAGTTTCCATTTTTGTTAGGAGCCATTGCTGAAGAGCTAGTGTGATCCTTTGATGGTGTCACCACATTCAAATCCCTCATGGTGCCAGCATTCTTGCAGTGGTTCCTTCTCATCTGGAGATGCTGGCATTTCTAAATTTTATGATTATTTCAGTGTGGGTACGATTTTTCTTTTTCTTTCTTGCCTATAATATTATTTTTTTCTTTACCTTTCCCTCCCTTCCTAGGTGATATGACTGTAGAGAATGCTGGGTAGGGTCTTTTGGCTTTGTTTCTATAGCCCCATGCACTCTGATGGCAGGTTTTATATTGGGCTCTGCAGTTTGACCTACAAGCTTGTACATGGCACTTATAGGTAAGAGCCAGCTGCAGCCAACATGGTTGGGTATATACTTGATCCTTGCTTACTAGGAAAAGCTCTCTGTTTCCTCAGGCAATGGGCTAAGCTGTGGAGTGTACAGTGGTCTGAGCTCTCTCCTCAGCCCTGTGGGGTTGGGGGCCAAGATGGGCAGGGCTAGACCAGGCAGGTCCTCCTCCAGGGGCTCCGATGGCAGGCACGAGCACCAGTGCTGAGGGTGGGTACAGTGAGCAGCCACTGAGCACCCAGAGGTGTGCCTAGGCATGGTGCTGGGAAACCTCCTTGGCCTAAGTTCTCTGCGTGGGAGTGAGGGGTGGCTTAAACTCCTAGGAGAGTAGGTAATCCAGATGCCTGGAGGTCTGCCTGGGTATGGGGTAGAGAGGGCCTCCTACACCCAGGATCTCTGCACAGGAAGACTGGGGCAGTTTAAGCCACTGTTCCAGATGAGTGGGTGCTATGAATGCCTGGAGATTTGCCTGAGTGTGGAGCAGAGAAGGTCTCCCTACACCAAATTCTCTGCTCAGGAGGGGCAGGATGACTAAGGCTAATGAACCAGGCAAGTGTCCTGGAGATTTGCCTGGGCATGGAGCAGAAAGGGCCTCTCTGCATCTGAATCTATGCATAGGAAGGGTGGGGTAGGTCAGGCTGCTGAACTAAATGAGTGGGTACTCTAAATGTCCAGAGATTTGCCTGCATGTGAAGCAGAGAGGGCCTCCCTGTATCAGGATCTCTGCACAGGAATGATGGGGCATGTCAAGCTGCTGATACAGGTGAGTGGGTGCTCTGAATGCCTGGATGTCTTCCTGTGAATGGAGCAGCAAGAGCTCTGCTGTACCACAATCTATGCCCAGGAAGGGTGAGGTGACTCAGGCTGCCAAACCACACAAGTGGGTGCTCCAAATGCCTGGATTTCTGCCTGAGGGTGAAATGGAGAGTGCCCTGCTGTATCACAATCTCAGAGGAGCAAACTGGGACACCCAACAATGGTACATGCAGACTAGTTCCACGTTGCCAAGCTGGCAAGTCTCACTGCCCAAGAGAAGCTACAGCTGTAGCAGCTCTCCTCCTGCCCCAGGCTTGCTGTGTGGGGAGCACAATTCTAGCACCTACTGCTGAGGTGCCTTCTACAGTTCTGGCTGTGGAGGCCCCTACCCCACTCCAGAGCAAGTCTTGCTCCAGCCTCTGATCCAAGACTAAAATACCAACACAGTCGTGCTGCCGTGTCACCAAAGAATTCCTGACTTTATATGGTCCTTGGTTAAAAATGGCACCCTGCCCTTGGTCCTAGGCTAGGCTAGGCTGGGAAAATGTATTGAGCTTTTCATGGTGTCTTTCCCTTACAACATCTTCAATCCTTTCCCCAAGTTAGCACTAGGGCTTGGAAGAAACGAAGTGCTCTCCCTTGGCCTGGGTTGCTTGGATCTCCATTGGAAAGGTGAGCTTCAGAGGGAAGCTCTCTGCCTCTCTCATGTACTGGGGTTTTACTCATTTTTATCAGCCAGACACCATCACAGGGGCTGTTTCCGGCATTTTTCTCCCTGGATTCTGGTTTGTTCTTCAAGATTCCAGTAGATTCCTATTTTCCTTCTTGAGTTAAAGTTCACGGAGTTGATCTTTATGCATTGTCTTGCTATCTCCAAGTGGCTGAGGCAAACTAAAAGCCTCTCATCTGCCATCTGGGATGGGGTGGGGGAGTTGGTCAATTTTAAGGCTAAAGAGGTTACTAAGGCTATTCTTTAGCAAGCCTATTGTATGCAAAATAAAGGCCTCTGTACAGATGGAATGAACAGAATCTTAATAGGCGAAGTTATCACAACTCTGCAATATTAGCTATAGCCATTAACTCCAGAACCAGGGCTTGTTTTTGTAGGAGTATACAAGTGAGAAATCAAATAAGAGTTGCACTAAGGTATTGTAAAGAAAGAGGATGAGAAGGGGATGAGAATAGAGTAAGTTAAAACTGTTTATCTGTAGTGTCTTTGGGGAGGAGAAGTCTGGAGATGACAAACCAATACTTCTATTGTCCAATATCACATTTCCCATTCTTAGTTGAGTTGGTGTTGATGTAATTTGAAGGCTAGAGCTTCTTCATTTTTGTGTATGGCACAGGCAATTCTGACTTTTTACTTATTTATCCACTTATTTATTATCCACCAAAAAACAGTAGTAAGTACCTATAGTTGGCCAGCATTGTGTTAGATTTTAAAACTGGTCCTCTATCCATGGGGAACTTACATTTTTGGGGGAGACAGATGAGAAAGTCAACACTCAGTACAATAGGTGGTTCTTTGAAAGAGTTATTCTAGCAGGAACACCCAAGTCACCGGGGAGTCGGGGGAAAAAAACCCTGAATAAGCAGTGATAGAGGGCGGGAGTGGTGAAGACATACTGGAGAGAAGTTAAATCATGGAGTAAGTGAGAACAGTGACTGGACTTAGAATCAGGTTACTCACTGGGGGGATTTAGGATAACCATTATATCAACTATTGATGGAAGGAGTACAAGACAAAGAGCTATTTTGTACCACATAATGATAATTTAGGTCTTAACCATGTGGAGTTTGAGGATCTTGTGGTACATCCAAAAGAAGATAATGTATCCAGCAAACAACTGTCATTAGGATTCAAATGGAGGTTGAAGCCATGAATATATATATATATAGTTCTTCAGACAGAGTATATAGACTGAACAAAAGTAGGCAATGGGATGCCTGAGGAAGACCCATTTTTAAGGGTTGAAATGAGTAAATAGGGATGGCAGGAAGGAAGAGAAGAAATAGCCTCATTAGTAGGAGGAATATCTGGAAGAGTTGTATTACATAAGCCGAGAGAGAGAACTTCTAGAAGGAGGTAGTGATCTGCAGATTCAAATATTACACATGTAATATAATGGTTGCTAGGTGGGCTTTTTGCTAGCTAAGAAATGTTCATTCAGGTTTTCTTGATAAAGAAATCAAGAAATCAATTTGCTTAATTGTAACTATACACTCAGAAAATGAAGCAGACAGAAACTCTACTCATGCAACCAGGTTTTGAGAGAATAGGAACCAAGGAATGCCAGATCTCATAAAGAATGGACTGCAGTTCAGAAACTACGAGTTCAGGATATAATACAACTCTTGCAATCAGGATATTTTGTTACCTCCTCAATAGGAGGTACACCCTGGTCTGTCTACAGGTAGTCTGCCATCAACCTAATTCTTTATTACTCTATAGAGGTCTGCACGCCTTGGATGCACTTCCATATTACCATCTTTAGACCAGCTCTTTCAAGAGAGAATCTGATTGGTCTAGTTTATCCCCATGTTTCTAATTAGGGAGGGACCTCCTAGTCCATAGATTGGTAGTTATTGAATCACTTGTGTTGCCTCACCCCCACTGGGGCCCAGTCAGCTGTAGCCAGGGAAACAAAATAATATGGTACCCAGAACATGACCACTTCTTCATAAAGAACTGGTAAGGACCGCTTTCCTCAAAAAGGAGCAGTGGCTCTGGAAGATGCTTCCTGTTTTAAAGTCTGTATCATTGACATTAATAATGTGGAAGTATATGTATACCTGGTGAGAGTATCTTCAACACTGGAGATAAACACTGGATTTGAGATCCTAATGGATTGAAAAGTAAATGGGAAGTGAGCCAGTGGAGGCAGGGAATATAGATGAATCTTTGCAGGAAGGAAGGTAAGAGATACAGCACCATAGAAAATAGGAAATATGTTTCCAAGATAACATTGTCTGTGTGTATGTGTGTGTGTGTGTGTGTGTGCGTGTGTATATATATATATATATATATGTTTTTTTTTAAGTTCTAGGGTACATGTGCACAACGTGCAGGTTTGTTACATATGTATACATGTGCCATGTTGGTGTGCTGCACCTATTAACTCCTCATTTACATTAGGTATATTTCCTAATGTTATCCTTCTCCCCCGCAGCCCCACCCCATGACAGGCCCTGGTGTGTGATGTTCCCTATCCTGTGTCCAAGTGTTCTCATTGTTCAGTTCCCACCTATGAGTGAGAGCATGCAGTGTTTGGTTTTCTGTTCTTGTGATAGTTTACTGAGAATGATGGTTTCCAGCTTCATCCATGTCTCTACAAAGGACACGAACTTATCCTTTTTATGGCTGCATAGTATTCCATGGTGTATATGTGCCACATTTTCTTCATCCAGTCTATCATTGATGGGCATTTAGGTTCATTCCAAGTCTTTGCTATTGTGAATAGTGCTGCAGTAAACATATGTGTGCATGTGTCTTTATAGCAGCATGATTTATAATCCTTTGGATATATACCCAGTAATGGGATGGCTGGGTCAAATGGTATTTCCAGTTCTAGATCCTTGAGGAATCGCCACACTGTCTTCCACAATGGTTGAACTAGCTTACAGTCCTACCAATAGTGTAAAAGTGTTCCTATTTCTCCACATCCTCTCCAGCACCTGTTGTTTCCTGACCTTTTAATGATCACCATTCTAACTGGTGTGAGATGGTATCTCATTGTGGTTTTGATTTGCATTTCTCTGATAGCCGGTGATGATGAGCATTTTTTCATGTGTCTGTTGTCTGCATAAATGTCTTCTTTTGAGAAGTGTCTGTTCATATCCTTCGTCCACTTTTTGATGGGGTTGTTTGATTTTTTTCTTGTAAATTTGTTTAAGTTATTTGTAGAATCTGGATATTAGCCCCTTGTCAGATGAGTAGATTGTAAAAATTTTCTCCCGTTCTGTAGGTTGCCTGTTCACTCTGATGGTAGTTTCTTTTGCCATGCAGAAGCTCTTTAGTTCAATGAGATCCCATTTGTCAATTTTGGCTTTTGTTACCATTGCTTTTGGTATTTTAGTCGTGAAGTCCTTGCCCATACCTATGTCCTGAATGGTATAGCTTAGGTTTTCTTCTAGGGTTTTTATGTTTTAGATCTAACATTTAATTCTTTAATCCATCTTGAATTAATTTTTGTTTAAGGTTTAAGGAAGGGATCCAGTTTCAGCTTTCTACATATGGCTAAGCAGTTTTCCCAGCACCATTTATTACATAGGGAATCCTTTCCCCATTTCTTGTTTTTGTCAGGTTTTTCAAAGATCAGATGGTCGTAGAAGTGAGGTATTATTTCTGAGGCCTCTATTCTATTCCATTGGTCTATATCTCTGTTTTGTTTACTGTAGCCTTGTAGTATAGTTTGGAGTCAGGTAGCGTGATGCCTCCAGCTTTGTTCTTTTGGCTTAGGATTGTCTTGGCAATGTGGGCTCTTTTTTGGTTCCATATGAACTTTGAGGTAGTTTTTTCCAAATCTGTGAAGAAAGTCATTGGTAGCTTGATGGGGATGGCATTCAATCTATAAATAACCTTGGGCAGTATGGCCATTTTCACGATATTGATTCTTCCTATCCATGAGCATGGAATGTTCTTCCATTTGTTTGTGTGCTCTTTTATTTCGTTGAGCAGTGGTTTATAGTTCTCCTTGAAGAGGTCCTTCACATCCCTTGTAAGTTGGATTCCTAGGTATTTTATTCTCTTTGAAGCAATTGTGAATGGGAGTTCACTCATGATTTGGCTCTCTGTTTGTCTGTTATTGGTGTACAGGAATGCTTGTGATTTTTGCACATTGATTTTGTATCCCGAGACTTTGCTGAAGTTGCTTATCAGCTTAAGGAGATTTTGGGCTGAGATGATGGGGTTTTGTAAATATACAATCATGTCATCTGCAAACAGGGACAATTTGACTTCCTCTTTTCCTAATCGAATACCCTTTATTTCTTTCTCCTGCCTGATTGCCCTGGCCAGAACTTCCAACACCATGTTGAATAGGAGTGGTGAGAGAGGGAATCCCTGTCTTGTGCCAGTTTTCAAAGGGATTGCTTCCAGTTTTTGCCCATTCAGTATGATATTGACTGTGGGTTTGTCATAAATAGCTCTTACTATTTTGAGATACGTCCCATCAATACCTAGTTTATTGAGAGTTTTTAGCATGAAGGGCTGTTGAATTTTGTTGAAGCCCTTTTCTGCATCTATTGAGATAATCATGTGGTTTTTTTCTTTGGTTCTGTTTATATGGTGGATTGCATTTATTGATTTGCTTATGTAGAACCAGCCTTGCATCCCAGGGATGAAGCCAACTTGATGATGGTTAATAAGCTTTTTGATGTGCTGCTGGATTCGGTTTGCTAGTATTTTATTGAGGATTTTTGCATCAGTCATCAGGGATATTGGTCTAAAATTATCTTTTTTTTTGTTGTGTCTCTGCCAGGCTTTGCTACCAGGATGATGCTGCCCTCATATAATGAGTTAGGGAGGATTCCCTCTTTTTCTATTGATTGGAATAGTTTCAGAAGGGATGGTTCCAGCTCCTCTTTGTACGTCTGGTAGAATTCGGCTGTGAATCCGTCTGGTCCTGAACTTTTTTTGGTTGGTAGGCTATTAATTATTACCTCAATTTCAGAGCTGGTTATTGGTCTATACAGGGATTCAACTTCTTCCTGGTTTAGTCTTGGGAGGGTGTATGTGTCCAGGAATTTATGCATTTCTTATAGATTTTCTAGTTGATTTGCGTAGAGGTGTTTATAGTATTCTCTGATGGTAGTTTGTATTTCTGTGGGGTCGGTGGTGATATCCCCTTTATCATTTTTTATTGTGTCTGTTTGATTCTTCTCTCTTTTCTTCTTTATTAGTCTTGCTAGTGGTCTATCAATTTTGTTGATCTTTTCAAAAAACCAGCTCCTGGATTCGCTGATTTTTTTTGAAGGGTTTTTGTGTGTGTGTGTGTCTATCTCCTTCAGTTCTGCTCTGATCTTAGTTATTTCTTGCCTTCTGCTAGCTTTTGAATATGTTTGCTCTTGCTGCTCTTGTTCGTTTAGTTGTGATGTTAGGGTGTCGATTTTAGATCTTTCCTGTTTTCTCTTGTGGGCATTTATAAATTTCCCTCTACACATTGCTTTAAATGTGTCCCAGAGATTCTGGTATGTTGCATCTTTGTTCTCATTGGTTTCAAAGAACATCTTTATTTCTGCCTTCATTTCATTACTTACCCAGTAGTCATTCAGGAGCAGGTTATTCTTTGTAGTTTCCATGTAGTTGAGTGGTTTTGAGTGAGTTTCTTAATCCTGAGTTCTAGTTTGATTGCAATGTTGTCTGAGAGACAGTTTGTTATAATTTCTGTTCTTTTGCATTTGCTGAAGACTGCTTTACTTCCAACTATGTGGTCAATTTTGGAGTAAGTGTGATGTGGTGCTGAGAAGAATGTATATTCTGTTAATTTGGGGTGGAGAGTTCTGTAGATGTCTATTAGGTCCACTTGGTGCAGAGCTGAGTTCAATTCCTGGATATCCTTGTTAACTTTCTGTCTCGTTGATCTGTCTAATGTTGACAGTGGGGTGTTAAAGTCTCCTATTATTATTGTATGGGAGTCTAAGTCTCTTTATAGGTCTCTAAGGACTTGCTGTATGAATCTAGGTGCTCCTATGTTGGGTGCATATATATTTAGGATAGTTAGCTCTTCTTGTTGAATTGATCCCTTTACCATTATATAATGGCCTTCTTTGTTTCTTTTGATTTTTGTTGGTTTAAAGTCTGGGTAACATTGTCTTTTAAGATAGAAGATCCTTCACCCTAGTTATATTGTAATAGGAAAGAGAAAGAGTGCAAAGAGTGCATATGTAGGGGTGAAAATGTTTGATAGACTGAGGTCCCTGAGGAACTGCAAGGGAACCTTGTAGAGCACCGTTTTTTACCTTATTCATATGCACAGTCATCAGTGAACTCTCCTATCTGAGATAATGTCATATTGTTGAATGTGGAAAAATCCTGAAAGAGATATGGGGAAGGAATAAATTGAAAGTCAGAGTGTTAAAGAAATGGGGAAATACTATGGGAGTGGGCAGCTAGAAACACAAATTAGGAAAGGAAAGAGTGGGGAATTCAGGGAAAGTGAAGTACCAGTAAGCAAGAGTTTGACCAAATATTCCAAAGGGACAGGTTGTAAGTCCTCCTGGGTGTTCAGATGACTCCAAGTGCTGCTTATTTCTTTTGTTGCAAGGAAAAAGCCAAAAGCACGCCTTGGTTGTGATGTCTCTCATAACTCACTACCACAGCAGGCAAACTCTCAGGTATTCTATATGAACTTTTTGTTTTGCATCAGTAAATATTTGCTGCCATTGTATCATCTTAGTAATGATTTACCATACATCCTATTTGAATTTCATGGAGCAACCCCATTAAATAATTAATACCAGAGATAATCCCAGTGGCTAAGTCAATTAGATCTTAAAAATAGAACCTTTGTTAAAAGGTCACTCCAATTTCTCTTCTGGTGTTGAGTTCTGACACTGATAAATTGTCCCTAGGCTCCTCTCTTAACATCTTAGGTTAAGACTGTCTCTAGTACATACATACACCAGAAGCACTGAGATTTTTTTTTCATTTAAAAATAGATCCAAAGGCAAACATATTTAAAGTGGATTTCCTACTATGGCGATTTCAAAACCTAACACTGGAGAATGAAGGTGGTAACTGTCGTTTCACATGTGTACTCAGCAAATGCAATTTCTACTCCCATAGTTTTCCTTTTCCTCCACCTAACTCTACTACACTGCTTTACTATAAATATTAGTTGGAAGGGGTAGATTTTGTAAGCATTTGGGACCTTCATTTTCATCCTTGAGAAGAAAATGGACCTCTTAAAATTTTCCTTTACTTTTCTTTCCTCCCTTCTTCCTTCTCCTTAGCCTCCTCTTGCTCCTTCTCCTCCTTCTTTTTTGAGAAGGAAGAAAGAAAAAAATTATTTGAAGAGAAATTTAGAGGTGGTATGTATACTTAAATTTTTATTTCCCTTAAGTTTCAGATCTGGGATTCAAATAGCTATGGACTAAGAGAAGGGCCTGGCATCTCTCCTAGTCCCATGAAATTGTCCTAATGCCTCTTAACAGAGTTAAGGCCATTTGTCCCCTGGTTTTAGTCTTATTGCTAAATAATAGCTAACTTTTAATGATTACCTAGTAGTTTCCAAATATCAGGGATAAAAAACGAATAAGCACTGGTCCTTTTCCTAAAAGAGCTCACACTATAGTGGTGATGATTGGGCAGTGGCTAGATTAATGCAATAGTTTAGGGAAAGTGGAAGTCAGAAGGAGAGAAAATGACAGTGAGCAGTGGATGAAAAGTTTCTCCCTTTCTGTCATTCAGGTTCATGACAAGTAGCTAGCTAAATCCTCAAATTAATTCACTCTATGACTGGAAAGGGCAAACCATATTCCTTATTCAAAAAAAAAAAAAATCATTAAGGAAAGAAATTTGTCTATAGCAATAAAGCTGATGGATGTTCTTAAAGTCCAAAGAATCTTTCCTGTTAGGCCCGCTTGCCATTTCAAAGCTGAAAAAGGAGAATATAAAGGTAAAGGGGGATGTGTGTGTTGGGGAGACAAGAACAGAGGGAGGAGGGGAAAACATCAGGCAGAGAGAGCACTTTGTGCAGATAAAGTTGTTTTCTTAATTGTTGTCTTAAAATGATGGCTATGGTTGAGGTAGGAAATAAGCAACACAGAGAACATACATGATATAATATGATACGCATCAGTTGGGGTACATGACGCAAGCTACTACAACAACCGCTAAATCTCAAATAATGATCTGTTGCTTCTACCTGTGTCTTAGTCTGTTTTGTGCTGCTATAACAGAACACCAAAGAATGAGCACTATATAATAAAAACAGAGTTGTATTGGCTTGTTGCTTAGTGGCTGGGAAGTCCAAGATCAAGGCGCCAGTATCTTATGAGGGACGTCTTGTTCTATCACCCCAGAGTGGAAAGCAGAAGGGCCAACAAGAGTGAGAGCAAGAAAAAGAGAGTGGAAGTGAGCCAGCCTACTCCTGATAACTGGTATTAGTCCACTTATGAGGGCAGAGCTCTCTTAAGGCCCCACCTTCCAATACCATCACAATGGCAATTAAATATCAACATGAGTTTTAGAGGGGACAAACCCTCAAACCATCGCAGCCTGTCACAGACCAAGATAGTCATGGAAAAGAGGGGACTGCTTCATGCAGTCTTGCAGGAACCCAAGCTCTTCCTGTCTTGTAGTGCCACCATCTTCACTGTGTGGTCCCAGGGTTACTGTAAAGGGGGAAGAGAGATGTTAAAGGTTGTGCAGGAGGTGGGAGGATTCTGGCAGACCTGGAAGTAGTATACACAACTTTCACTTGCATTTCTTTGGATAGAATTCAGACTCAAAGTCCAAAATTAATTACAAAAGAAACTGGGAAATGTAGTCTTTCTGTATGCCCAGAGGGAAAATAAATTGTTTTTTTTTTTTTTGTTTGTGGTGAACATATGGCATTGCCCCTGACACGTGGTAGTACTTTCATCAAGCTAAAATTGACAGTGGTAAGAGTCCTAAATAATAAACAAGTGAGGTCTTGCCCTTGTTGGAACACTCGCTGCCTTGTTTTTAGCATTACTTAGGAGAGTTTGAATATTTGTGTCTCTCTGTGGCTTAAATGAAGAACCTTTTTAGGATTTCAAATTTTCTGTGGAAGCTTCGTTTGACGTACATGGCATAGGTTCAATATTTCTTTCTGTTTTTTAACATATTCCATGAAATAAAGAAAGACAAACCTGTCTTCTTTAAAGTCCTAACCCCTCCACATGAGTAAGGGAAAAATGGAGGGGGAACCTGATGTGTGCTCACTCTGAAGAAGGTGCTTTCTCCCAGCTCTGACTGTTAGAGTGGACTCAGCTCATTAAGTAGTCTAGGCAGGTGACCCATTCTCCCCAGCTGTTCGACGGTCCAAACGGGCAATCTCCCCAGTTAGAGGAGCCCTCTTTTTGGATTAAGGTTACATAGATGCTTACATTCCCAGTTAGAACTTCTAAAAAGCCCCCATGGCATAGAAACTTGTCTTTCAATGTAAGTATTGCTGTAGAAATAACTACCTGCCCATATTTATAAAGGAAAACTAAATCACCAAAAAGTTCCAACATTTTGTGTATAATATGCGTGTTATATATATAGTAAAGCTATTTTATTTTTCCTTAAAAATCCATTTTATTAAGTGCCTACAGACAATATATTAAGAAGGAGACTTGAGCTCAAAATGTAAAACCCACGATAAACAATCCAAGTACTGAATTTTTAAATCCTCATATTGCACAGCTAGTTGTCTCTAAGTTTTAAATGGTAGTTACTAAAGCATACCATCAAGGATGACTTTTAGCAAAAATAACAGCTGGCTTTGAAATTAATTTGAAAATGAATATAATGTGTAACAGGTACATATACATGAGGTGAAGTAATTGCTGGCATCCTTCAATTGATACACTGTCTTCAAGTTCAGGGCAAAGCATTTAGTACTCAGGAAAATTACATATAAGATTATATTTTATGATTTTTTTTTCCCTGGGAGCATATGAACAAGCATTACAAACATGCTATACACCTGTAAGACCAAGCATTATGGTAGGTAACTAGGGAATATCCACAACACTAGAAAGAAATCTGCACAATGAATCAGGCAGAGAACAGCTGGTGAAGAAATCAGATGGAGAATGGGAGTAATCTGTGGAAGGTATTTGAGTTTGCTATAAACATTTTGTAAGCATTGGGTGAAGAAGCTAAGCCTCTGG
The DNA here is from genome assembly GCF_007565055.1 of Rhinopithecus roxellana. Lineage (NCBI taxonomy): Eukaryota > Metazoa > Chordata > Mammalia > Primates > Cercopithecidae > Rhinopithecus > Rhinopithecus roxellana. The sequence continues at coordinate 94,027,859 of NC_044554.1, forward strand.
GCCTCACAGCCAAAGCCCAGGCTTGCCTCAGGCTAGAGAAACACTTTTCAGAAAGTACCCAGCTCTGGACGAAAAGTGACTATTTAAACACTATGTGGAGAATGTTGTTAATTCTGACTCTAGGGTTGTTTTTGAATCACCCACAAGGCATCAGTCTTTGTAAGTATTGGCCCCAGGTTTCTAGAGAGTTTGACCTCTTGGGTGCCCTGTATTTCCACTGTTACAGACAAGTGCATTGCTAGAGAAAGAAAGGTATTTCTTTTAAGTATTGAGTAAGTGCTGAGCAGGAAAGAGCTTTTTGCCTATCCCTTGAGGCACAAAATAAGAGTACTGTGGTGAGTAACTGAGAACTGGGCCAAGAATATAAATCTGTTTAAGGTTTCGAAAACTGGGTGCAAGTTTGCTTTCTTTCACCTCCAAATCCACTAGAGTTTTCTCTCTTCATTTTCTTTTAGTGCTTTGTGCTTCAATTTTTTTGTGGTATGCATAGTTAAAATCCCGACGAATGAAGAGGAATCCTCTGTCATACAAACAAAGGAAGAAGCTCAGTGTACTTAGGCCACAGCATAAAGGAGGGGCGGGGAGGGAAAGAGAAGCATAGGAAAGAAAAACACGAAAACACAAATACTGGAGCAAACTCAGACCACTGGGTCAAATGAAAACCCACAGTGCAAATGGCAAAGGATCAAAGGTGACAGGGTGTGTTGCTCGGGGAAGGTGCTGCCCCTGCTGTAATGCATTCCACAGTAGAGAGAGTCCACTGGAATCGGGCACCTGCTGCTTTAAGAGCAGAGCCTCAGAGAAGAGGAGAGAATCCTTCTGTGGAGTAGGGAGGAGAGAGGGAGCAAAGAGGCTGCTGGGGTCAAAAGCAAGGGACAAACAGAGCTGCTGCATTTAGAGGCTGAAGTGTCGTTTCCCTGCTCACCAGCTCCAATCTGCTTCTGATTTGGGACTCCCTCCCTGTCTGTTCTCAAGTCAACTGAAATGTGAAAAGCTCTTAATTCCAGCGAAAGATTAGACAAAGGAAGCTTGGCTCTGTTACTAACCACGAGGATCATTTCTCCTCCGGGGCGTGTCCAGGCCTGGAGCTTCAGGCCTGATCCTCTCCTTGTCTTTGTGGCCAGGATACTTGATCTGCAACTCGTTTGCCCATTCTCGAGGGAGTCTTTACCATCCAGCTCTCCTTTGGTCTTAAGCAAGGCTGGCAAAGGGGAAAAGCCACAAGAACTTAAACTTCACAAGAGCAACAACAACAAAACTCCCCCACACCATGGAAACCATCCAGCCACAGAGAGGCCGGCATGTCCCTTGGTGGGGTTGCTTTGATACTGCCAGCACAGAAGTTGCCCGTCTGTCACAGATGGGTATCAGAGTATTGAAAACCAATCCTGTCCTCTAGCCTAAGCTCTACAATGACAGTGGTCAAGCTGCTACTTCAAAATCCATGCCTGGATTCTTTTTTTTTTTTTTTTTTTTTGAGACGGAGTCTCGCTCTGTCGCCCAGGCTGGAGTGCAGTGGCCGGATCTCAGCTCACTGCAAACTCCGCCTCCCGGGTTTACGCCATTCTCCTGCCTCAGCCTCCCAAGTAGCTGGGACTACAGGCGCCCGCCAACTCGCCCGGCTAGTTTTTTGTATTTTTTAGGAGAGACGGGGTTTCGCCGTGTTAGCTAGGTTGGTCTCGATCTCCTGACCTCGCGATCCACCCGTCTCGGCCTCCCAAAGTGCTGGGATTACAGGCTTGAGCCACCGCGCCCGGCCCATGCCTGGATTCTTATGTAGAATGTGCCCTCTGTCTACCCGCATTTCTTTAGAGCTTAAATCCAAATATTGCCTGTTCAGTGAAGGCTCTGAAATAAAAATAAAACAGGTAATTGGAACATGAGAGGACAGAACAGTAACAGTAACCAGCAAGTATAGCTCCTGTATTCATTTTTATTTTGCTTGCAGAAGTGAATATGCTCATCAGTTCATGAGTCAAGTGAGGCTGCCCCGGTGTGAGAACCTCTATCTCCAACCCATGGGAAGGCTCCTGTTGGGAAAAGGAAGCAAGCATGTTCCAGTTGAGGGCTATAGGGCCACATGGTCTTTCTTGTCCTGAGGGGCTGTGAAGCTAGCATTTAATATTGTCACAAAATTGAATGATCCTCTCCTTTCTCTCCAATAGCTTTGCAGTTAAGGAATGAAAAAGAGGGAGGGACGGAGAAAAGGCATCTGGAGAGCTGTCATATTGGAACCAAAGCACCTTCACATTGCTCTCTCTGCAAAGATTTTGTTTCCTCCTCCTATTACTCTTATATTCTAAACTGTGTCTGACTTGCTACCAAAAAAAAAAAAAATCTGAAGAACTCAATGTTGAATTAAAAAAAGATACAAAAGAATACAAAAATTTACCCTTTATATTAATTTGAAAAACATACAGAATTGTACTGTGCATTGTTATGGAGATGCCTTTATGCAGTAAGAGCTAGAAAATGCATGGGAAAGACCTCAATATCATCATAATGGTAAAGACCACCTCCAGCAGCGCCACAGTTCCTGACCTTCACTGAGAACTTCCCACACACCAGGCACTGTTCCCATTGCTCACTAAAGCCTCCTGGAAGAAGAAGAAGCGGTTTGGACAGAGGGGTCATGACTTTACTTGTCTTTGAAATGAATATAGTGAGATGGGAGATCAGCAGGACTTATATTCCGAGCACCGATCATGACCCTACTAATGAAAGCAGGATACAGCAAAGACACCAGCTGAAACCAGCAGATAGCAACAAAAGTGACCCTACTTGCCCTCACTGCTAATAAGCATAAAGACAGTCCCACCAGTGCCATGACAGTTTACAAATGCCATGGCAACAACCCAGAAGTTTCCTTATATGGTTCCAGGAATTCCTCCACCCCTTTTCTAGAAAATTCTGAATAACTTGCTCCTTAAATAGCATATAATGAAGAGTATGTGTAAATATAGCTAGCCAGCAATCCATAAGGACTGCTACTGCTGCTGCTGCTGCCCTGGGCAGCTCTGCCTATGAGAGAGCCCTGCTCTAGGGAGCAGCCACTTTGCCATACACTGTTGCTCTAATAAACTTGCCTTCTTTCATTGCCAGCTCCTTCAGTTCTTCCCTGAGCAAAGTCAAGACCCTCCCGGGCTGAGCCCCAATTTTGGGATTCTCCTGCCATCAATTGCAAAGTGGCAAAATGTTCACAAGTTAGAAATTTGGGTGGAGTGTCAGTTATTTTATTTTCAGTATTCAGCATGTTTTGAAATATCTCGTAATTGTTTTAATAAGAAAAAGAAAAATAAAAGCAATAATCAAAAAAAGGAACACAAAGAATTTTCGTAAGAAAGGGCCTCTTTTGTCTTGTCACTTTTCATGCATGGAGTGGCATCTCCTTCCTCAGACCTCTAAAATGCTGCGCAGTGTCATGGTGGGTTCTCCTCCCTCTCCTCCATTCCTGCTCCACAGATGACCGTATCCGGCCCTGTGCTTTTACACTGTATCACTCTGTGGAGGCCTCCCCAGTGTCTCTCTAGGTCTGCACCTTTCCCTAGCTCCAGGGCTCTACTTTACCACACACACACATTGAGTCAGAACACATCTGTGTCCCCAGCTGCCACCACCGCAGGCCCAGGGCCTCATCTCATGTCTGCTCTGCTGACCACAGTCACCTCCCAGTGCTTGCCTGCCTTCATCCTTGGGCCACAAGTTTCTTCTGCATGTGGCTTTTCTCAATGTAAACTCCTTCACTCAAGACCTTACAAGTGCTTGAGTACCTAGAAGTTAGGAGAAAGTCCTTCCAGCAGTGTGCAGAGCACATATCAACAGACCGTTGGTCCTGCCCTCCCCTGTCCCTGCCCTGTGCCCATACTTTTTGCTCTCTGCACTAGTCACGAAGACCCCTGAGGACCTCCTTGCAATGTCTCAATCAGGCCCTAGCAGGCCCTGAGAGCCTGGCCTTTACTCTGATTATTCCCTCTTTTTGGATGCCTCTTTCTGGATATTTTTATGGCTCACTCCCACTCCTCATTCAGGCCTCTGCTCAAATCTCATCTATTCAGGGAAACTTCCCTGACCACTCCATCTAACAGAACAGGCCTGCCTTGATTATTTCCCCTTGGCTGGATTCACGTTTCTAAGATGGTGCCAGGTCTATAGTAGGCACTCAACACGCATTTGTCAAAACAGTGAATGCTAATTATTGACCAGCTAGTTGCAGCCATTCACACATATGTTAATTCCTTGCCACCAACAAAAGCCCTCAGAGGACAGCACGGAAGACAGTAACTCGGAGAGTGTGCTCAGCCCCTCCATGGGGTTGATTCTGAGACTGGAATTCCAATCCACTTATTTTTACTTTAATCTTTCCCCTGTACCACCTTGCATCTCTCAAAGGAGGAAAGTAAGATAAAGCAACATTCAACTATCTGGTAAATGCTGCTGAAGATTGTAATAATCACATTTACACAATTACTTTGATCTTCACAAACACCCTGAGAAGTAAATGTCATCTCAGTTTTAGAGATGAGAAAGCTGAACCTTCTAAGAGGTTAAGTATTTAGCTTAAGATCATTTTTAATAAGAAACAGAATGTACCCCAGGCCTGCCTCATGCCACGGCCTGTGCTTTCTTAATAACATTCATCCATCCTGCTTAAAAGTTGCATTTTAGATTCCCATCAAAAGCCTGTGTCCTATCGACAGTGTAGGCTCACCCAATGTTTGCTGTCTGATGATGATTCCAACTCTGTCTTCTTCCCTCTCCTGCCCCTCCCTCTACTGCTGGGACTGTTCCCCAGCACTTTCACCTTCTCCTCATTGCTTACGCCTGCTGTGGCCTCAGAGGAGCAATAGCCTTCATGGGCCACCCAGAAGTTGGACATAAGAAAACAGGTTAGGTTGGAGAGAGTGAGAGGGAGAACAGCCAGTGCTGGAAGACAGACAGTGCCCAACTTTCAAATAGGTTTGTTTGCTAGAATTTCTTTGGAGGGCTGTGATACAGAACTTCAAACACATTTCCCCATAGAAACAGTATTATCAATGATGGATAGGGTCTTGCGGTCATCCGTGAAGCCCTACATAATGAAGATGTTTAACCGAGATACTACTAAATACTCCCAGAATTATTGAATCTCATTAGCAAGTCAGCATCAGTCACATGGATTCTGTGGGAAAATATAACCTTGAGTTCCAACTGTGGACACTAAGAACACTTCTGTTTACATGTTACACCTCTAGATCCTATCTCTGTGTGATACTCTTCTTACTGTTCACCCCCACCCCAGCCTGAATTCATCAGGGCTGGCTGTAGGCCGGTAGGGTGATGAAGGCTACCAGGCATGTTAAGGAGGAAGCGAGTACAGGCTCTCACACTAGCAGGAGAGCCTGGAGGGGCCTCCAAGGACTCCCAGAGGAGGAGTATTCTGGCAGGACAATAGCCTGTGTTTAGAACACTTATATGGTAGTAACTCCAGTTTCAGGGCAACAGCACATGTTGGGGGGGTCTTGGGTGTTATGGTACAGTAACCTAAGCGTGCAGGGGAATGAAAGAAAGTGAGCAGTAGGGAGCCTGTCTCCATTCTCAAGGGTCCATGAATGCAGATGTGTGGCTGTCCCTGTGTGCATCCGGGTATCTCTGGAGAGCACTCATGAGATAGGTGGTGACACAGAGTCCTGAAAAGTAATCCAGAGTGGGAGTCCAACAGCTCTGGTTCTTGCTCTGCTTCCTTATTTGGGGGGATTCTAGGCAAAGTTAAACCTCTCAGGGCCTTATTTTCCTTTAATGTTAAGTGGGAACAAATAATTATCCTCCACCCCACAGGATCATTGTGAGTATCATCTAATATGATATGGTTGTGAAAACACTGTGTCCCATTTAATGTTGTGGTAGTATTAATATTATACCAAGAATTACATAATAGGACACATGTTCTCCAAAACTTTATATTTTTTAGTGTTCTGCACCAAACGGTTAAGAGAAGGATAGCTATAACGGTCCATACATCCACTCTGGGTTTTTTGTTGTTGTTGTTGTTTTTGGAGGTGAGCACTCCTAGCCACAGAGAATTAGCTAAAGAGGAAGATTTCAGGCCACACATACCTATTGCTTCAGGCCTTCTTTGTTTCTTCCACTCCTACTTCTTTTTTGTTGTTGTTGATGTTTTTGAGACAGAGTCTCGCTCTGTCGCCCAGGCTGGAGTGCAGTGGCCCGATCTTGGCTCACTGCAAGCTCCGCCTTCCGGGTTTACGCCATTCTCCTGCCTCAACCTCCCAAATAGCTGGGACTACAGGCACCCGCCACCACGCCCGGCTAAGTTTTTGTATTTTTAGTAGAGATGGGGTGTCACTGTGTTAACCAGGATGGTCTCGATCTCTCGACCTTGTGACCTGCCCGTCTCGGCCTCCCAAAGTGCTGAGATTACAGGTGTGAGCCACCGCACCCAGCCTCTTCCACTCCTACTTCTATTCTGCATGCTGCCATCCCCTCAGTCCATAGCCCTCTGCTAGGGCCATCATCCCTCGACAGGCCTGCATATTTTGCCTCTAAATATTTTTTTTCGGCAGTCCATTTTTTCTTGGTTGTCCCACTGGAAAGAAATCTAATCAGTACTGTTTTTAAACATTGCAATAATAATCAAATAGATCCCATTGTAGTTGATGATTACTGGAAGAAAAAAAAATCATCCAAACTCCACATGTAGGAATGTTGATCTGAGATGGGTTGTTTTCCAGGACCCATCTTAACATAACAAGAAACATTAACATCCCAAGGAAGTTTCCCTGTTTGGAAAGCTTTTTTTTCTACCTGCTGAATTATTTCTCCCATTTGTGATGTAAAGTTCCCTATGTGGAGAGTAAACATTGACTTAACTGACTCCTGTTAAATGACTCTTTTCTGTAGGAGAAGCCAGCCTATTTAGTGCCTTGCCATTTCAACATGTGTTCATACACTTATTAGTTAATTTGCCAGATTCCCTGTTTTAAAGTCCCAGGCTGCATTGTATCTTTTGAAAATTGAAGTCATGTACACAAACCATTTTCAAGTTAGGAGAAACGTTAAAAGTAATTCGATCCTGCAGCATTTCTCTAGAACCGTTCCTTTCAGGATCTTGGCACATGTTACATCATTAATGCATAGCCACCTGCTTTGGGATCAGGTGCCACAAATTTTCCTCTATTTGTTTCTAGACTGAATGAGTCAGTGAGAGACTTGGTTCTAAAACATCCCAGCTGGACAGAGGTGAAAGCAGCGTTTAGAACAGAGAGTTCTCCTCTCCCACAGCCAGTTCAAAGAGTTTTGTACAAGAAGTGCATTTGGTGACAGACTGTGGTAAATACCGAACTCATTAGGATTCAATTAAGTAGGACCCTACCCTTTATTATTGTTTGAAAATCAATAGAACCATTAGAAATTGTTTTCAGCATTGTTTTAACATGAAATGTTAGAGTTGCCCACTGTGGGGTGCCAATACTTCAAGTGCATCATCCCTTCTCCAGGGTTGGTGAGTTCTCTTCTGTGCTGTAAAAGCCTCCGTAGTCATCTTAAACAAAAAGTCTCAGTGTCTGCTTTTTTTGACTTTCTGGGAAAGGTGAAGCATATTGCAGGAGATACAATAAAAGCTGGGTTACTAGGTATGTCTTTGTGGGTAAAATGGAGAAGCATGGACTGGACAGTTAAATAGTTGAACTGACTTGTGAATGGTTGGATCCAAACTGTGATGATTCTTAGGCTGGGAGGTGGGTGGAGGTTAGAGTTTCCCAAAGACATATGCTGGGTCCCCATTATTAACATTTTTAACAGTTACATGGAGAAAGATGTTGGAGGCCACACTTTTGCATCGGATATAAAATCAACAGGGTTAATGATTTTTCCACCAGAAGTATTCAAAAGTAGACTGGTTATAAATAGGACACACAACGTTTCAATTAGATGGAGCAATGGGCCACATTAACCAGATTGCAGGGTTTTATTTAACTAAAAACTAATTGCAAAGAAATTTATTGGTGGGGTTACTAAAAGTCACTTTGTGATTTTAGTCTGTAAAAGTGGATGCATAATATCTAGAATAAGGAAAAACATAAACCTCCTATACTTTATGCACCTGGAACATGGCACTTAATTTTGGCACAAGTTATTTGACTGGAGATATAGATAAATTGGAACCCAGATTGGAAATCAGCAGTAAGCAGCCAGAATGATGAAAGACTTGAAGCTATAGAACAATTTCAAAGGAGAGAAACGTTTCTTTTAACCAGCAAAAGAATGAAGGAAATAAAAATTATTTGCCATAGCTGTTCAGACATTGATAACCAGAAAGATTCAAGCCTGTGACAAGTGTTTTGACAGGATAGTATTCGGGGTCTTCTCCACCCTGCTCTTCTAGGAGGCCATGGATATGAATACGTCAATGTGTCATTTGCAAAATGGTGTCCTTTTTAAATTAAAAAAAAAAGTTTTGGGACGTTTCAGTGTTTTCATTAATTATATAGATTGGAGCTGTCCAATGCTTTATTGAGATGATAGAAATGTCTTTCTTTACTGTCCAATATGATAGCTACTAGCAACATGTGGCTCTCAAGCCTTGGACATGTGCTAGTCCAACTGAGGAACTGAATTTTAGTTTGATTTAAGTTTAATTCAAACACCCACATGGGGCTTGCTGGCTCTGGACCGGGACAGTGCAGTTCAAGATACTGCCTTCCTCTTCCATTTCACCTTGCAGACAGCTTGGAATTTGTTTGTTTGTCTCTTCCAGATTCCCCCGAAAACTTAAAAGCATAAGAACGACAGAATTAAAATCTAATTTCCAAATAACTAGATGTGGACTGTTTTTTGTTTGTTTTAGATGCCTTCTAGGTATATCCTAAATTGTATGCCCAAGTTCTTCAAATTTCTTCTTATCAAATGATGGCTGCTACAAGCACTGTCCCCTATTTCTTACATGATGAAATATTGACTACAGAAATTAAGTTCTGCTAGTGCTCTCCTTCTGGCAATGCCTACATTGCATTCTATTGCCAAATGTCCAGAAACAGTGTTTTCTGTAAAGGATCTACATAAAACCTGATTTGTATGACACAGTAGGCAATCTCCCAAGGCTTACAAACAATTTGGAAGAACATATTTGATGGCTTTATTGTATATTCTTACTTGTTTTCATAACTTTTAAAAACATAAACATATTTCCGGATTGGAAGTAAAGTTTAGTCTTGGTTTAATGTTAAGCTTCATGAACCTATTATTAAGTCCTCTGGTTCAGGTAAATCACTTAACTTTTCTATCCCCCAACTGCCAGATCCATCCAATTGGTGAGGAAAATATTTAGTACTTTCCATTTGGAGGAAATCATTAGTATCTTCCATTTTCTTTTCTTTTTTCTTATTTATTTATTTATTTATTTTTTTTGGTGAGACAGGGTCTCACTCTGTCACCCAGACTGGAGTGTAGTAGAGTGATCATGGCTCACTGCAGCCTTGATTTCCCAAGCTCAAGCAATCCTCCCATCTCAGCCTCCTGAGTAGCTGGGACTACAGGCCTATGTCACCATGCCTACTAATTTTTAATTTTTTTTTTTTTTTTTAGTAGAGATGAGGTCTCACTGTGTTGTCCAGTCTGGTCTCAAACTCTTGAGCTCAAACAATCCTCTCAACTCAGCCTCCCAAAACTCTGGGATTACAGATGCGAGCCCTGGGCTCTGGCATATTTTTCATTTTCTTAAAATGGGATGTTAGATACAAAATGATTTTTTTTTTTTTTTTTTTTTGAGACGGAGTCTCGCTCTGTCGCTCGGGCTAGAGTGCAGTGGCCAGATCTCAGCTCACTGCAAGCTCCGCCTCCCGGGTTCACGCCATTCTCCCGCCTCAGCCTCCCGAGTAGCTGGGACTACAGGCGCCGCCACCTCGCCCAGCTAGTTTTTTGTATTTTTAGTAGAGACAGGGTTTCACCGTGTTCGCCAGGATGGTCTCGATCTCCTGACCTCGCGATCCGCCCGCCTCGGCCTCCCAAAGTGCTGGGATTACAGGCGTGAGCCACCGCGCCCGGCCACAGAATGATTTTTAATACAAAATGAAAAGCGTTAATCAGATGTAAGGTTTTGCTTTTGTTTTTGTTGTCTTTTCATAGCTTTTAAAACCTTTTTATTTTGGGATAATTGTAGATTTACATGGAGTTGTAAGAAATTATCTGTTCACTTGATTTGCTTCAGTGGTAACACCTTGCATAACTATAATACAATATCAGCCAGGAAATTGACATTGATACAGTTGACTGACCATATGCAGATTTTACCAGTTTTGTGTGACTCATGGTGTGGTGAGCGTGTGTGTTTAGTACTGTGGAATTTTATCACACACGTAGATACTTGTGAATATACCCATGATCAATGTATACAACAATTCCATCACAAGCATCCCTCATTCTGCCCTTTTAGAGGGACCACCACTTCCCTCTCTCTCTCTTTCTATAATTCCTGTCAACCACTAATTGTTCTTCATCTCTATAATTTTCTTATTTCAAGGATGTTATATAAATGGATTCATACTGTATGTAACTTTTTTATTTTGGCTTTTTTTCACTTAGCAGAATTTCCTGAGATACATCCAAGTTGTTGCTTGTGTCAATAGTTCATTCCTTTCATGGCTGAATAGTATTCTATGGTATAGAATACAACACCTTTGTTTAACTGTTCACCTACTGAAAGATACTTGTTTCCAGAGTTTGCTGTTACATATAAATCTGCTATGAACATTCATGAGCAGATTTCTGAGTAAATACAACTTTTTATTTCTTGAGGGTAAATGTTTAGGCATACAATTGCTGTATCATATAGTCAATGCATGTATAGTTTTGAAAGGAACTGTCATACTCTTCTCCAGAGTGATGAGAAAAATTTTATATCCCCAACAGCAATGTATGAGTGATCCAATTTCTCTGCATCATCATCAGCATATGGTGCTATCCCTATTCCTTATTTTAGTCATTCTGTAGATGCGTTTCAATAGCTAATTGTGATTTTTATTATAATTCCTGAATGGCTAATGTTGAACGTCTTTACATATGCATTTAGCCACCTCCATATTATCTCAGTGAAATGTCTGTTCATGTCTTTTGCTCATTTTCTAACTGGATTTTTAAAATTTTTACTTGAGTTTTGTTAGTTTTTTTAAATATATAAATTCTAGGTACTAGTTCTTTGTTAGCTATGTGGTCTGCAAATATTTTCTTCAAATTTGTGGCTTGTCTCTTCATTTGCTTAACATGATCTTTCACAGAACAAATATTCTACATTTTGATGAGGTTCAGTTTATCAATTTTCATTTTAGATTTTGCTTTTGGTATCAAGTCTAAGAATTCTTCACTTAGTCTTAGATAAAGATTTTTCTCCTATGTTTTTATTCTAAGCATTTTACACATTTAATTCTGTGATCCATTTTGAGTTGTTGTTATTATTATTATTATTATTATTATTATTATTATTATTTGAGACGGAGTTTTGCACTTTCACCCAGGCTAGAGTGCAATGGTGCAATCTCGGCTCACTGCAACCTCTGCCTCCTGAGTTCAAGTGATTTTCATGCTTCAGCCTCCCGAGAAGCTGAAATTACAGGCACCCACCACCATGCCCAGCTAATTTTTGTATCTTTAGTAGAGATAGGGTTTCACCATGTTGGCCAGGCTGGTCCCAAACTCCTGACCTCAGGAGATCCACCCGCCTTGGCCTCCCAAAGTGCTGGGATTACAAGCGTGAGCCACCACGCCCAGCCTATTTTGAGTTAATTTTTTATGGGGTATAAAAGTTAGGTTGAGGTCAGGTTGCCTATGGATGGTCAGTTGCTCTAGCACCATTTGCTGAAAAAGCTGTCTTTTCTCTAATTGCTTTTGCACCTCTGCTAAACATCATCTGGGTATGTTTTGTGAGTCTATTTCCGGACTCTCTATTTCTGTTCCATTGACTGAGATTTCTGTCCCTCCACTGGTACCACATGGTCTTGATTATTGTAACTGTATAATAATAGCTAAAATACAATAGAGTGAATCTTCCTACTTTATCCTTTTTTTCAAAATTATTTTAGCTATTACAGATCCTGTGTCTTTTCAGATAAAATTTAGAATAGGCTTATCTGTGTTTACAGGAGAAAACAACAATTCTTTCAGGGATTTTGATAGGAATTACGTCCAACATGTGTATCAATTTGAGGAAAACTGACATCTTTAATATGTTGTATTTTCCAATTTATGAACACAGTATGTCTCTCCATTTACTTAGGTCTTCAGTGATTTCTTTCATCAGCATTTTGTAACATTCAGCAAAAGCTTTGTTAATGTTATACCTATTTCATTTTATTTGGAGTAATTGGAAATAGTATCGTGTTTTTAATCCCAGTTTCCACATTTTCCTTATTACTACATAGAAATATGATTGCTTTTTGTGTCTTTATCTTGTATCCTATGGCCTTCATTACATCTAGGGTTTTGTTTGTTTGTTTGTTTGTTTTATAGATTACTCAAGATTTCCTACATAGACAACCATGTCGTCTGCAAATAGGGACAGTTTTATTTCTTCCTTTCCAAGCTATATGCTCTTTATTTCTTTTTATTGCCTTATTACTGGGCTAGAACTTACAGTACTTTGTTGAATAAGAGCAGTGAAAGGGGACATCCTTGCCTTGTTTCTAATCTTAAAGGAAAGTATATCATCTTTTATCATTAAGTATGAAGGTAGCTACTGGATTTTGTAAATGCTTTTTAGTTTTTTATGAAGTTGAAGAAGTGCCCTCTATTCTTCCTTTAGTGAGAGTTTTGTGTTTTTTTTTTTTTTTTTAACAAGTAGGTGTTTATTACGTCTAATACATTTTCTGCATCAGTTGATATGATCATATGATTTTTCTCCTTTAGCCTGTTCATATGGTGAATTGCATTGATTGATTTTTCAAATATTAAACCAACTTGGCATTACTGGAATAAATTCTACTTGTTCATGGTGCATACCTCTTTTTTATACATTACTGGATTTTATTTGCCATATTGAGATTTTTAGACATAAGTTTATGAGATACGTTGACCCCTAGTTTTCTTTTACTGTCTGTCTAGTTTTGAGACCATATTTTTATGTTTTAGAGACAGGATCTTGCTCTGTTGCTCAGGCTGGAGTGCGTTGGCACAATCATAGCTCACCGCAGCTTCAAACTCCTGGGTTCAAGCAGTCTTCCCCACCTCAACCTCCCAGGTAGCTGACACTGTAAGCATGTACCACCATGCCCAGATAATTTTTATTGGTTTTGAGATCATAAAATGAATTGGGAAGTATTCCTCCCTCTTCTATATTCTGGAAGTGATTGTGTAAATTCTTTTTTAAATGTTTGGTATAATTCTACAGTGAAACCATAGGAACCTAGAAATTTCTTTTTTAGAAAATTTAAAAATATGAATTCAATATCATTAATGATTATGGAACTGTTCAACTTACCTATTTTAATATTTTTTGACTTTTGCCAGTCAGTGGTTACTGAGTAAAAGGTCCATTTTCTGAGTTAAATTTTTAAGAGTAAACTTTTAATGACTACAGGATCTGGAGTGATGTCTCTTGTTTCATTCTTGATATTTGTAATTTGTGTTTTCTCTATTTTTATTTTGTCAGACTTAGCAGGAGTTTATCGATATTATTAACTTTTTTTTAAGAACCAACTTTTGCTTCATTGATTCTATTCTCCTATTTTCAATTTATTGATGTTTGATCATACATTTATCAATACCTTCCTTTTACTTGCTTGGATTTATTTATTTATTTATTTATTTATTTATTTATTTATTTATTTATTTTTCCCTAGTTTCTTGAGGTAGAAACTTAGATGATTGATTTGAGACGTTTTGTCTCCTCTGATATAAGCATTTAGTGCTATAAATTTTCCTCACAGCACTACTTTAACTGTGTCCCACAAATTTTGACATGTTATATTTTCATTTTCATTTAGTTAATTGTTTTCTTTTCTTTTTTTTTCTTTTTTCTTTTTTTTTTTTTTTTTTTGAGTCTTTCTCGACCTATGCATCGTTTAGAAGTATGTTGTTTAATTTCCAAGTGTTTGGAGGTTATCCTGTTGTCTTGCTATTATTTATTTCTTGTCTGAGAACATATTCTATTATTTTGTGGTGGTCACCCTGCAGGACTGACCTCCACCCAAAACTTCATTTGGATGTTGAGACTTAGGATTACAAACACATACCAAGAGGGTATGAAAGGATTATTATTCACATAATGAGACTTTCTGAGGAGTGCAGGATGACTCCCATGGAGTTCACAAAGTGGCTCAAATTTAGATAACAAGCCCTACTCACAAAGATTCTGATTTAGTATGTGTAAGGCCAGGCTCAGCAATATGCATTTTTGACTTGGCAAGCTAGAAAACTGAGGTGGAAAGCCCATTATTCACACTTTGACAAATACCTAAGGCATTGAGTCATCTGTTTTTTCTTTGATAAGCTGGCTGTCACCCATAAAGGAAGCAGAAAATGAGCAAACCTCTTTTTTTTTCTTTTTGAAAACAGAGATTTGGGGTGCTCTCCTCTTCTAGGTTTTGCCCAAGAGGCTTCCAGCATTTTCTGTAGCACACTCGGTGGTCATTACTGCACATTCACTGGCACACCACTGTGCTGGGCAGTCAAACTTACTGTAGAATAGTCACTTGAATGTTTATTGAATGTTCTGTTTCATAGGAAACAAAATTGTGGTTATCTTTAAAACATAGACATGTATTTGGGTGCTTTTTTTTATGTTACAACAACTATTTTTAGAGACTGCCAACTACCTAATCCTTTTATAGTATTTGAAAATATTCACTTTCCTCACATAGACTATTTTATAATTTCAAAGTACAAAAACTTTTAAGCCAGTGTAATCCAAGGAGGACTCTTAAATTTAGAACTCATCATTGTTATAATACTTATACTTTTTTTTTCTTTTATGGAATTCAGAATGTCATGTGGGAACCTTCTCATTAGAGTACTTCCTTTTTACTTATTTATACTTTTTACTTATTATACTTTTTACTTATTTAAATTATTATACTTTTTACTTATGTAAATAAAATTTTGCTGACACAGACAATAAAATGTATTAACACAGATGACAAATTATTCTTTTATTCATTAATCAATAACTTTTTACAGACAATAATCTACAAATCATTATCTGAGACTGAGTCTTCCTGTTTTACAGACCTTTAGACTTAGAGACCTAAGAGTATTTATATTTCAAATTTGGTTCTCATTAATTTTGGATATATGATCATGTATTATAGATGATGACAACTAAATTGATGTTTATCTTTGTGCTATCTTGTTAAAGAAATTCCTAAACAAATTGTTGGTTTAATTATGATTACACAGGAAATGTTTCAGATACTCCTAAAAATAAGCGTGCTCAAACACAGAACATGTACCTGTTGTAGACAAAGAATTGATTTACTAGTTATAATCCACTTGTGTATTTTACTAGAGTAAGTTTTCTTATGGGTTTGTAAGACATCTCTGACATAGTTTCATTTATTTATAAGAAACATAATATGTTTCATATTTTTCATTACCTATGCTAGATTGTGAATCGGGCAAAATTAATGAAGCTTCAATGTGGAAAGAAATGTCTTCTCATTCAGCATGGGCTGAGGATATCCTAAACATTTCATAGACAATGGCCATCTCTAACCTTAGTGTGAGAAGAGAACCAATTTTATTTCTTGGAAACTGTGCAGATGGCCCTTTGGGGAGAGAGAATATTACTCATGTATTTAATTAGTACATAAAAAATAAATGACCATACTCAGATTCACAATGAAACTGTGAAAATAAAAACATTTCAGATTTTCAGTACTAATTAGCCCTTTTCACTTTGTGTGTTAAATACTTTTAAATAATTCAAAAGATACTGGGAAAGAATAACCACAGAATTAATATTAGGAGCATTGATAGGGCATTTTGTAAGCATCAATCTAAATAGTTAATAAGGAGAATATGGAGAAGGGGAAGAAACAATAAATAGGAAAATGTTTGTGTACCACACAGACACATATCATTATTGTTCTTATTATATGAAATTTGCAACATCCACTACCAAAGAGAAACATGGGAAACAAAATAAGGTTATTGTACAATTGTAAAAATTACAGTCTCATAGAAATAAGAAACAAGACTTATGTTTTCCAAGTAGAAAAACAGATAGTCATTCAAAAAAATTGAGAAAAAGAACTTATGTTCTTCCAGGAAGAAATAATAAGCATTTTTAAAAGTCTGACAGTGTTTTCCTGACACATTTTACATGGTTCATGGAGTCTTACCTATTATTGTCATAATAAAAGCTTAACATCTAAACAAATTAAATTAAGGTAAATTTGGTATCACACCAACACCCAGATGATAAAACCTTTAAGTGAGAAGTAAAATTACCTTTTGCATTCTTGTTCATTTCTGAAAATGTAGAGACTCTTTCCCTTCATTCATTTGTTCATTTAACAAATATTTATTGAGCATGTTAATTTACTAGACTCTGGACATACAATGCAAAGAAAACAGATAAGATTCCTGCCCTCACAGAACTTAAAATTGTTCTTGAACACCTGTTTTTATCCAACTTATAAAGTGGATCTTTATACTCAAAGATTTCACACAGCTGGTAGAATGTTTCATTTTTGGAATATTGCAAGGCCTCTTTCTTGTGGGTAACATACATGCACGTTGCACAATTCCGTAAGTCAGGTGCAGTGAGAATAGACACATTGCATTTAACATTTTCTTGTCTACATGAGACTGTTTTGGTTCATGTTCAGTGAAAATGCCTCACCTTGCTTTTAGATCTGTTTGACAAAATTTGTTTTTTGAGGTTGTGAGCACTTTAAGTTTCCTTGTTTTAGAAACCCGAGGACTGAATTCAAAGCTTGGTTGAACTCAATCAGTCCCTCATTCACTCTCTCTTGAGGACATACAAAGATCTCTACCATTATAAAATGTACATTCTAGCAGTGAAAGACAGATAAAGAATGGTAGATGTACATGAAAAGCACTCCGTAAGAAAGGAGGTAAACTGGGCTAAGGGGCGATGGGAAGTAGCAGTCAGGGTGGCAGGATGAAAAAAAGTGGAAGTGAAGCTGGGCGTGGTGGCTCATGCCTGTAATCTCAGCTCTTTGGGAGGACAAGGCGGGCAGATCACGAGGTCGGGAGATGGAGACCATCCTGGCCAACATGGTGAAACCCCATCTCTACTAAAAATACAAAAATTAGCTGGGCGTGGTGGCGCATGTGTAATCCCAGCTACTCGGAAGGCTGAAGCAGCAGAATCGCTTGAACCAGGGATTCAGAGGTTGCAATGAGCTGAGATCATGCAACTGCACTCCAGCCTGGTGACAGAGAGAGAATGTCTCAAAAAAAAAAAAAAAAAAAAAAAAAAATTTGAAGTTGTGAGGCAGTGTAGACCTCACTGAGCAGAAATGTGAAGGACTTGAGAGAGTGAGTAGATTTTAGGAGGAAGAATGTTCCCAGCAGAGAAGAATGGCTGGAGGAAAGGTCCCAAGGAGGAACATGCCTGGTGAACAGCAAGGAGGCCAGTGTGGCTAGAGCAGACTGAGCCAAAGGGAGCACCACAAGAGAGGAAGGCACAGGATGGCTTGGTAGGAAGGGGAGTGGATTATGTAGAACCCCATAGCCTATTGTGAAGAGCAAGGGAAAGCTTCACAGTGTTTTGAGCAGAGGAATGACATGACTGGACTTGTTTTTAAAGGGTGACTCCAGCTGCTTTGTTGAGAATACACTGAAGGAAAGCCTGTAGGCAGGCAGAGCTGGTAGTGATATTTCCCTTGACCTCTTTGCAACACTTGTGAAGGGGTGGCTCAGCCCGCAACCCTAAACCCATCACAGGAAGGGGAGTACTCAGGTGAGTGGGTACAGAAGCCAGGGCAAATGAACACTGGAACCAGCCAGTTACTCCTCTCTGGTGGGAGCAGGCTTTGTAGAGGACCTGGGGCAGCATCCAAGCATGTTACAATACTCTTTTAGCTCTGCTGTCTGGGAAGGGGTGTCTGCAACTCCCAGAGCCCCAGAAGGCATGTAATACAATCAGTGCTCTTTTAGCATTTTCCATCTGCAGATGGCTAAGTGTAAACCAGCTCAGTGGAGGGTCAGGGTGACAGCCTTTTACACCCTGCCCTCTTGGTATCCAAGTTTTTGTCCAGTGTCCAGGAAGAATCAGGTTACCCACATGAATTGAGGGCTGGTGTATGCAGAGGATTTTATTGAGAGGTGGAAGTGGCCCTCAGTGGGACAGGGAGCTGGAAGGGGGACAGAGTGGGAAGATAATTTTCTCCTGAATGACCAAACTCTTCTTGGAAGTGCTGCCATCAAGCCACCCTTCTGAAGTCAGCCTGCTTTTCCCTGACATGTGGCTTCTGCTTCTCCTCATCTCTGCCACTCCACTCTGCTCTCCTGACAGTGGAGCTTGGGGTTTTAATGGATACAGGGTGAGGGGCAGGGTGGGCCAGGGTAGTTTTGGAAAAGGCAACATTCGGGTGGGAAAACAGGGATGTTAAAGTTCTCATTTTGGGCTGCAGGTCCAGGCTAGAGGGTGGGGTCCTCACCAGGGACCGCCCTCTTCCACCCAGTATTTCCCTGCCTCCTGTCAGTATCAGTAGGAGGCTCTCACAGAAATCCAGCAAGAGATGATGGTAACTACCATTAGGCTGGTTGTAAAAAGTGGTTGGATTTTGTATGTGTTTAGAAGATAGAATCAATAGAATTTGCTGATGGATTGGATATGGCATGTAAGAGAAAGAGAAGAGAGTCAAGATGACTTCACTTAGAAATGTAGTGCAAAATAATACTGATCTGTAAGCCTTGACCTCCCTTTAGTTCTATATTTCACATATTTCTAGTGGTCTTGTTTTCTAATCTAGGAATCTAGTGGGTTTTGGTTTTTGGTGTTTTTTTTTTTTTTTTTTTTTGTCTAACATTTTCAGCAGTTACTGATGGAATACTCATATGGTAGATGCTGTGGAGGATACACAATGAACAAAACATTAATTTTGTTGTCAGCAAAGATCGCAAGAGATAATGCAATTAGAAAGTGAGGTACAACATTGAGGAGAAGCAGATCAAATGTTACAAGGAGTCAAAGAAGAGAGATGTTTCTTTGGACTATGGGAAAAGGGGAAGGTTCAAAATTAAGTTAGCCTAAATAGAGCTTTGAGAATATTGTAGACTTGAGGATTGCCAAACTGAGATGCATTTGATTTTGGCACATAGACCCACACAGCCTCAGGTCCAGAGGAGAGTAAGTGCAGTTTGGCTGGAGGAAACAGCAGGGGAAAAAGACTGAACAAGTTGTCCTCCTATTGCACAGTGCTTTGAACCAAGGGGATAACAGAAAAGATCAGAAGTGTGGGTGTGTGTGAAAGACGTTTTCAGAGATAGGACTATGAGGCTAGCAAGGTGTAAGTAAGGCCAGGGATTAGAGTGCTGTTATTAAGAGGATGGTCATGCCAAAACGCAAATAGGGGCACAGAGAGAAAAAGGACTTTCTCCTAAAACATTTCCATCTGGACTGCACAGGCAAGGTGAAAGGGGAAAAGTACGATCAATTCTTTGACAAATAATTAACACATTCCCTTTTTCTTAGCAGCAGGTTTGGGGTTCTAATTTTCTTGATTCTCTCTTTGCTTGAAATATAACCGTGATTTGTGTGATCTTAAGGACTCTGGGGAAAGAATAGAAGATGGTTGATATAAGACTATTTTACTATAGTGACTAAGAAGTTCAGAAAAAAATTTATTTAATTACAAAAGACTAGTATCATCAGGTTTACAGAAAAACTTTTCAAAGCTCATTTGAGGTAAGAGCCACAAATAACCACCTACTCTAGCTCTGTTTAGTTCCTCCTTTTAAAATTGAATCAAAATGTGATCTGGCTTCTCTGACTGGAAACTTCCGGTATTTTCCTTAATGGAGCACAGAGGCAGAGGAGGTGAGGAGAAGGTCACTACTTTGAAGGACTATGAAGCTTAAAATGTCCTGGCTATAGACTTCAGCTGAACCAATTTTGTTTTCCATGGTGAAATCTAACCAAAGTCTTGGGAATGCACCCAAAGAGCTTGTATTGAATATTTGAATTCTAGAAGGCAAAGAAGTGGAACAATGGATTATTTTGGTAAAGAGCACTTTGTCGGCAAGGTGTTTCTTCACCCTTTTGAGTATTCACGAGTGTCTAAAATAATAAGAAGCAAACAGTAGTGTTGGAAAAAAAAAAAAAACATTCAGGAGAGAGCTTCTTCCAGTCCCACATTTTTCAGAGACCTCAGAGGAAGGTTTGAGTAGCACACTTTGAGGGGAGACAGCATGTTTACTAATGAATATGAATAGTATTTCCTTATGGGCCATATATTTTTCCAGTAGGAAATGGATAATCTACTATGACATTTCAGTGGGTTGGAACAAGATAGATAAATCAAATACAGGTTGCTCTGTTGGTCTTTCAAATGAAAGATAAATGCCTTAATGGATTAGCAATCATGAAATATGTAAGTATTTATAATACAGTACTGCTTTATAACACCATCTGCTAAAGAATGGTATTTATCCAGCCACTGATATAAGAGCAGATTTTCTTCCACATTATGCAGGAAGGAAGTACATCCCAGTGTTAACGAGCACGCACTTTGTATTTAACCAGCCTAAGTTCTAATGAAGTTCTTCGGTTGACAAGCTGTGTAATTTTGATGCAGTTACTTAACCCCACTTTCTTCATTGAGAAAATGGTATCATAATGATCCTACCTTTTAAATTCATTTAGTGTATCAAAGAAGGTAATATATAGAAAGCATTCCACCAAGTGCTTAACACGTGTAAGTACTCAATAAATAATAGCTAGTATCATCATTCCACTGGCCAAAATTGGCTACATGCAAAATGAGCCATTTCAAAGTATTTGGAACGTCTGAAGTGAATGCTTTTTAAAGGAGTGCTGAGGAACTAGATTAATGAGTTTCTCCTCTAGTCCAGGTAAGTGGGTCTCTACACTGAAACTGAGGCATGTGATCAATCTTAATAGGCTAATTTGTGGTGAGGTAACAAACAATTCCCAAATGACAGTGTCTTAAAACAACACAAATGTATTTCTTGCTCACATTACCTGTCCATCATGGGTTGACAGGTACCCAGGCTGGTGGAGCAGTCACCATTCTCACACACTGCCAGAGACAGGGAGAATGACAGTGTCTTAAATCAGCAATTGAGGGTTCTGTCCTGGAGATGACTTATACATTTCTTTTCTTTCTTTGTTTTTTTTTGTTTTGTTTTGTTTTTGTTTTTTTTAAGATGGAGTCTCACTTTGTCACCAATGTTGGAGTGCAGTGGTGTGATCTCAGCTCACTCCAACCTCCACCTTCTGGGTTCAAGCGATTCACTGTCAGCCTCCTGAGTAGCTAGCATTATAGGCGTGCATCACCATGCCTGGCTAATTTTTGTATTTTTGGTAGAGACAGGGTTTAACCACATTGGCCAGGCTGATCTCAAACTCCCGACCTCATGATCCACCCACCTCAGCCTCCCAAAGTGCTAGAATTACAGACACGAGCCACCGCATCCGGCCCACTTTTTTTTTTTTTTTTTTAACTTTAAGTTGTAGGGTACATGTGCACAACATGCAGGTTAGTTACATATGCATACATGTGCCATGTTGGTGTGCTGCACCCATTAACTCATCATTTACATTAGGCATATCTCCTAATGCTATCCCTCCCCCCTGCCCCCACCCACAACAGGCCCTGGTGTGTGATGTTCCCCTTCCTGTGTCCAAGGGTTCTCATTGTTCAATTCCCACCTATAAGTGAGAACATGTGGTATTTGGTTTTCTGTTCTTGCGATACTTTGCTGAGAATGATGGTTTTCAGCTTCATCCATGTCCCGACAAAGGACATGAACTCATCCTTTCTATGGCTGCATGATATTCCATGCTGTATATGTGCCACATTTTCTTAATCCAGTCTGTCATTGATACACATTTGGGTTGGTTCCAAGTCTTTGCTATTGTGAATAGTGCTGCAATAAACATACATGTGCATGTGTCTTTATAGCAGCATGATTTATAATCCTTTGGATATATACCCAGTAATGGGATGACTGGGTCAAATGGTATTTCTAGTTCTAGATTCTTGAGGAATCGCCACTGTCTTCCACAATAGTTGAACTAGTTTACAGTCCCACCAACAGTATAAAAGTGTTCCTATTTCTCCACAACCTCTCCAGCACCTGTTGTTTCCTGACTTTTTAATGTTCGCCATTCTAACTGGTGTGAGATGGTATCTCATTGTGGTTTTGATTTGCATTTCTCTGATGGCTAGTGATGATGAGCATTTTTTCATGTGTCTGTTGGCTACATAAATGTCTTCTTTTGAGAACTGTCTGTTCATATCCTTTGCCCACTTTTTCATGGGGTTTTTTTCTTGTAAATTTGTTTGAATTCTTTGTAGATTCTGGATATTAGCCCTTTGTCAGATGAGTAGATTGCAAAAATTTTCTCCCATTCTGTAGGTTACCTGTTCACTCTGATGGTAGTTTCTTTTACTGTGAAGAAGCTCTTTAGTTTAATTAGATCTCATTTGTCCATTTTGGCTTTCGTTGCCATTTCTTTTGGTATTTTAGACATGAAGTCCTTGCCCATGCCTGTGTCCTGAATGGTATTGCCTAGGTTTTCTTCTAGGGTTTTTATGGTGTTAGGTCTAACGTTTAAGTCTCTAATCCATCTTAAATTAATTTTTGTATAAGGTGTAAGGAAGGGATCCAGTTTCAGCTTTCTACTTACGGCTAGCCAATTTTCCCAGCACCATTTATTAAATAGGGACTCCTTTCCCCATTTCTTGTTTCTGTCAGGTTTGTCAAAGATCAGATGGCTGTAGATGTATGATATTATTTCTGAGGGCTCTGTTCTGTTCCATTGGTCTATATCTCTGTTTTGGTACCAGTATCATGCTGTTTTGGTTACTGTAGCCTTGTAGTATAGTTTGAAGTCAGGTAGCATGATGCCTCCAGCTTTGTTCTTTTGGTTTAGGATTGTCTTGGCAATGCAGGCTCTTTTTTGGTTCCATATGAACTTTGAAGTAGTTTTTTCCAATTCTGTGAAGAAAGTCATTGGTAGCTTAATGGGAATGGCATTGAATCTATAAGTTTCCTTGGGCAGTATGGCCATTTTCATGATATTGATTCTTCCTACCCATGAGCATGGAATGTTCTTCCATTTGTTTGTGTCCTCTTTTATTTTGTTGAGCAGTGGTTTGTAGTTCTCCTTGAAGAGGTCCTTCACATCCCTTGTAAGTTGGATTCCTAGGTATTTTATTCTCTTTGAAGCAGTTGTGAATGGGAATTCATTCATGATTTGGCTCTCTGTTTGTCTTTTATTGGTGTATAAGAATGCTTGCGATTTTTGCACATTGATTTTGTATCCTGAGACTTTGCTGAAGTTGCTTATCAGCTTAAGTAAACAAACAAAGCCTCCAAGAAATATGGGACAAGGAAAAGACCAAATCTACGTCTGATTGGTGTACCTGAAAGTGACTGGGAGAATGGAACCAAGTTGTAAAACACTCTGCAGGATATTATCCGGGAGAACTTCCCCAACCTAGCAAGGCAGGCCAACATTCAAATTCAGGAAATACAGAGAACTCCACAAAGATACTCCTTGAGAAGAGCAACTCCAAGACCCGTAACTGTCAGATTCACCAAAGTTGAAATGAAGGAAAAAATGTTAAGGACAGCCAGAGAGAAATGGCGGGTTACCCACAAAGGGAAGCCCATCAGAGTAACAGCAGATCTCTCAGCAGAAACTCTACAAGCCAGAAGAGAGTGGGGGCCAATATTCAACATTCTTAAAGAAAAGTATTTTCAACCCAGAATTTCATATCCAACCAAACTAAGTTTCATAAGTAAAGGAGAAATAAAATCCTTTACAGACAAGCAAATGCTGAGAGATTTTGTCACCACTAGGCCTGCCCTACAAGAGCTCCTGAAGGAAGCACGAAGCATGGAAAGGAGCAACCAGTACCAGCCACTGCAAAAACATGCCAAATTGTAAAGATCACTGATGCTAGGAAGAAACTGCATCAACTAATGAGCAAAATAACCAGCTAACATCATAATGACAGGATCAAATTCACACATAACAATATTAACCTTAAATGTAAATGGGCTAAATGCCCCAATTAAAAGACACAGACTGGCAAATTGGATAACGAGTCGAGACCCATCAGTGTGCTGTATTCAGGAGACCCATTTCACGTGCAGAGACACACATAGGCTCAAAATAAAGGAATGGAGGAAGATCTACCGGGCAAATGGAAAACAAAAAAAGGCAAGGGTTGCAATCCTAGTCTCTGATAAAACAGACTTTAAACCAACAAAGATCAAAAGAGACAAAGAAGGCCATTACATAATGGTAAAGGGATCAATTCAACAAGAAGAGCTAACTATCCTGAATATATATGCACCCAGTACAGGAGCACCCAGATTCATAAAGCAAGTCCTTAGAGATGTACAAAGAGACTTAGACTTCCATACGATAATAATGGGAGACTTTAACACCCCACTGTCAACATTAGACAGATCAACGAGACAGAAAGTTAACAAGGATATCCAGGAATTGAACTCAGCTCTGCACCAAGCGGACCTAATAGACATCTATAGAACTCTCCACCCCAAATCAACAGAATATACATTCTTCTCAGCACCACATCGCACTTATTCCAAAACTCCTCAGCAAATGTAAAAGAACAGAAATTATAACAAACTCTCTCTCAGACCACAGTGCAATCAAACTAGAACTCAGGACTAAGAAACTCAATCAAAACCGCTCAACTACATGGAAACTGAACAACCTGCTCCTGAATGACTACTGGGTACATAACAAAATGAAGGCAGAAATAAAGATGTTCTTTGAAACCAATGAGGGCAAAGACACAACATACCAGAATCTCTGGGACGCATTTAAAGCAATGGGTAGAGGGAAATTTATAGCACTAAATGTCCACAAGAGAAAGCAGGAAAGATCTAAAATTGACACCCTAACATCACAATTAAAAGAATTAGAGAAGCAAGAGCAAACACATTCAAAGCTAGCAGAAGACAACTATGATCAGAGCAGAACTGAAGGAGATAGAGACACAAAAAACCCTTCAAAAAAATCAGTGAATCCAGGAGTTGGTTTTTTGTAAAAAATCAACAAAATTGATAGACCACTAGCAAGACTAATAAAGAAGAAAAGAGAGAAAAATCAAATAGACACAATAAAAAGTGATAAAGGAGATATCACGACCAATCCCACAGAAATACAAACTACCATCAGAGAATACTATAAACACCTCTACACAAATAAACTAGAAAATCTACTAGAAATGGATAAATTCCTGGACACATACACCCTCCCAAGACTAAACCAGGAAGAAGTTGAATCCCTGAATAGACCAATAACCGGCTCTGAAATTGAGGCAATAATTAGTAGCCTACTAACCAAAAAAAGCCCACAACCAGACGAATTCACAGCCGAATTCTACCAGAGGTTCAAGGAGGAGCTGGTACCATTCCTTATGAAACTATTCCATTCAACAGAAAAAGAGGGAATCCTCCTGACCTTATTTTATGAGGCCAGCATCATCCTGATACCAAAGCCTGGCAGAGACACAATAGAAAAAGAGAATTTTAGACCAATATCCCTGATGAACATTGATGCAAATATCCTCAGTAAAATACAGCCCTTCATGCTAAAAACTCTCAATAAATTAGGTATTGATGGGACGTATCTCAAAATAATAAGAGCCATTTATGACAAACCCACAGCCAATATCATACTGAATGGGCAAAAGCTGGAAGCATTCCCTTTGAAAACTGGCACAAGACAGGGATGCCCTCTCTCACCACTCCTATTCAACATAGTGTTGGAAGTTCTGGCCAGGGCAATCAGGCAGGAGAAAGAAATAAAGGGTTCAATTAGGAAAAGAGGAAGTCAAATTGTCCCTGTTTGCAGATGACATGATTGTATATTTAGAAAACCCCATTGTCTCACCCCAAAATCTCCTTAAGCTGATAACCACATTTCTTTCATTCACAATTCAGTGGGCTCACACAGTTTTACCCAACCCCAGAGGGACCAGGGTGTGTAATACTGTCATATTCCTGGAAACTAGTGTAAAGGAAAGTAAAAAAATCTCAGGACCCCCAAACTTCTTTGCAAAAGGGAAAGTTAAGACTGGAGGCTGAGTCATGCAATACCCTTTTCCAAATGAAGTTGTTACTGGCATTATACATCAGCCAGATTCCCACAAGGTGAAAGGCCTTGGGCATCTATGAAGGACTGCTCCCACAGATCAATCATGGGTAAATCTTTTGCTGGCCTCCCAGAAGCAAGGGCATGCCAATTATAACTTTAGGTCTGCAATCTAAGTCTAGCTCCTAAATTTAAAGTCTGTTGGATTCCACAGTGATGGTGTAGATTGCAAGCTTATCTTTCCAGGTGCAGAACAAAGATAAGAGGAGACCAATTATTTCCACCTACCCAGAGACACTTGCATAATTTACACTTCCGTTACTTCTTTTTCTCTTCAAACATTCACCTTATTACATGTAAAATGTGGATTTACCTCGCACTAACTAAGGTCTCACAGGAATGTAACCATCCACTTTACCCTGTACCTGGCCCTCTTCCTACATGCTTTCTCTCCCCTTTAAGGACGTATATATATACTGGACAGCCTGAAAACTCTTGGGAAAACAGCTACAGATGTGTCTATGGCTCATGGTTTTCCTGGATGTACCCTAAAGCTGGCTTAGTAAACCTCCATGATTGAGACTTTTTCCTCAGTGCCTGATTTTGGTTGTCAGCAGAAACTGGAAATTTGGTGGATAACACTGATGACTATCAAAGGGTCATTGATGTGGTTAAAAATAGACAACCTATAGATACTGGCACTTGAGGCCCTCCTTATTGGGTTAAAAAACAATGAGCCAAAAATTGATTCAAGCAGTAGTGACATATGGCGTTTTTGAACTCTGAGTGAGTCTGAAGACCTATCTACGTTGGTGGTACATATCACAAGATGCCTTGAGTTTCTGGGATGCCTGGTCCCGTAAGCAGTGCCACGGATTGAGTTCTTCTGTTAAAAATATCCAAAGTCATATTTATTCTCTATGGCCTTATCCCACCATTCCATGCTAGTTAAATAGCTTTCTCTGTTTTTATCTCACATCTAATGGGTTTAATGTGTTCTAAGTATATGGCTCCATTTGGTGCATTGGATGCTATGGCTGAGAGGTGCCATATAAAAATATTGTTATTGTTATGATGATGAGTTCAAGCACTGGAGGGGAAATTGTGCAATAACTTAGTACTGGAGCTATCATTATTTTCAGCAAAATGAAGTTTGGCTTCTTACTACACTACTAAGCCTTGAAGATTAAATGGTATCTACAGCATGTATCTTAGCAATGAGCCAAAGAAGTCCAAAGAAAAAACGTTTGTTATAACAAACATTTCATATATTATAAAACAGATGTTCACTTTTAAGTATTCTTGATACTTTAAGAAGTTGATGATACCCACGTCAGAAATTAAGAAAAAATAATCAAATGAAAAAAATCCACACATTTAGGGTATTTTTCCATTTATTAAATTTTATTCATTCTTCTTTCCAGTGTGATCAGATTGGCCAGCTATGTTAATTAATTTAACCCTTAGTGCTGATCAGTTGCCGGTTAGCTGTGAGATTGAGCAATAGTTTGTTTCACTGCTGTAGAAATGCATCATTAGGATGGAAGGTGCGTGGAGTTCTGGAAAAAGGGACTGTTTAGGTCTCTTCCCTCATGATGATGTGATATTATGTTCCCATTACTTGAATATTCATTATGGTTTCCCACATGTTTTTGGCTACCTCTGTTTCCTGCAACTGTTTACATTATTAAGTTGGTTTGGCTTATAGAAATGTAGCTTGAACCTGTATATACTTAGAGTAGCTTGGGGTGTTTGCATAGATTGGGTAGATTTCCCTTTCACCCTAAGATAATCATGGGCAGTTTCTAAAAGGGAGTGAGACAAAACAACTGGGGCCGTGTTACGGAGGGGCCTCAAACCACAGATGGAAAACACCACAGAACTAGCCTGAGGGGTTCTCAGGGGGCGCCAGGCACTAGGCCCTCCTTGTGCTTTGACTCAGGTAACTTTCCACAGAGGGCACAGTGAAGGCTTCATTCTTTTCAGGATGGGTGCAGAGGGAGGCATTGCAGAGCATCCCCTGATTCAGAGGCATGAGAAATTGGCATGTATCGACAGTGCCATGAGTCCAGGACTTCCTGCAAGGGGATAGGTGGCATATGACAAATTCATTTGAAAACATGAAGTAATAACAAGTATTTATTGCACAAAGAATCTGGTGGACTCTGACCTAGAAAGATGGAGAAGACATAGTGGTCAGAAGATGAGGCCTCAAGTGGCTCTTGGCATGTTCTACTTCTAGACCCCTGAGTTCAGTTTCAAGCTGAGATCATTCTCTCCTTCCTTTGCTCTCTTTCTTTCACCAGAAAACAGTGTGGTCCAGTGGCAAAGAGCTGGGATTCTGGCACAGGAGTATCTGAGTGTGAATCATAGCCCTGCTCCTCACCAGCTCTGTGATGCTGAGCAAGTGACTTCCCTTCTGTCTTTCCGTCTCCCCTATTTGTAAAGTGGGGATGATAATAGTGCCTTCTGGGGTTATCATAAGGACTGAGCAAAATAAATGAGTGAAGCACATACAATAGTGTCTGTAGTAAGTGCTTGTTAAATGAGTGAAAGAAATCCCATGTTTTCATAGTTCCTTACACTTAACTAGTTAAAAGGTAAAAGGGTGTAAAATGAATTTCTGGTATATGTCCTGATGCTGTTAGAGACACTAAGTATGTACTTACAAAAGTGTGGCTTCGGTAATCATCCAACCTCCTGTGCCTCTTTTTTATTCTCTGTAGGAAGGGGAAGCATACCTGTCTCAAAGGGTTGTAATGAGGAATAAGCAAAATAAATATTTGAAAAGTGCTTTTTATGTAACATGTGCTTGAGAAATGGTTGATTCCTTCCTCCCTTTTCCCTTCACTTTAAAAAACCTTGTCCCTGACTGTTAAAGATTTCTACAAGTTAAAACTTTTATTTTTAGTCTTCTCTCACAAATCTAAAATGCAGCTAACTTGCTAATGTTCTGGGAAGTCTAGGTCTGAAATTAGCAGGTGATCAAAGCTCTATGACAGTATGTGATCAAAGCTCTAATTTGCTAAGGTCATCACTGTAGCAGAGAAGAAAGGATAACATATATTGAGTATTTACTGTGTGCCTGGTACTGTTCTCAGGGATTCATAAGAAGCAATGTTTTTAATTCTCACAGCTTGATATGACACTTTATACCAGTGTCATGCCCATTTTATGTGTAAAGATACTGAGGTACAGTTTCAGTAAGTAAATTACCCAAGGAGATGGAGTCAGTAAATACATTACCCAAGGAGATGGAGTCAGTAAATGGCAGAGCCAGGATGTGAACCTAGACACTCCAGCTCTAGAACCCACAGTCTTAACCACCTTGCTGAATCACTTCTCAAAAACAACAGCTATGAAGTCAACAGATCTCTATTTGCATCTGTCGTGTGCTCTTGTACACATTTCTTAACCTCTTTGAGCTCCACGTTCCTCCTTTGTGATTTAGGCATAAAATGCATTTGTAAATGCAAAAAAAAAAAAAATGTTTAATGTTGTGAGGATCAAATTAGATAACAAACACATAGCACCTCACGTCAGGTGAGGTATGCAGTAAGCATTCATTAAATAGTAGTTTTAGATGTTATAACATATAATTTAGAAACTGTGACAGGATTCTTCCACACCTACCTCTGCATTTTGTCTACTGCCAGCTCTGTAATTCTGGCTTCTATGAAGTTGATCAGTTCAGCCTCACAGGTATGGGCATATGAAGCAGTTGAAGCAAAAAGCATTTGTCATTGCCTTAGACCCCTCTAGAACCATCCCTTAGAGGACCACAGGCAGTTCACACACAACCCTTGCTTAGAGGCAGGCATAACCTGTAAGCATGGCTTAAAGTAAAAGTAAAAGTACCTTAATTTATACCCTGAAGTCTGTAGAGATTTGTCTGTTGAAGGACAAGAATATAGACTTTCTTTTAAAGAAATGCACTTATCTCCAAAATTATGAGCTTTAGAAGTTAATCACTTCTTTATTTTATTTACCTCCTGTGGACATAAAATATTTTTGATGTAACAGGTTTTAGCAAAGACCTTAGACAGTAGAGAAAAGGGTGCATAAACAACTTATTTTTAAAACCTCAGCATCAGAGATGTTGGAATAAATACAATTGCTGTGGAAATATGTCATTTTGGAATGAGGACATTTAGATGCTAAATAACTTCTAATTTTATATATGCTGGCCAAAACTCTTCCTTTAATTTCAGACTGGCATAGCTAAAGACCCAATGACATCTCTCCTTGGATATCTCATAGGCATCTCAAACTTGGCATGTCCAAAAAAATAATCCTTGGCTTGTGCCAAACTTGTCCATGCAATCCATTCAGTCTTCCCTATCTGGTAAGTGAACCCAGAAACTCAGGATTCTTCTTTGATCCTTTTCTTTTTCTCCTAAACTACGTTGGCCCATGTATTAATCAGTGTGTCCTCTTATTCTATCACCAGGATACCTCTCAAACACATCCACTTTTCTCAAACTCTAATGTACCATTCCAGTTGAGGCTGCCATCATCTCTTTTGATCTACTACAACAGCCTCCAAGCTCATGACATTCTCTGCCTAGCACAAAAGTATTCCTTATTGTAAATCCTGCCACTGCTTTGCTTAAAGCTCCAGTAGCTTCCCACTGAACCTAGAATAAGATCCACTGTCACTGCTGTAGTCTCTACCCTGTGCATACTATCCCCTGCCACTCCCTGCAACTTCATCTAGTACCTCTCTTCTGTTAAATTACATGCTAGCCACAGTAGATCTTTTTTTTTTTTCAGTCCCTTGAACATCAGTCTTTTTTATGCTTTCTGGAATCTTCTTTCCCCCACTGTTCGTATTAATAGCTCAGCTTCCGACTCAGCTTAAGGATCACCTAATCAGCTTGGCCGCCTCTGCACATCCCATTTAGAAATACTCTTTCTCCCACTTCAGCCCCTCCCCACTGTGGTTGCAATATTGTTCCATTTTCAACTTGGTTTTTAATAATTTTATAATTTTTAGCAGATTTTAGCAATGTATTTGCTTTTGTTTGTTCGTAGTCTGCCTCCCCCATCAGAAAGTAAATTCCAGAAGAGTAGGGTCCAGGTGTGTTTTGTTTGCTAATATATATCTAGATAATACAGCCCAGATCTTGGCACCAGAATAGATACTCCAAAATTATAGTTAGAATAAATTAGTAGATACATACATTAATTAATATGATATGTATTACTATGTGTAGTAATATTACAGTGTTTATTCAACTTTCTTTTATTGTTAGCAATTGTTTGTTCAAAAAATAGACATCTAAATAGACAATTTAATGCTAAGAGCTGCTGAAGAGAATGCACAAGGTTATATGTGCTACTTAATGAATGTTCTTGGCATCAAGCTCAAATGAATTTTCTTTGCATATATTCCATCAGTTACTTAAAATCTTGCCATATTTTGGATTTGCTTCATATTTGGATCTTGATTTTTCCATGCACATTTTTTTTGTAGAGTATCTATTATTTTTTCTTGCATGATGTAACTCTTTCTCATTATTATATTTTTCCAACTTTTCAGTTTTAGCAGTTATACAATTAAGGCTCTTTTTTGCCTTCTTAGACATCCCTTTTGAAGGCCTCTGTCCTCCCTCTCCATCTCTGCTTTTATTGGCTCTTCTGGTCTGAGCTGTTGTCCTGGGACCTTCTTTCCTTATGCTCCTTGGTAGGTCCTCATTGAGTATCAAAATTTTCTTTCTTTCTTTCTTTCTTTTTTTTCCATTGGCTTCTATATTTTACTGGAATCATACTCAAGAAACTTATTTCAGTGCACTTATTTACTCTTTGAGAGTTTGCAAATATCTTCATATTTGATTAATCATTTGACTGGCCATACCATTCTAGGTTTAACAATATTTCCCTCAAGAAAGTTGAAAGGTGGACATGGATATTCCTGTATCTTAGCTACTCGGGAGGCTGAGGGAGGAGGATGAGGCCAGCCTGAGCAGCATAGCCAGTCCCTATCTCTGAATTTTTTTTTTTAATTAGCCTGCTGTGGTGGTACCCTCCTGAAGTCCTACCTACTTTTGAAGCTAAAGTGGGAAGATCCCGTGAGCCCAGGAGCTCGAGGCCGCAGTGAGCTATGATAGTGCCGTTGCACTCCAGCCTGGCAGACAGCACGAGACTCTGTGTCTTAAAAAAAAAAAAAACAAAAAGTTGAAAACAAGCTCTACTTGTAGTTTTTAGTAGACACTAGTGAGGAGTTTGGTGCAGTCTAATTTGATTCTTAAAAAAAAAAAAAACTAGTTTCCACCCTCCCGTCCCACTGTTTAGATCTTGAATTGTTCACCCCTCCTCCACTTCCAGGAAGTTTCTCAGATATTTTTAATGCTGATATTCTGAAATTGTACATGATGTAAAGATGTAAATCTTTTCTTCATCTATATTGTCGTATTCTCAGTTGACTCTTTTAATCTGCAAAAATGCTCTCTTCTCTACTCCTCATATTCTTTATTGAAAAATTTCTTCTCAAAAAATAAAAAAAAAAAAGAAAAATTTATCCTCTTCTACTCTTTTTGCCTCTTTTTGCCTCTTTTTTCCTGGAGTTCTTATCTGTTTTATGAGAACTCTTAGCTTCTTTCTCACATTTTTTAGACAAGCTGTATTTTTGTCCCTATATCCTTAGGAGCATCTTTCACTTTATTTTCTAAATTCCTAATTTTGACAATAATATTGGAAAATCTAAGTGCTAAATATTGTTTCAATTGTGTGTATTTTTTTTTTTTTTTGCATAGTATTCTGTTCTTGCTCTGTTCTGAGTTATCTTCATTTTTCCATTTTTAAAATCTTTTATTTGGTTCTCGTATTTCTAGTGATCTCTGGTTGATCAATCTTTTATAGAAAAAAGATCTGGATGCCTGGCATTGATTTTTCTCTGTTGTTGAGGATGTTTTCCACTGTTACTGGATCTACTCCGAATGAGAATGCTTGGAAGTGTGGGTCAAGGTTATTTCACTGACAGTCTTTACGACATGGATTCAGAGCCATAGACTGGCTATGAGCCCCTCAAATGTACGAGTATGGAGGGCTTTGCGTGGGGGCACAAAAATCCATATTAAAAATGTTTAACTTTCCCTTTATAGGTTTCTTGAGCTTCTGTTTTAAAAGAAGAGGTTGATGCTGGCTAAATGCTGGCTGCTTGTACTCTACTTTTACAAAGCTTGTTTAAATGTTATTGCAGATCCAAACTGGACCACTTGTTCTCTATTGAGACATTCAATCCTTCTTCTTAGTCCTATTTCTAGTCCCTGTTCTGTGTCTCTCATAATCACTGACTTTAAGATCAAAGGCTCTTGGGAGGCAAAACAGATCAACTGGTATCCACTTGCTCTTATTCTCCTTCTAGAATATTTTAAGCTTCAGCTTTCTCTATCTCTTTTATCCATCAACATGATCTCATCCATGTGACCTGTAAATTCACTGGAAATATCCCATTCACTAGTGATACTCCCTTCCATTCTTTTCATTCATATGAAGTTTTTTTTGTTTAATTTTTATACTTTTATTTCAGTGGGGTTTCAAGAGAATGTGAAGGCAATATATGTACTCAAAGACAAAAGTTAAATTATAACTTGAAATCACTGTACAATTTCCCTATAATTTATTTAACCAGTGCCCAACTTTTGGATAAATCTTTCTAATATTTTTCCACATTATAACTATTTAACCTTTTTATCTGGAAAAGAGAGGTTGAAGATAGGTCTGCAGGGTAGTACATGAAATAATGAGAAGCTGAACACCTAGTCCTAACAGAGGTAACCTTTGGAAGCAATGAACAGACAGAAAATTCAAGTTAAACCAAAGTTAGGGATCCCATGCAAAGAATTTTTATGGGCTGTAGGTTAGAATGCCATGTAGGAAGTCGAGAGCTCTTAAGAGTATTGAGCAGATTAAAAAATCTATATGAATCTTTGCCTATGAAAATTGTGAACATTCCTAATTATGTCCATAGGAAAAAATTTTTTCAATGGGATTTCTCCAACCAAGTAGGCAGACACTTAAAAGTCTTGATGTTTAGTTGACAAATTTTTCCTCCAGAAGGATTGCACCAATTTGCACTCCTATCAGCCACCAACCTCTTGACATCAAACGAAAATTCCCACATTATTTGCTAATTTTATAAGCAAAAATTTACCTTGTTATTTTTACATATATTTCTTAGATTATTACTGATATTGAATGATATCTATATAATATTACTCAGTGCCCAAACCAACCTTCAGTAGGTATTGCTGACTTTGTTTTGGAAATGTGTAGACTGAGGCTCTGAGACCTTAAGAGTTCCGAAGTTCACACAGCTTGTACGTATTTAAAAACAGATGAAAACATAGATATTAGTTTGCCAAAAAATTTAAGAACATGTGACTTACCTTGCTCATAACTTTTTAGATGAAAGATCGGATTAGTCATTTTCTTTGAACCTTAGATATAAATAATTATGTCAAATATTTTCTACTTTTTGAAACAAATGTGTTTTTTGAGCCCTTTAATTTCTTCATGCAAACCTTATTCAGAAAGGGATGTCTCTGCTATTATTATTATTGCACAGGGTTGCAAGAACAGATTTCAAATGACTCATGGGAAGTTAGCTTTCTCTGAGATCTTGACATCACTTTATTTGTCCCGTTGTAGTCTATGTCTTTATCCTAGCAAGTGTGAAAAAGTTGCCAAGTAATACCATTTTAACAACCTAAATTCTTGAAGATGTTTGATGCAAAAAGTTAAATACTCTTCATTCTAAAGTGGTAGCATAGTCTTCACTGTAGATCTGGAAGCTACCAGAAAAGTATGGCATACAGTGGGAGTAACACAAGTTGAACTGCCCTTTAGTTTGGCTGGACCTGAAGAATTCCCTCATTCGATCACTGTGTGGAGGTTAAAAGTCCAGGCTTTTAGTACTGATATGCACAAAATGGATGAATCTCAAAAATATTATGCTAAGTGAAAGAAGCCAGACACAAAAAGTCACAAAATATATATGATCCTACTTATAAGGAGTGAGCCAGAATAGATAAATCCGTAGGGACAGAAAGTAGATTAATGGTTGCCTGGATTTGGGAGGAATGAGGAGAAGCTGCTTGTCCACTTTAAAATGGTTAATTTTATGTTACGTAAGTTTTACCTCAATAAATTATTATTATTTTTTAATCCAAGTTATTGAACCCAACAGACATGAAATTGGAATCTAACTCTATCATTTTCTAGCTGTGTGAATTTGGGCAAGTTATTTTAATTTCCTAACCTTAATTCTAACTTTAACATTTAAACCTCCATTCCCTTTAATGTCCTGATCTGGATATAAAGATGACTGACAGTCTACCTACCAGACAGGACTGTTGTGAGAACTGTATGCAATGATGTATTAATACATAAAGCCTTTGGTGCAGTGGTTGACACATCACAAGTTCTTAAGAAATGGTAGCTGGGCCAGCCTGACCAACATGGAGAAACCCCCATCTCTACTAAAAATACAAAATTAGCTGGGCAGGTAGCACATGCCTGTAATCCCAGCTACTGGGTAGGCTGAGGCAGGAGAATTGCCTGAACCTGGAAGGTGGAGGTTGTGGTGAGCCAAGATCATGCCATTGCACTTCAGCCTGGGCAACAAGAGCGAAACTCCATCTCAAAAAAAAAAAAAAAAAAAGAAAAAGAAAAGAAAAGAAATGGTAGCTGGACTATGATCGCTATTACTACTACTGACTGACTTGCTACTACTACTGTAGCAGTAGCTGCAGGAGCTGTATTCCAACCCAGATTCTTGGTATATTCAAATGACTATTTTCCATTCTGGAGTCTTGCTTCAGGTAATTCAAGTGGGGTAAAGTCACATGACATTGACTTCAGGAGGCATATATTGCCCAGTGGAGTTCTTCTTTTGATAGACGGGTTTTAGATTAAGACTGTTGTTAATTACTATCAAGGTGGAACAGAGTTAGAGAGAGCAACAAGTAAGGGTCAGATCCCTAAACCATCACATTATTGGCATTCTTGGGCGAGCTGTGGACCCTGCCTCCAAGTGTGTGCTATAGTTGATTTCTCTCTTACTGAAAAGAGACAAACCCTTGAAAAGGTTGTCATGCACTGAGGCATTTAAAAGAAAATGTGAGAAGAAAACAACGAATGTCACTAAGCTTCAGAGAAGGAAAAACCTTAGGCATCAGTTGAAAGTTGTCCCTCGGTAGTGGATCGGATGTGTTACACAAAGGCACAGCCTGACGGTGTTAGGAGACCCAAGTCCTCCATCTCTATCAACAGTGGCATGCGCAAAAGTACTTTTATTAATGGAATTCTCCAAAGAGCTCAAAGGTCATTTGCTGCTTTACTGATGGACATTCTTTTACTCACTCATGCTTTGGTTTTATTTGTTCTTTCTATGGGCTCCTCAAATCAAGAGAAAGCCAGAAAAAAAAAATTGAGATAGGAATATCCTGTTTTATCAAGTCTTCTTGTGACTACCATCTCATTTGTTCTCCTGAAGCCTAATCAAATGAGACATAAAGGACAGCCAACATAAATACCACTTACTGAATGTGATAACAAAGGTAAAATTAGTTTCAACAACATGTTCCCCAGTGTCCAGTTTCTCCATGGAAGAGTGAGAAGTCAGAAGTGGCCGATGATGTTATGGAAAGTTCATGGCCTTTAATGTGAGAC
This sequence comes from Rhinopithecus roxellana, assembly GCF_007565055.1. Taxonomy (NCBI): domain Eukaryota; kingdom Metazoa; phylum Chordata; class Mammalia; order Primates; family Cercopithecidae; genus Rhinopithecus; species Rhinopithecus roxellana. The sequence goes on from NC_044554.1 coordinate 94,064,808, forward strand.
ACACAGATTTTCATCCAGACCCTGCGATTAGCTGTGTGGCCTTGAGCAAAACTTTAGGTTTTAGGGACTTTCGTGTCCTCATGGGAAGAATGGAGATAGTAAAATCTATTTCCAACAGTTCTTAAAAGCATTGCTCAACTCTTTTTAGAGGAACTTAGTGCCCAGCACCCCTTTTCTCTTTATACTATAAGCTTCAAGAGAGATGTTGTGGCAGCTTTTGTAATCATAGTAACGAACAAGTTTTGTGCATTATCATGGGTTAGGGAATGCTTACTTAGTGCTTTCTGTCTATTATCTCAATTAAATCCTGACCTCAAGTCTGTATGGTAAACATTATCACACCCAGTTTACCGTGTGAAGTTCAGTCATTCATCCAAGATGGCTCTGCTAGAGAGCATAAGAGCTGAGAGCAAAGCCTAAATCTCTCTGACCGTGAAACCTGCACATACAACCTCTTCTACCACCGAAAGCCTTGAACCAGGGTCTAGCTGAGGTTTCAGTGATCTGCAGTCAGTTGAACTAAACCGTGGACCTATACAGTAGACATTGAGTAGTCAACTTCTGGGATGCTTTCACCTGGGATCAAATTTCCAGCTTCAGAGAGACACTGTGTTTCTGTGGTCACTGTTCTTTCCTACCCAGAGTTCACTCAGTTGAGTGCCCTACCTCTGAGTCTTCATGACAGGAACACCAGCTTCCAAACAGGCCCGGCAGATGTTAGCTTCATCCATGCAGCCCCACCGCATGGCAGTGAACGAGTCAGATGAACACTGCACATTTGGATGAACCTGAGTCAAGAAAAGCCACAAGTGAAAACACGTTTATTTCCAAAACGATGGTGCGTCTGAAAGGGTGTAACTGGCACTCATTGATATTTTTGGCATTCATGGAAAACACCCCAGGCTGCTTAGGTAATTAATTTCCTAGGGTTAGTCATTAACAGGCTTCCTGCTTTCCTTCTTCTTTGGCAGGCCCAGCTGTGAGATACAGTAAGTTCAAGATGTCAGAGGCCAGGCCGCCTCCCCTGCTCGGGCAGCACACGATGCACATCCTGAAGGAGGTCCTGAGATACGATGACAGGGCCATCGGGGAGCTGCTCAGCGCTGGAGTGGTGGCCCAACATGAAACCCACTGACAAAGGAAAAGGGTTCTTCCTCATAACCTCAATCCGAATACCCTGGCAAAGGCAACACTTTGCTTGGACCCTTCTCCCCAGTTCTGATACGACTAAAAAGAAGATTTAGAGAAACTCCAGATTGCCTGCATGGCGTCTCCAGAATGGCTCTGGTATTAATGAATCTAGTGCCTTTTAAATGTACCCCACGTTTTGTTCCCTACCATTTTTTTTCAGATGATGATTTAATTATGGATTTGTGGGATTTTCAAAAATAAAGATTTAAATTTTTTCCTGGAAAAATGCACTCTTCATTCTAATTACATTAATGTCCTAAACATTTGCTCCTTACCCGCCATGCCCTCACCCCGCCCAGTCCATACAGGCCTGAAAAAGAGCAGATCTTTTGATACTTTCTACTTGTACGTAAAATCTGCATTTAAATTTGTGTTAGGGAGTCAAAGCAATAAGCAGAATGACAGTCTCTGTGATTGATTTTAAACAGAATAACTTAATTCTGAGCTCTTGAACCCTTTGTTAGTCTGTAATTTAAACCATGGACTTTGCTGATGTCCATTATAAAACTGAGCTCCATTCTCCCCTACGGCGGTAAATATTTACTTTATGTTGTATTTCTTTGCTGATTTGATGCTCTGTGGCAGAAAATCAGTTTTCCCCAATGCATTTAGAGATGTAGGTATCTGTCTGCATAGGTAGGTGAGAAGTGGTTCTGCACTTGGTACCTTATTTTGAGCCAAGTGAAAATGCAACAGGGTTTTTAAATGAATTAAACAGGTTCATAAATGACTATCCAGGTATTAAATAATTTATACATAATGACAAAATAAAAGAATGACAGGAAGACATTGCTTTGTAATCTGAGCTTCTGCTGTTGAAGACTAGATCATGCCTTAGCATTGAGTATTTCAATGATTATAAAGTATAAAAAACACCTGTGTCCAGTAGGTGAGAAATGACTAGGATGTATGTTGCAGGATAAATTGTTGCTCAAGACTGCTAGGCCCAGGTATAGTCTGGGGAATCAGATGACCCCACGATCACTATTCTGAGATGACCTCAACTCCTGGCTATTAGGCACATCTATTTTAAAGCAATGTTATTATGTACCAAATGGTAATTGAAAGCTAAATTACAGATGTTCATCCTTCAAACTGTGACTTAAAACTCGTTTTGTTTTCCTCTTCTTCTTTATTAAAATGATTTGAGTCATTAATCTATGCTGTAAGGCCTAAGATGTTTCTAGAATGAAGGATTCCAAACAAATAGGAAGCTTGTCTTCTCACAAGGTCTCATGATACTTTTCCAAAGAATGTTTACTAATTTTTGAAACAGATATTGTCTTCTCTGCTTTGCTTTTTGTGGACATCTTATTTTGAAGAACTCCTGCTGTTATTCTACTGGTTAGAATCACATCATACAAGGGTAATTGGATGCCTTATGCAGTACTTTTCCCCACTTGGCTAATTCACAAATGCATACTCAGAGACATTTACTTCAGGCCAGGTATTGAAACATTTCTTTATGCTTGTATATTTAATATGAAAAATGGTAAAAGATTAGATGGCAGAGAACTGGCAAAACCACATATCTTGAAATACAGGCCCAACCATTTCTTCTGCTGATCTGGGTAGATATCTTGAAATTTTAATTTACTCAGTTACTGAGCACATCCTTAATATCTAGGTAAACATATGTAGGATGATATTGATCATGTATAGGGGACAGAAAATTCCTCTAAAATTTTCAAAATTCCCCTAAAATTTCCAAATCCATGCAGAGTGCAGTCTTCAGACACGACACAGTCATAATTAAAACAAAAAGACTATCACTAGTGAAATCATGTATGTAAGTATCTAGGACTCCACCTACACAAGTCAAAATGATCCAAAACTTTGAACCTGCTGGTCAACCAACAGAAAGCATTCACTGTGCTCTACTGATTTAGTGAAATAAATAATATGGAACGTATTTCAAGTTCAGATGAATAATTAGTCCTGAAAGAAACATCATGCTTGCTAAAATTTCTAACAATATGCCCCAGATCAAGTTATACTTATAAACAAATGTGCTGTTTTAATTATCAGGGCCTATTATCTTACACATTCCTGAAACAGAGAACACTACTAATATACCATATGCTCAAGTTCAGTTTGTGTCAAGGCCTGCCTTCTGGCAGGTTTGGGTCTAAGGTTGGCTTAGAAAATTTTCTGAAACTCAGTGGGCTACTCATTACAGAATTGGAAGTGTGTCCATAAGCAAATGAGCTTCTTTTTCTTGTTTTTTTTTTTTTTTTTTTTTTTTTTTTCTGAAACTTTTTACTGCCATGATTTTCTGATTAATCAAGCATGATATTTTCCAGGAAGCAGTCTGATATGCTGAATGCTTCTCTAGCAGAAGAGAAATGAACATTGATCAACTTTGTGTGACTACCCAATTACTTGGTGTGAGCGTGTGTTTGATCCATCTCCTAGGGGTTAGAAGTACAGTCATGATTTAAGGAAACAAAGAGGGTGGCCAGGCACAGTGGCTCAGGCATGTAATCCCAGCACTTTGGGAGGCTGAGGCACCTGGATCACTTGAAGTTAGTAATTTGAGACCAGCCTGGCCAACATGGTGAAACCCCGTCTCTACTAAAAATACAAAAATTAGCCGGGCGTGGTGGCAGACACCTGTAATCCCAGCTACTTGGGTGTCTGAGGCAGAAGAATCATTTGAACCTGGGAGGCAGAGGTTGCAGTGAGTTGAGACAGCGCCACTGCACTCTAGCCTGGGTGACAGAGTGAGACTCCATCTCAAAACAAAGATGGTTTTATACATGCTAGTTCATACCAGGACATTAGGCTGGATAGCACCACGAGGCAGGGCTTTGGTATGAAGACTTCACAACTCCTGCCCTTGGGAAGCCTGCACCTTCTCATATCTCACCTGAGTTTGCTATTTCACCACTGACTCTTTTGTGCCATGGGATTGGCGTGTTGTATTTTAAAGGCTTTATAGATACGAAACTTGCAGGTCCCACGAATGCTGCATTCGTGCATATGATTCATACTCCAGATAATGGAACTAAAGAATCTGAGAATGAAGGCCAGATCCAGGCTGGATAGACTGTGCAGATCTTCAGCCTCTTCTCATTAACTGCTCACCATTGACTCTGAATTGGCAAAGGAGATGAGTGGGAAAAATGCACATTCTTGCCCTCCATACCCTAACCCTGGGCTATTCATTTTCAAACTCGTTCCCCAAGATTATGATAGTCTCCTTGCATTTGCCTCTATTCATGGGAGACTCCCTGATGTAGTGAGCCTTCTAATTGATGGAATTCTTGAGGTATAAATGGGCCTGAAAGAAACAGTTGCTTGACTTGATTATAGTATGAGTGATCTTTAGGAGGTTAGGATGTCAATCTCACTCCTCTCCCTTCTTCATCTGATGGTACTAGTACTGGTGCATGTGTTTGATAAGGAAGATGAAGAGATGCCTCAAAGGTGTATATTTCCATTTCAAACAGCAGCTAGGGAAAATAAAAAACCCATCACAGAGGCGTTTTATATTGCGGTCTAAAAGTTTTCTTAGGCATAAGGTATAATTGAATGTCTTCTTACTATCCCAGTATAGCAATACTAGGGTTAAATGTTTCATGAATTACTGCTTTCATAAGATGCTTAAATAGTTTCTCCATACGGACACACCATGCCATTTTCTGAGCATGAATGGCCCTGAATGTTTTTTGTAACATCTCAGTTGCCTGGGTTCTGTCTTCCAGACTGGAGTGCAGTGGTACAATCTCAGCTCACTGCAACCTCTGCCTCCCAGGTTCAAGCAATTCTTATTTCTCAATCTCCCAAGTAGCTGGGACAACAGGCATGCACCACCACTGCCTGGCTAATTTTGTATTTTTAGTAGACACGGGGTTTTGCCATGTTGGCCAGGCTGGTCTCGAACTCCTGACCTCAATTGATCTGCCTACCTCGACCTCCTGAAGTGCTGGGATTACAGACATGAGCCACTGTGCCCAAAATGGCCTTGAACTTTTAAACAAGGTCGGCAATATGTAGGACAGGCTTCCGTGGTGGGATTAGTGGAGCAGAAGCAACTCCACTAGATATGTTTCCCCCAACACCCATTTAAAAATACGTCTTCCGGTGTCACTTTAGGAGATTAAAGTATTATAGGCAAATGAATGCAAATACTTTGCACTAATACATTTATTCCACACACTCGGGAAAACAAGCACAAAAAGAGAGATTTGGAGGAATGGGAACTGGAACAGGCAAATTTGATTAGGGGGAAGGGAAAGAGAGAGCACACCCAGGAGCAGCAGATCCAAGGACACATTTCCTTGGAAGACTCTGGAAGCCACAGGCAGGAGGAACTCACCCTGACATGTTGGTGCCAAGAGGGGTGGGCAGGCACTAGAAAGAGCTCGAACACCACCCAGATAACAGAATTTACTCACCTTGAGTTTTCATGAGAAGCAGCTCTTTTTTCTCATTCATTAAGACCTTAGGGTTAAAAGTACAGGAAAAGAAAGTCTCTCCTTTGCAACATAAACAATTGCTGCCTCCCCCCCTTCCATTTTTGCCTCTTTCTCTCTTTGTCCTGATTACTCTCATTCTTACCTGTCTTTTTTCTCATCCTTTGAACCTCTTCCCCCCTCTCTCCTTCTCTGGAGTAAAAATCATTTTCCTCCCGTCCTTTTATCTTCCAATCCCTCCTCTTCCTCTTTCTGCTCTCCTTTCTTCATCTCCTCATCTCTTTCTCTCTCTGTCTCTCTCTCTCTCTTTCTCTCTCCACATGCTGACACACGCACAGAGTTATAGATCCATGTTATACAACCGTGGATACCAAAACCTGTGTCCGGCCTTCCTAATGACCTTTCTCTGCCATTAGGAAGATATCTAGTGGTAATTCTCACCATGACTTCACCCCCACAAGCAGTCTTGAATTAATCTCTGGGTGGGGTGGCTCTTTAATAACTAGCTGCCACTTCTTGTCCCTTGAAATGCAGGGAAAGAAATGAAAGGGTGCTCCAAATGCTACTCTGGGCTGTGGCAGATTTCTCAGGCTCTCTGGCTCTATGTCGCATGCACCCAGTTCTAAGGGGGAAAACCTAAAGTAAATAAAATAGAATGCAGAGCAGAGTCTAGACTCTTCGTTCCAGGCCCAGGCACTGGGTTCCAACCCCAGATACTGGAGCCGAACAGTGTGGATCTTGCTGTTGTGGTTGCAGAGGAAGTTCCATTAGGGCAGGAGGAGTGAGAGCATGATGGCGTGATGAGGGACTGTTCCGCTGTAGCGTCAGGCTGGGTCTTGGACTTTGCTTCTTACTCTTAGTGAAGGAAAATTTACTTAGCCTCAGGTGGTGATGAATAGTTTGTCCCTGGCTATTTTAGTCCAATGGCCTCCAGAAGGACGGTGCCCTCACCTCTGCCTTGTTAAATAGGGTGATTCCATTCTCATGTTCCCTTTGCTTTCTTCTCCCAACAGGCTGAAAACACTTCACTACATCCCTCCCTGTGCCTCCTCCCTTTCTCTTTCTTTGCAGACTAACCGTGTGACAATCCGTTCAACTCCAGTTAGTTTCTTTGGCTCCTGACCACATAGATTGGGGGAACAGTGTTTTCCAGCTTCGCATCCCGTCACCCACACCCCTTCCTCTCGCCTAGAACTTTGCATGAGTACTCACCATAAAACAGGAGACTCAGCTTCAGAAGACGCAACTGGGATATTGAAAGAAAAGAAATTAATGTCAAACTACCACAGGAAAATCTACCTTTCTTTCCACCCCTCTTACCTCTTTGTGAACCCACAAGAATCTGGATCTCCATAGCATCTCTTGGTATGGGATGTGGCAACATGCGTAACACACATTCACCCTGATGGTCCTGGATTTATGTTTTTAGATTTTACAAAAAACTTCTAGCTGTTCCTGATGGAAGCTTTGAAATGTACTCCTGATGAACACTATTGTGTTCTTTCCTTGGAAAGGGTCAGGAAAATTATAGCTTCCATTTTGGGAGGCCAGTTAAAGAAACACTATCTCTAGAGGTAGAAAAATGAACTCTCTTTTCCTATCTAGGACTGCCTCTTCATACAGCCGAACGTGCTTGCAATGGCTTTGACACCAGTCACAGGGAAGGACAGAAATGCAGTAACTCCACAAGTGCGACGGGAGAGGTCTGAGGCTACAGAAGACTGAAGCTCCCGTTCTCAGAAACACCACAGAGCCGAAGTAGCCAGTGACTTGGGCTCCCACCTCCAAGCCCACGTTTCCCATATGCTGAGTCCCAAATGTTTTGTCTCATTCTCTAGCTTTACTTTCTGGAGTCTGGGAAAACTCCAGGGCAAGGATGTAAGCCCAGCATGCAGGCCAGAGGTGGTGCTGAAGACTTGCTAAGTGAATCGTTAGCTGAACTCACTGACAAACCACGGAGAGGTGACAACGATCCAAACTCAATGTTTTATGCAACTCCTCTCATACAACCTGGGTGACATGAGGTGAAATGAGTAGCTTGGTGGGTCTCTGTGTGGGTGCATTTCTGGAGGAAGGTTTATTAGCTCGGCCAAAAAAAGCTCTCAGATCTAGAATAGGCCCAGATGGGGGGAGACAGAGGACTCTGACAGTTGTCAGAGTTATTACCTTTAATTTCCTGAACAAAGTGGAAGTAGATTTACAAGACGCATCCATGTAAAATAAGAACTCTTTATATATATAAAATAAGATTAATATATATAAAATAAGAACTCTCCCCATATATATTTATGTCTCTATATCACATGCCCCCATATATATGTCTATATCTCTCTCTGCATATATATAATACATGATATATATATATATATCATAAGCTTACAAGAACATTTCTTATAAGCTTATAAAACATTTTCAAATATTGGAGCATATATATATATATATATACACACACACACATATATATGCTCTCCATATATATGAGGAGAGAGCAAGAGAGAGAGAGAGAGCATCTCTTATAAGCTTATAAATGATGGCTTACCGAAAATTCTGAAAACTGTTAGAACATGAGTGAAACCTATTTCCAATTAAATTTCATATTCTCGGACTAACAAAAAGAAGTATGAGAGGTGTCTAGAATTGTATATATAACTCCAGTAGGAGTTTTAAAAATTGTATTAGTAGAAAAACATGCATTTATATAAAAACCTACTCTATAAGCAAATTAAACAAAAAGATGTAGTCCCATAAAATGAGAAGATACAGCAGTGAATTCAACAGATAACTTCTTTTAGTTTTGGTTTGTTGGAACATTTTCAAATATTGGAGCAGAAGCAAGAACGAAGTACATCTTCATGTTTGTTTATTAAGCTACAAATGAAGCTCTTCCAATTGACACAAATAGACGTGCTCACTGCATGTTTTTTGTTGTCTGAGTCCCCTGTGCTTATATGACCAAAATAGCTGTCACACACTGAGCTCTCATTATCTGGTTACTGGTGGTTCTCTTCTATTAAACTATAATATAATTGTGGGTATCATGGTCACTATTGCATCTCCAGTTGTTATCATAGTGCCTACTCTATAGAAGATACATCACAAATCTCTGCTGAATAGACATCTTCTCACCCACCAGATGACAAGTTCTATGAGACAGAAACTGGTCATATTTTTATTTTATTACGCATAGTGTCTGTAATAGCCTTCAAGGATAGTCACCATCTATTCCTCCCTATATGCACATGTGCCTCTTTCTTGCAAGAAATACACTTTATTTCTCCTCCCCTTGACACTGAGCTAGTCTTTTTTCTTTGTTTCTTCTAAAACACGAAACAAACAAAATAAAAGGGATATATGTGCAGAATGTGCAGGTTTGTTACATAGGTATACATGTGCCATGTTGGTTTGCTGCACCTAGCAACCTGTCCTCTAAGTTACCTCCCCTCACCCCTCACCCCCCAATAGGCCCTGGTGTGTGGTGTTCCCCTCCCTGTGTCCATGTGTTCTTATTGTTCAGCTCCCACTTATGAGTGAGAACATGTGGTGTTTGGTTTTCTGTTCCTGTGTTAGTTTGCTGAGGATGATGGCTTCCAGCTTCATCCATGTCCCTGCAAAGGACATGCTCTCCTTCCTTTTTATGGCTGCATAGTATTCCATGACACCAAGATAGCCTTGTGACTTGCTTTGTTTTTGTTTAAGAGGTGAGTCCTTGCTCCGTCATCCAGGCTGGAGTGCAGTGGCACAATAATAGCGCATTGTAGTCTTAAACTCCTGGGCTCAAGCGATCTCCCAACTCAGCTTGCTGAGTAGTTGGGACTACAGGCATGCACCATCATGCACTGCTAATTTTTAATTTTTTTGTAGAGGTGGGGGGGTCTCACTATGTTGGCCAGGCCAATCTCAAACTCCTGTCCTCAAGTGATTCTCTCACCTCAGCCACCCAAAGTGCTGGGATTACAGGTGTGAGCCACTGAGCCTGGTCATGACTTGCTTTTTAAAAATCTTTGTACTTTAAATAATTTTAGATTTACAAAAAATGCCAAAAATAGTACACAGAATTCCCATGTACATTCATCCAGTTTCTGCTAATGTTAACATTTTATATAACCAATGTATCATTATGTAAGTTGGAAAATTACATTGATATAATCCTATTAGCTAATCTATAAACATTATTCAAATTTTACCAGTTGTCTCACTTGGGTAGGCAGAATTCTAAGATGGTCCCCAAGATTCCCAGCCACACACACTGTCTCTCAGTTATCCAATCAAACACTAAGTAAGTGCTGCTAGGGAAGGAATCTGTAGATATAATGAAGGTCCAAAATCAGTTGATCTTAATATAGAGAGACTCTCCAGGTGGGACTGAGCTAATCACATGAGTCTTTTAAACCTGGGTCTAGAGGTCAAACTCATTAGGCCTCAGATTTGAAGCACACAGAGGATTTGACATGTGGAAAACCCCCACGGCTGGAAGTAGTTACATGGCAAGGAATGCAGGTGGCCTCTAGGAGGTGAGAGAAGACCCAATTGACAGCCAGGAAGAAAACAGAGACCTCAGTCCTAGAACCACAAGGAGCTGAATTCTGCCAACAACCTGAATGAGTTTGGAAGTGGATCCATTTCCAGAGCTTCAGGCAAGAACTCAGTCATGCCAGTTTGATTTCAGTCTTGTGATACCCTGAGTAGTGATGCACCATGCTGGAATTCTGACCTACGGAACTGAAAGCTTATAAATGACTATTGTTTTAAGCCTCTAAGCTAGGAGTAATTTGCTATGCACTGATAGTAAATGAATATACCCACGAATGTCATTGTTTTTCTCATCCAGGATCAATTACAGGATTCCACATCACCTTTAGTTGTCATTTTTTCTTAGTCTTCTCCAATCTGGGTCAGTCTCCAATCTTTCTTTGTTTAATTACCTTCAGCGTATTGTGCAGTTATTTTGTAGAATGTCCATTAATTTGGTTTTGTGTGAAATGCTTCATTATTAGATCAGGGTTATGCATTTTTGGCAAGAAATTCCAGAGGTGATTTTGGATCTTTGCAGTATATTGTAACAGGAGGTACATGATGTTAAGATATTGTATTACTGGTCTTTTTAACTTTGGTCCTTTAGTTAAAGTGGCATCTTACAAGTTCCCTTTAAAAGTCCTGGGTTTGTTTTTGTTTGTTTGTTTCTGTAATTAGTAAGCATATTACGGTAAATATTCTGAGACTGTATTCGTTCACTTTGGCCACTGTAACAAATTACCACACTCGTGGTCATGTAAAACAATAGAACTTAATTCTCTTAAAATTCTGGAGGCCGGAAGTCTTTGGATTTCATTCTGATCAATATCATTGAACTGAAAGAAGAGTGTTACAGGGCTGTGCTCTCTGTGGAGGCTCTAGAAATGAATTCCCTTCCTCACATAGTCCAGCATCTCAAGCTGCATTCCTTTCATTCCTTGGCCCATGGCCATTTCTTCACCTTCACAGGCAGTGGTGTAACATCGTCTCTCTCTCACTCTGCTTTCTTCCTCCTCCTTTACATGATCTTCTGTGTGCCATCAAATCTCCTTCTGCCTGTCTCTTGTAAGGAAATTTAAAGCTGTATTCAGGGCCCACCCACACAATCCAGTATAACCCCTCCATCTCAAGATCTTTCACTTAATCACATCCATAAAGTCTTTCCCATGTAATATAACATTTATAGATTTCAGGGATTAGATAGAATGTGTTATCTTTTGAGGAGGCATTTTCTAGGATACCATAGAAAATACGCAAATATTCTGTTTTTCATTATAGTTTTGCCCACTAATTTTAGCATCTGTCCGTGATTCTTGCCTTAAACAATTATTTGATATTCTACTTCTATTTTTCCTGTTTTTAGATTTATTAACTGTAATTCTATTGTAAGAGTTGCCCATTCTCCATTTGTTTATTTATTCAATTATTTATTCATATCAATATGGACCAGTCGATATTTATTTTATTTTGTGGGTTATCGTTTACTGTACTCATTATTTTATTGCTTAAATTGTCATAGATCTGGCTACTGGGAGCTTCTTCAGCATGAATTCAATGTCCTTTCAACACACTCCTACCTTTTTATGAACACTTTCTTACTTTCTGTCAATACAAGATGTTCAGGATCATGTTGTATTTTTCCTACAGTAGCCCTGGAATTAATCATTTCTCCAAAAAACCCTTGTTCCTTTTACTAGGAAATGGTATTTGGAAACCAAGATCTGAATACTAGACGTGCTAATTGTTACTGGAATATCATTATGACTAGGTCCTCTTTACAAACGAGGGAGGAAATACATGCATACACACACACCCAGCCACACATTTATATTTGTTTCTATATGTATCCTTGCATGTATTTTTAAAACCACATGCCATTTCTAAGCTAAGTCTTTAAGAGGTATGACATCTTCCTTTTTTGCTCTTGGAAATCAACCAGCATGCTAGATGTCTGAACATCATCCTCTGAAGAGGCCCAAGCTGACTATGTGGAGAGAGAGGGGGGCCACTTGGAGAAGCACCAGTATACCAGACATGTGACTGAAGCTCTCTTGGATATCCAGCTTATCTCAGCAACCAAGGGAATACAACTGAATGAGTGACCCTAGCCAGTGCCACATGGAGCAGAAGAACCTGCCCATCTGAACCTTGACCAAATTTCTGACCCACATACATTGACATTGTTTTAATCCACCAAATTTTAGATAGTTTGTTATATAGCGATACATAATTAATTGTAAATTCAGAGAGGAGTTTAACTTCCTGAGTGCTTTCTGCAGTAGGTCACCTTTATAGTCCCCCCATAACCTCACCTCTGCCAGTGAGCCTCACCCTCTGGTTTTCACGTCTTTCAGTGATCTCCACTCTTTGTCAAGCCTTGTCTGGAGGAGGCATTATGAAAGGGCAGTGTTGTTTGCTGTATGTTAACCTCTTTGGGGGAGCTCAGGATAGAAATTACAGCAGTAATGGTAGAGTAGGTAGTAAAGGGTATGGAACACAAATATTAATGAGAAACTTCTGCAAGGACCTCCCAGAATAACCTCCACGTTCTAGACCAGTGGTTCTCTGGGAGGAGGGTGGCAATTTTTTCCCTCATGGGAAATTTTGTAATGTCTGGAGACGTTTTTGGTTCTCATAACTGGGGGCAGAATGGAGGAGGGTGTGGGGGAAGAAGGATTGCTACTGGCATCCAGGGTGTAGAAGCTGGGGATAGTGGGTACTGATGAACATCCAGCAATGCACAGCACAGCCCCACAGCAAAAACTCAACCTAAAAGATCAGTAATGCTGCTGCCGAGAAACACTATTCTAGAGGAAGCTAATCCTTGAGGTGGGAGAGCAGGTGCCTGACCGTCCTGTCTATTTATCTTTTTTTTTTTTTTTTTAACATTATATAAGTTTAAGGGAGGATAGAGGTGGGCTTATTGCAGTATAATTGATCCACAGATAAAACTTACCTTAGTGGTTTTTTGATGAAAAATTCTTGTTCTGACTTCTTGTGAAATTCTTATTTTGGCTTCTTGCAATGAGTATGTTTCTAACGTGGAGGAAGCACAACATTCTATCTAAAGAAGGGTCCTCATTAATTGTTCTTTAAATTTGCAGTTACATTAGGGACGTAAGTCAAATTACAGGGAAGATCTTAGTTCTTAATATAATTAAAGAACTATAAGTTGTCTAAGTGACACTGACCAGGCCGCATCCCCTTCTGGGCCACAGTTTATTCTGATGAATCAGGGGCTCTGAGAACATAATATCTAAGATCCGTATTTTGAGTTCTGCCATTCTTATTTCTTTCATACTGTGGATACACAGAGAATGGAACAAGTATAGAGAAAATAGATGGACAGTTTTGAACAGTGAAGTTTAAAGGAGAAAGAAACTTTAAATGAAGAATTGACTGTACCTCTTTTGGGTATCTGGTAACGCAGATCTGTAGGGAAGTAGAGTGTTTACAAAGTTAAGAAATATCAAGTGAGAGAATTCATACCTTCCTTGGCACACTTTCCTAACTCTTTGATGTACACACTCTTCAGATGTCTGCTCTGGAGAATAACTGAGGTGGATTAAAGCTAAAGCATTGAGCATGAGAGGGGTTTGAGGTCAGGGCTTGCTGACTGGGTCATAGTTGTGCAGCCTCAGCCAAACCTGGCTGATCCCTTGATCAGAACATAACAGTAACGTATCCTACCCCACTGAAAACCTGCAGATCTAGAAGTTATAGGGTCTTCTCTACAATATGGAGCTTCCGAGAGGGACTTGAGGACATGAAAAAGAGGATAAATACATGTGCAAAATATTAATCAACATTTGCAATTCTGTCCAATTGTTCTAACAAGGTTAAAATGAGGACCAAAAAACTTACCAACAAGCTTCCCATTGGAAAAAACTACTTTGCCAAAGGAAATGGTATTTTAAAGAAATGAATTGAAAAAAATATTTAAAGGTCATAAGATAGAATTTGAGCCTACAGGATGACTTTTTCTTGGCCCTAATTGTTGACTCTGTAGACCTCAGCAAGTTACACCTAGAAGATATGCAATGGGAAGGGCATCTGGCAACCAGACTTCTGCACTGGTTTGTTGATTTTATTGCATTATCAGAATGTGGCCAGGCTGCCGGGCCCACCCATTACATGTCCACATTCTTTTCCATGTCCACAGCCACCATTTTAACCTACGCCCTTCTTGCTTCCTCCTTCTCACACTTCAGTCATTCCTGCCCTTTCTTCCAAATCCAATTTTAAAAGTCAGTGGTCTAGTAAACCTTTGAAAAATTAATTCCAGTTTATTCTGGTTATAACTGATTACTCCTTTACTCAGCTCAGTGCTTATGCCTAACTTTATATTGCCATCAAGAGCAGTGTTGAAGATTTTGTATTTGTTAAGTTTTGGCTATACAGAGAGGATTAGGACAGGTACTCAACATCAAGAACTTAAAACCAAGGTTGGGAGGCAAGACACATAAAATTGATGCATAATAACTCATCCTATTATCTAAGAAATGCCAGTGTTGTTGGAGTTCAGAGATGGGAATGACTCTGTAAACTGCTGTGGTTAGGAAAATAATTTTGTAGGAAATGAGCCTTTATCTTCAAAGAAAAACAAGACTCATATAAGTAGAGGCACGAAAAGTGTTACATGCAGAGGTGAGCAGGCCGTGGAGGCAGGAACACCATTGGCATATTTGGAAATAGAAATCTTAAGTAAACAAATTTAGTTAAAGGAGCCATGTGGGTAGTGAAAGAGGGCAATTACGTGGCAATAGATTGGAAGACTGGGAAGCAGATTTCAGATGATAGTTGGAGACCTTGAAAGTCAAGAGGGTAATTTTTCTCTAGGCACTGTGATGGCATTGTAGGTTTTCCACCAAGGAAATGACTCATCCAAAGGTATACATTGTGAAGATGACCCTGACAGTTGTGTATAGAGTGGACCAAAATTGAGCCAAAAGAACCAACTGTCATAATCTGCCTTTGAGACAGTAGGGACCTAGATGAGACATAGTAGTCTTGTATGTTCCTTTGTACACTTTGTTCTATATATCTCTGTTATATTAAGTTAACCAGATTATAAATATCTTGTAAGCCAGAGACATTTTCTTTTCAGTTTTATATCATGATTCTTCTTGCCTATACAGTGCTTTGGATTAAGTGACTGTTAGTGAGTAACTGTTGCTGTTATTATCACACCATAAATTTTTATCAGGCTTAGCTGCTCCAAATTAGTTATAGACATGTAGCACTGATATGAGCATGTAAGAATTTGTGATATACAGTATATTCTCTGCATAACATATTCTCTAAGGCCAAGAGTGCAGAGCCACTTTGATAGATCAATGCTGTTCAACTGGGAATCCTAAGAGTTGTATTGCAAGAAGGTGCAGGAGCCTAAGAAGCCACTACCACACTTAGTGCTCTAGAAACGTACCTCCTCATCAGGCTTCAAGATCTATCCTTTACTGGAAGAATATGTATTTATACAAGGTCACAGTAGTGGGTATGATTAATACGTGGGAGAAACTGAAGCTAAGTCTGAAAATCTCAGGCCATCTGTCTGCCTGCTCCATGGAAAGTATCAGTCCCTGTTACAGATTTAGGCAGAGCCCATATGCCACTCTGCCAAACAGCACTGCACTTAATTATGGGATTCTCCCTGGTCAAGTTAGTCATGGCCAATTAAAATGGCGGTAGCAATTTCCTTGCACTCTGAGTTCTAGATGGTCTTTTCTACTATTAACCCTTTACTGCTCACATGTTTTCTTCTGAGATAGATTGGAAATTTCTTAAGGGTAGAGTTTGTCTTACACGTCTTTTGTATTCTGCTTAGCACTTGGCACAACATAGGAAATAAGTTAGTGTTCAGGAAATAGTTGTTGAATTGGACTGTTGAGAAAACTCACTTTCTCAGAAATCATTCTCTCAGAAATTTATTTTTTCCATGGGGAGGATGTGCTTCTGGTTTTAGTCAAAAAAGCTTGAGGACATGTTAGTGTAGTTCCATATTGTCTAAAGTTTAAAAGGTGGCAGAACAAAAGAGTGTAAATGAAACAGCACCCAGTTGTTCAGTCCTACCCATGGCATTGATGAGGCCATGTCTTCCATTCCAGGCTAATTCCTACAACTAATCATTTTTCCTTCTCCTACTCAACACAGTTGGAACCCCTGAATCCTTCTTAAGTACCGCTTTAGACAGCCACTAGAAATCAACCTAAAGTGACACAACAAATAAAATGTGTTTGTCATTTCAAGACCTTTGAGGCAATAACCAGCTGCATATTTAGAAAAACTTCCTGTAAGTCTACAAGCGTGTAGACCAGAATGCTAAGAAAAGCTAACCTTTACAGAATCTATAAGTAATCTTCCCCTTCATCCATCCCTCCTGCAAAGATGAGTCTGTGCCAAGCTTGGTGGTCCTAGTCTCCCTGCAGTGATTATTTTAGAATGAGCATGGGACCTAATTCTGGTCCAAGGGATGAGGGAAACCTCCTGGAAAGATTCTGGGAAAGTTTGTCTCACCTTTTCTAACTGAACATGAACAAGAAATAATGCCACAGGTGGTCATAAATGTTGTCCGTGGGCTGCCATTATGTGACCAAGACAGAGAGCAGCTTTGGGATGAAATCAAAGCCAAGAATACCCTAGAAGAGGGGAAAAGAACCTGGGTTTTGGACAATCCATTGAATTGTCAATTATTTTGTGCTGAAGCCTGCTTTTGTAGATTCCAACTTATATGATACATACATTTACTTATTGTTTTGGCCATTTTGAGTTGCTGGGTTTTGTGTGTGTGTGTGTGTGTGTGTGTGTGTGTGTGTGTGTTTCCTTTTTTAATTGCAACCATAAGACCTCTGGACAGGTCAATGTTCCAACTTTGTCGAGATTATCTCAATCCTCAAAATAACTCTGTAAGATTGACACTGTCTTTGTCTCTATTTCTCAGGTGAGCAAATTGAAAATTAGATTGCTTGAGTAACTTTCCTAAGGTCATAAAACCATGCATGCCAGAGCTTTCATGTGCACATAAGAAGTCAGACTCTAGAACGCACACTCTTAAAACATTACTCTTAAACCCACACTCTTAAGGCTGTCTGTCAATTTATTCCATGGAAAGAACAGAAGGACCATATTAGAAAATATACATGCTTCACATATTGAAGTTTCTAGAAAGTTATTTAAATACTTTAAAGGAAAGGGGATCCCATGTGTATACCAAGTTGAAGATATAACTTAGGTGCAAATGCCACCCGTGGCTTAGAAGTCTGTGTATGAGTAGTGTTTCATTCGGCTTCTTTCCTTCTAGCAGGCTGGAAAGGAAGGAAAGCTTCACCACCATAAATCAGAGGCTCTCCAAATTCCTCCTAGGTTGTTTCAGGCCCATGGAAGGTGGGGTCGGTGTGTGGGGCTGGTGAAGGCCTTTGGGGCGGTTTGGCGAATAACCATGCTGAATGGATTTGTATTTGTGCATCCATCCTAGGGCTGCTGCCTAGAGCCACGGGTTCCCACTGTGAACATACACTGGTTGTGCAGCCACTACTCCTGGAGGGGCCTGTGCAGCTTGGAGCCATTCCAGGACTCCACAGCATCTGCGGCCTAATTTCCCCTGAGATCAGTCATTGTTTTTTTTTTTTGACAGTACCCTTTCTTAGAATTCATAAAAGCCTTTCTCTTCTTTAATATACACATGGATTTTTTTCACTTAGAGCCTAGACAAAGTTCAAAATCATTTAAAGTTAATAACTACTCAATTTTGTTTGCAAGGAATCTCTTCCTTTTGTTTTGAAGGAATATCTTCCTTCCTTTAACCTCTTGAAGCCTCCTTCAGCCAAAGCATGTGCCCAAACAATTTCTTTTGAAACATGGCTTGTAATCGACACGTTAGTCTTTAGATAAAATGTAATAAACAATTTAGCAAGTGCTTTCTAAGAATACCTTTCATGTTACACCCAAATGTGTGTCTGTGTGTGTTTACCAGAAATGACATGTGATTCCAAGGTTCGTTATTGGATATTTCCCCCAAAATCATTAGCCATGGGTTCTATAAATCTCTTAGACTTAACCAGTGTAAAAATAATTTTGACATATTCTTTAGTTTTTTGATAATGTACTGCAGTGAATTAATATGTACTCAATGAGTGGGGAGTGTGTGTGTGAATGGAGTTTTTCTCAACACACAAACATTTTCTTTTTATAAAAATTTCAAGCATAGCTCTCATCTGAAAACCACTTAGTTCCAGCTTTCAAAACCAAAATGATGGGAACTTCTCTAGCTGATTTACATCCCTGTGAGAGATTCTTAGATTTGTTTTTAATCTTAACCTGTGTACACAAAGAGCTGACAATGAATGTAGGGACTGGACTTTGAAATTCTCAGTTCTAGAAATAAAAGCCTGGCTGAGTTGTTAGATACTTGAGGATTTACTCCATATACTGCTGAATCTTCTTTGGTGTTACATTTCTAGAATATGCTCATCACATTAAATTGCTTCTGCACATGTGCATGTCACATATTCTGAAACTACATGGTGACAAAACCAGACATGATGAAAACACCAAAGATCTAACAAAGCTCTAGAATTCCACTGTTCTGTCAGATAAATGGCAGATTTCTACTACTCTTCTCTTCTATTCTACTCTTCTCGTATCTGCTTCAGTTACTTCCCACTTCTAGGTGCCCCAAAAGTTTCCTTCACTTTCCCTGTGATAGAAAGTATCAGATTTCTCTTTCCTCTCTTGGGGGTACTCCATTACATCTTCTTTTGTTGTTTCTTCTTCTTTTTTTAAAGCCAGGGCAGGGTAGGAGTTAGGATTGAATTTTAATTTCCAGCAGTCCTTTCTACTACCTCTTGTTTTTCCATTTTCATAGAATTCTGCTCCTGTTTTATGAGCATTGCCTTGTTTCAGTATCTCTGAGAATGCTAATTTAAAGATTTTCTTTTTTAAAAAATATTATCCTGTTTCCTAGTTATTTCTGTTTTCTCTGGTGTCACTTTTCCTGTGTTTATCTCTGTTGAGCTGAAGACCTTCCCCAATTGTATAGCGATTCTTCATAGTCCATTCACATCTAAGAATAAGGCAATATTGGCCTGTTTGGCATTCCTCTGTGGACAAGGCTGATTGTCTGGTAGGCTTCACTGTAGGGTGAAAACAGGAGGAGCTGGCTATTGGGCTGAAAAGGCCTAGATGCTACATTTTGGAGTGCTTTTGCTCTTGGGCACCAGTACCCACATTAGCTGCTCTAGTTTTCCTTAGACAGGTTTTGCCTTGTTTAAAGGAAAAGGAAGACTGTTATTTTTCACTTGGAAGGAAAATACTTTACCAGATATCATTCTGTATGCAGATATCTGGATGGGTGAATGTAGTAAAGTTGTCGGCTTTATACTGAGCTCTCCAGGGCAGATCAATACCCTCCACCAGAA
The DNA here is from genome assembly GCF_007565055.1 of Rhinopithecus roxellana. NCBI lineage: Eukaryota > Metazoa > Chordata > Mammalia > Primates > Cercopithecidae > Rhinopithecus > Rhinopithecus roxellana. The sequence continues at coordinate 94,084,345 of NC_044554.1, forward strand.
AAACCCCTGCTACCCTCTGCCACACATGCACATACTTGAGAATGAAGCTTTCTCAAGCTTACTTTCTTTTTTTTTTTTTTTTTTTTTTTTCTTTTTTGAGATGGAGCCTTGCTCTGTCGCCAGGCTGCAGTGGCACAATCTTGGCTCACTGCAACGTCTGCCTCCCAGGTTCAAATGATTCTCCTGCCTCAGCCTCCCGAGTAACTGGGACTACAGGCACGCACCACCACGCCCAGCTAATTTTTGAGTTTTTAATAGAGACGGGGTTTCACCATATTGGCCAGGATGGTCTCAAGCTCTTGACCTTGTGATCCGCCTGCTTTGACCTCCCAAAGTGCTGGGATTACAGGCATGAACCACTGCGCCCGGCCCCTCAACCTTACTTTCTAAGTTCCCACTCATCTAAACACTTTACGTATTTAAGAAATTTCATAGTTTTGTCTACCGATGACTTCCTTCATGTCCTGTCTGTCATTTTTTGAAATACCTTTTAATTTATTCACTATGATTTAAAACCTATTTACTAGGCAAAATTTTAAAACATGTATAAAGTTAGAGATAATAGTGTAATTAACCTCCATGTATTCATTATCTAGCTTCAACAATTATCAATGTTTTGTGAACAGCTTATTCATTTCTTACTTTGTTTTCTAGAAGTATTCATAGCAAATCCAGACATCATGTCATTTGTGTCTTGAATATCTCAGTATACATCTCTAACTCAGAAATACATGCATACATGAACTTCTCATACCTAACAAAATCAACAATCCCTTAACATTCTGTCATACACAAAGATTGTTAATATTGCTTCTGTTTTCCCCAAAGTGAGATTTTATAGTTTGAAATGAGGCCTAATCATGGTTCAAGAAATGTCTTCAATAGTTACATTTCTCCAGCTCCTTTTATTCTATAATAATTCATTTTGCATTTTTTTCCATATTACATTTACCTGTTTTGTTGTGGTAACAAATGACCCCCAAATCTCAACAGCTATGACATAAAAGATTAAATTTTTTAATTTCGGGACCACAGTGCACACTGTCTGCAGTTGGGCAGTGCTTTGGCCTCTCTCCATGTGTCTTGTTTTTCTGGGACCCAGGCTATTTGTGTCAGGACGCTCTTGTGGCAGAAATAAAGGGGCAAGAAAGCTGGTGATGGCATAGCTGACGTGGCTTTGCTTGGACATGACATAATCTCTGCTGCTTACTTGCCATTGGTCAAAGCAAGTCATGGGGCCCAGTCAACACCAATAGGACAGGAACATACTCTGTTCCTTGAGAGAATGGTCAGCCAAAGAGCAATAGGCCTGAATGTATAATCTTCTCACAGGAAAAGGGAGTGAATAATTGGGCAATAATCCAGCTCACTGCACATTCTTTTGATCATCTGGAGAAACTAGGATATTAGTTCTGTAGACTGTCCTACATTCTGAATTTGGCTGCTTGCTTCCTCATGGTATTGTTTGATTTAATGCTTTTATGACCCATAACTCCTGGAAACGGATGTGATTAGATTTCCTGGAAACTAGAGGAAAGATTTTTGAGTTTATTTAGTTATTTATTTATTCAGGCAAGAGTACTTCATAAGTCATGCTCTATACTCCCTGCTGCAACTGCTCTGAAGGCACAACATAGCTGATTAACCCACTTTTACTAATAATAGGTGTGATCATTGGGCTCTGTGAATGTCACCCTGATTTTGTATTGTGAAGCTCCAGATCAATCTTTCATCTTATGATTTCAGCACCCATTCATGGTTCCTGCCTAAATCCATGGCTTCATTAGGGACTGCAAAATGATGATTTTTTTTTTTCTAATTCTACTATCTATATTTATTTATTGGGTAAAAGTAATAAAAATTTATGATCAAAATGCCATGTTGAATCATAGCGACTATGTTTATTTTATATTTTGAGATCTGAGTAAAATTTCTTTGGAAAAAATCTTTTTATGAAAAACAGTTAAAAAATCACTGGGCCAGAGAATCTCTTGGCTACCTTCCAACTCTAATGGTTTATGATTCAGTGACCTGTGCTCAAAGTTTCATGACAGGAAAAAGGAGTAGAACTGATAAAGAGAAGTTCTGTTGTAAGTGTGCAAAGGCAGCCAGGTAGATTTTCCATCTGGCCTAGAAGAGATTGGATATTGATGGAACCATGAAGGATCCTCTGGTCAACAGCTTATTGTGAGGTGGAGAGAGAATAACCCTCAAGCCTTTGGTCCTTGAAAGCTATGCAGAATGATTATGAGGCCAAGTTGTACAAGCATATGTGTCTCACACCAATATAGACTATAAAAGTGGGATTAGAAAACATAACAGAACATAACTTCTACCTTATCCCTTCACCATCTCATCCTCCACTATGAGATTTTCAGTTTCTTGTAAAATAGCTTGCCTCTGTCCTCATGTTTTCGTGGGTAACATGTTCTCCCATGTTCTCAGAAACCTAGAGGCACCCATCATTAACTTCTTCTCATGAACCATCAGCCAAAGCCTTGGCTACTTTGAAACCATAACCTGTCACTGCTATATAGAACACAACTCTTCTATGTTTTCTGCATTCCCCGGTGTGCTAAAGCTGCTCCCATTCCCTTTAAAGTGGGAAGAATTATTCTTCTTCATATTTGTGTTCCATTCATTACATGAATAGAAAAGCAATTCTTCTGGGGACTCAATGATGTACAGAGATTTTAGTGAAACCTCTCTGTCAAGTTGATCCTCCTGCCTTCTCCCTTAAGACTCAGGTACATGTTTATGGAACTTGGGAGGATGGGTCATCTGAGCAACAGCCACTTTATTGCATATCAAATGCTCCTTTTATTGTTTTGGCTGGGAGATGGGGGTGGCCCCATATCCTGATATAAAAGAGGACATTGTTAAGGCCTTTCTTAACATAATAGTTGCATGCCAAGTAAAGCAGCAGGCTGGGAAATAACCTCCATATCTTTTGCAGATCTCAGGCACAGTGGCATCCTTCACCATGTGGAAGTTGACACTGGCTTCTACCACATAGTGTGGTTCTGGAGAGAGTCAAGATGAAGTCCTGTTGATAGAAGAACTGTGTTTATTCTGAAGCCTTTGCTCCCATCCCAGGGAAAGCCTAAGGAGGAGCTCAACAAGCTAAAGGGTAAGCCCTGGAAAAAGGCATAATGTAAAGTAACATTAAGGACTAGGATAGTAAAAATGCACATTTGAAAACCATCACAAAAAGAATCGTTTGGTTTGCTAAGGAAATCAACATTGGCTCTAATATTTGTCTGAATCCCTGAGAAAGGTCCCTTTTCTCAACCTTTGTTTGCTTCATAGTTTCCTTTTAGACAAAGTATTGGAAGTTATGAAATGCCCTTGTTATAGATGAGAGCAACTGACTAGATCTGCCACGCATAGGAATGTCTTCCATTGCCCTCCAGGCATCAGAAGATGATCCACTGGGCTCCAATTATGGAGGAATAATCCATTAATTTATGAAGGTTTTGAAATATCCAACACTAAAGTTGAAGTTCTTGAAGTCTGGCCAGTATAAACAATTTTACATAAAGCTTTGTTTACTTCTATTCAGAAGCAGTCAAAATGACCCAGTTGTTCTGTGGAGCATGGAGCCCTGGTGTCTATCATCCACTGGTTCTATTTCTTTATGGTCAGGTTATAAAGAGGATCATCTTAGCCACTTCCTGCTATAAAATTTTATCCTCTCTTCTCCTATGGAAGGCAATACTCAATGGTCCCTGTAGAATGTATTTTATTGGTAGCACACATCAAGGCTGTGTGTGTCTGTGTGTGTGCTCTCAAGATCCCCACTGTCATCAACAGAAGAGGACTATAGATATGCTTCCTGTTAGAACACACAATAAAGCTCTTTGATTAAGGCTCACACTAATTGCATGTGAAGTCTGCTACCCATTGAATTCAGGTTAAAGTTAAAAATAATAAAGATGTTATAGGTGAACATTGGCCTTCCTGAAATTGTATAAATGTAATTGATGAGAAAAAACAATGAAACAAATTAATAAATATGTTATTAATTTTCTGGTTCAAGTTTGAAGTCAAGAAGAGATAAAAGTGGTAATCAGAATTGGTGTTTTGTCAGGTAAAACTGGATTCGTATGTTTTTTTTTATTCTAGGAGCAACAATTCATCCTTGGTTATTTCTTAGAATTATTCCATATTGTTTGGAAGCTCAAAAACTTGAGCCCATCTCCATCTGTTCCTTCATTTAGCTTCGAAGACCTTTCTGTGCTTCTAGTACATGTGGATCAGCCTGCTTTCTTCTCCTTCTTCTTAGGACTCTTTTGCTGTCTTAGTCCTTGGCTCCGACAACCTTTTGGTTTAGATGTCCTGCGTAAATGAAAGCATGAGATTAAACCAAGGCAATGAGAACTCGGTGTTCCCGACTTAAGTTTGTGTGGTCAGTTCATCAGAACTCACCATACTTTCTTCTTAACAGTACAGGCTTCTTAATTAGATATCTGTCCAGCTCATGAACTGCAAGAGGTGAAGACCTTTCCCTTGTATATTTGGAAAAAAAAAAAAAAAAAAAAAAAAAAAAAAAAACAGCTTGCCTCTGGTGGTTTGGGACCTTGGCCCCAGTAACTCAGCTGTTCTTTATTCCTAAAGTCTACCTTCATGTATGACTTTGAGAATCTCAAGAGTTAGAGAATGGGAAACAACAATTAAATTGGGACTCTTTGAGTTTCTTTTATTTGATCCTTAGTTTGCATTATATAGAAGTTAATAGCATAGGCATTGACCTTAACACCCTAAGGTCAGATCTTTATGCTGACCCATATTCTGTATGAACTTAGAAAAGTTTCTGATCCTCTCTGTGTCAGTTTTACCTATAGGCATAATATAGCTATTTATCTCATAGAATTGTCAGGATGATTGAGTGACATGATACATGCAAAATGCTTACTACAGAATAAGGTCTTGTTAAATGTTGGCTGCTATAATTGTTGTAAATAGTGTTAAATTGGCCTTCTAGAAGTTAAGGGTGGGACTTTCCAGGATGTACTTTACCTGTTTTAATGTATGAATTTTGTAATGTGAAACATGCTTTACTTTCCATGTATTTTACTATAAGTATAAGCAGTGGGTTGATTTATCCCTATCTCAGTCCCAAAACATCAATCAATCCTTGTCTACCAACTTCAGGGCATATCCCACTGAACTGGCTTCCAACTGTGGGAGCAGGATATGCAACCACAGACAGAGTCTCCAGTAAATTCAGTTTCCATAAGCTTAAATCACAGAAGCACTCTGCAATGCCAAGTTTCTTCCAGAAAGAGAAACACTATGATCATAGCTCACAAAATCAGGCTGAACTTTCACATTCTCTCTTGTATCACTAGTGAAAAAAAAAATCTTACTGTCAAGGAATCTCCACCCTAGGCAAGATTTATGTTCCACTTTCCTGATATTTGTTGCTTTTCCTGGGATCAGACTCATTCCAATATATTTATGCTTGAAGAGTCCACTGGAAAACTTTCCAAGCCAGCAATAGGAAACTGCTACCTGGGTGATTCTCTCCTAAGCTGCTGGCATAGCAGAGAAAAGACTTCAGGAACCTTCAGCAGACTGTCTCCCTGTCCAGATTTGTATCAACATTAATGCTTTGCTCATTGATTGAAAAGCATGTTCAGGCTTCCAGACTCAAATATGTTTCTTTTGCTCATAACCCTCTGGTGAGGGAATAACTGGTTTTGGATCCCTGGAGAGATGGGATGTTCCTTTATGACTGAGTTTCCCTGAACTCAGTGGGGTGCTGTGGGCTCTCTGGATGCCTTTATGATGAGACTGGAGATGCTCCTTGCTTGGCCAAATCCTCACATGTTAATATTTGGCCTACCTGTTCTGCAGTGATTGATATTGAGGGATGAGAGTTTTTTCCCGAATTTTTTTCCTGCATTTTTCAAGCAGGGGTCACAATGACCTGCTGAGAAGGCAAGAATGGCTACAGCAATTTAGAAGAAACATGACAATCACATCTTGCATGGTAGAAATAGGCAAGGGAGTGATAGCCCCAAAGGAGAAGGAGAGAGACTGGTTATTCTAAAGAGTGCAATGGAGTCACAAAGTATGAGTGAGCAGGAGAGGAGTAGTTGGGGATGAGAGATGTGGAGTAGGCCTTATCCTTACTTTATGGTTTGTGGTTTGTTAATCTGAACTCTTCTTCTCTATCCCAAAGGGAATATTTCATCTGTCATAGTGGTTAAGAGCAGAGCCTTGGTGTCAGATGCACTTGGGTAAGAGCTCTGCCATTTAGAAGTATGCCTTGGTCAGCTTGTCTGACCTCTCTAAACCTTGGTTTCCTCTAATAATTCCTGTTATATACATTAATGAAAAGTAAACATCTGATCACCTATAATGGTACCTGCCAAATAATTCAATGACACTAAAGAGTGGCTAGTGATAGTAGCGGTAGTTGGAAGAGTGGCCAGGGTTATGGTATTGGTGTTGAGGATGGTGGTAATGGCAGTAGAAGCAGAAAAGGCAGTAATACTTGCAAGCTCCTGCATTTTCACCGTATGATTCAACAGTACTCCAAGGGCACCACAGCAGATGTACTGGCTTGGAGAGAAACCAGAGTTTGTTGGCCTCACCACTCTACTGCCTCCTCAAAAGTACACTTTTTCCACCACTTCTTCCTTCTTTTAATGGAACCAGATTTACAAATGGAAAAAACAAAACGGGCCCGCATTTCTGACACTGCCTCACCTGTGCTCCTCAGAGACTTGACAGCAAAGATTTCCCAAGGGCCATGGCAGAAACTAGCCCATAAGTCCTCTTTGGGGACCCTTGTTCCCTTTCCTGGATCCCCAGCCAGACAGACCAGGTGGTTTTTCATGCCATCAGACTGAGGTTAAATTCAACCTCAGTTCTTAAAGGAAAAGGTACCATTTCCTTTCACCAGTCCCTGGAGCCCACCTCCATCCTATGATTGGCCTTCTCCCAGAATGACTCATCAACACAGAGTTTGTCCTTGTGCTGACCCCTGACGTCTTCCTGAGATGGGGTGAGACCTGCTGGGAGGAAAGGCAATCATTATTTCATCCCAAGCTGAGGCCACATAAACACTTCCCTTCTCTAATGAATGGGCTCCAAAGGGCAGTCTGACTTGTCTTGGTGTGACCCTACTAGGCCAAGGGTGGGGAAGAGAATCTAAGCTAATGTTGGTGTTGGAAACATTTAGATATCAATTTCCCAACTTTTTCTCATTATAACAAATAGTTGATGCTGTTGTGGATGGACCTTTCTTTACCTTCCCCCCACTTTTAAGAGACTTTACAGAAGCAGAATAGGAAACCACTCTATTAACAGTGTGTGACCTGGAAAGTGTCAGTGTTTTATATGCTGTGGAGGCCTAGTATATATGAAGATGAGCCTCAAGGAATATGGAGAGTCATGCTTTGAAATGAGGCAAAATAGTGCAATGGCTAAAATAATGCATGATAGAGTAAAACAGATTGGGTTTGAATTATGAATGTGGACATGCCACTTCGTTTTCTAGGCTTCATTTTTCTCATGGGTAGTATACTGGGGCTACTGATGGTACCTATCTCATAGGTACTATGTTAGATAAGGCTTATGAAATGCATAGCATGGTGCCTGGTCTACTATGGTAGGATGTGGCAGGGGCCACTAGTGGGAGATAAGCACCATCACTTGGAGCTCCAAGAAGATAACAGAAAGCTACTGTTGGGATGAACACTTAGATTCAGAGTATTCATGAGTTGACATTCAGACTAGGACTTGAAGGAGAGTGTGGCTTCCACAGTGGCTAAATAAGTAGCACAGGTAGAGAATGAAAACAGAGCTGTGAAAGGTAAATTCATCAAGCAATGAATTGTGTGTGGGTAGCAAGATGCATGTGTGTGGGTAGAATAGTGAATGAAGAAATAAGCTGGGCCAAAATGTTGGATGGCCTGACTAATACACTAAGAAATTCTTCCAGAATGCGATGCCTCCATAGTGGTCATTTTCCTAGGCTTGCTAACTAGCCAACTCCAAGAACTGTTAACCCCAACAGGCAAGATAATTTGGAGATACCCATGTTGGTATGCAGTGAGCATCCCAGCATATGCTTTAGGATTGTTTCTACCCCTGTAATTCAGACCTACTGACAGGTCTGAACTATTTGAAGGACATGGTCAGAAAAGTCTGTTTATATGAGAAATCAGGGTACTGCCAGGGAAAATAACCACTTCGGAACTTGACTCTTGGTCAAAGATGTAGCTTGAGAGAGTAGGAGCAATTATAAATCCATGAGATCTCTTACTTCTGTCTCCCTTGGACCTGTACCTGAGTCCTGTATTGGGTAAAGGTCCTGTAAACCAGAAATGGCAGGGAGTCCTAAGCCTGTGGAATAGAACCTTTGAGGACCTCAAGGTGGAAAAGAGGACCAGTATAACTAGTGGCTGGGAGAGTGGCATGTAGTGAAGTTGAAGATTGAGGCAGAGGCCAGATGATAAAGAACATTCTAAGTCCCGAAGGATAGTCTGAATTTACTAATATATATATATATATTTTTTTTTTTTTTTTTTTTTTTTTGAGACAGAGTCTCGCTCTGTCGCCCAAGCTGGAGTGCAGTGGCCGGATCTTAGCTCACTGCAAGCTCCGCCTCCCGGGTTCACGCCATTCTCCTGCCTCAGCCTCCCGAGTAGCTGGGACTACAGGCGCCCGCCACCTCACCCGGCTAGTTTTTTGTATTTTTTAGTAGAGACGGGGTTTCACCGTGTTAGCCAGGATGGTCTCGATCTCCTGACCTTGTGATCCGCCCGCCTCGGCCTCCCAAAGTGCTGGGATTACAGGCTTGAGCCACCGCGCCTGGCCAAATTTACTAACATTTCTAAATAAAATGGGAAGTTACCCAGGAGAATTTAAGCAGCTGAGTGATATGACATACTTATGGTTAGAAAGACCACACATATTTGGAGACTGTGTTGCATAGGAAAAGGTCTGGAAGCTGGAAACCAGTTAGGAAACTACTGTAGTAGTAAGATCAAGAGGTTGTGATGACCTTCATTGCTACAAGGGTAGTGGAAGGAGTCGTGGAGACAAGTATAGATTCAAAATGTCTTTTTAACATAGAACCACAGAGTTCAATAATGGATTAGAAGAATAGTGAAGACAGAGAGGTTGGGGTCAAGAAAGTCTCCCGTTTCTGGATTCAGCAACCAGGCCAACAGTGGTGCTATTGACTGAGACAGAATACACAGGGTTGAGGAGGTGCTTTGGCTGGAAGACACAAGAATTCTGATTTTGAGAAGTTCAAATAGGTCCTCAAGTAGGCATATGTTTATCCAAGACCTTTCAGTGCCCTGGGAGTGGTCTGGACCAGAGAGACAAAGGTGGGAGGACTGAGCTTCCTGGAAGAGAGGAAAAAGACAGGACTCTGGAAATAATCTCCAAGCAACTCCAAAATTTTGTGTTTGGAAGGAGAAGACAGAGCCAGTAAGGATACTGAAAGAAGTTACCAATAAAGTTGGATGAAAAGCAGAGGAATGTGGTACCGGAAAGTGGGGACTGGAAAGTGCTTTCAAACAAGGGAAGGCTCAGCAGGGTCAGGTGCCACTAAAGGGCTCACTATGGCAGGTGTGGCACTAAGCGTTCTACATGCAGCATCTTATTTTATCCCTGAAGTGGCAGAGTTGGGGTCGAAAACTAGGTACGTCTGACTCCAAAGCCAATGCCTTTTCTACTACCCTATGCTCCACAGACATCCATGCCCTCATTTTGCAGATAAAATATTGAGTGTCAGAGAATAAAGTGGCTACACAGACAAATAGGAACTCATGTTGGACTGAAACCTGGGACATCTCACTCCTAAATCTATGTCACTTCTTCTACAGCAGGCTTCCTCTCCTACTCTGCCTCCAACATAGACTTGGAAAACTCTGGGAATATATGCAAATGGTTCTCTATGAAGTAGAAAGAAAGGTACTTTTTCTACCTCTACCACTTTTTCTACTCTCTACCACAAAAGGTAGAGATAGGGAGGCTGAGGCAGGAGAATCACTTGAACCCGGGAAGCAGAGGTTGCAGTGAGCTGAGATCATGCCACTGCACTCCAGCCTGGCGACAGAGCAAGGCTCCTTCCAAAAAAAAAAAAGAAAAAAAAAAAGAAAAGAAAAGAAGGGAAGGTAGAGATATACCCAAGATCAGGTTTTTCAGCAGTGTTTTTGAAAAGTTAAAATAAGCTTGATTTGCATAAGAAGCAAAAATTGGTGACATTCTAAGCCTTGTGCTTTAAGGCACATTCATAGGTTTTTAAAAAAACAACCATGTCACATAATAAGGCAAGGTGCACTTTGGGTGTGGTAGACTGGAACACCCAAGCAGAGATTACGGGCATGGGTTGGGTGCACCTGCACTTGGGAGGATTTATGGCAGATCACAGACAAGTACTGCTCACTGCATCAGTCAGGGCCATGGGACTACAGGTGGAAGAGAGGTGTCAAGGAGGAAGTCTGAGAAGAGCCCAGGTCACCTACTCCCAAGTATGCATTGGAAGGGTACTCAGACGCACCTGGGTGTGGCGGTGTCCACTTCTGTTTCTGGAACCAGAGCCATGGCTGCTGTTCAGCCAGGCTGGCTTTGCTGCTCTCCTCCCTTAGCTGTCAGAGTTAGTTAGACCGAGACAAAAAGCCTGTGGCCTGATACTGCTGCATGGATTGTGTTTTATTTGACTGATTTTCTTTTGGCACAAAAGTGGCAAGAAAATGCAAATGCACTGGAGCTTGACTGTGATGAATGGGGCGGGAGGGTGGGGGAAGAGGGCTGGTCCAGAAGTTAAGCTGTGCCTTGAAGCACATCGATGGGCTGGTCAGGCAGTGGTGGATCACAGCTGGTAAGAGCATGGACCCTGGTGGGTAGGCCAGCCAGCTGGCTGCCATGGCTCTCAAGGGACATCTGGAAAATACGGGGGATCAGTCTGTGACTTTTAGCTGGACTGATGTCTTGAAACACGTAGTCTGAAGTGTTCCCTGGGAGGACTGCTAGTTGCAATCCTTGAGGTTTATATGTTCTGTGGATCCACCTTACTGGGAGAAGAGGGTGTCTCAGAGTACTGTTAACTTTGGCATGGACTTTAAGACAGGATCTTGGAAAGGTTATGCATTATCCCAAGCACCCAAATGCCATCAAGAGTAGTTCCCAGGGGCCTTTTTAAGGACTTGATCATGAGCCCTAGCTGTCTCCAGAATCAGAAACAGAGCACATACTCAGGTCCTCATAATTCACTACCCTGAGAGCTTGAGAGTAGATTCTTATCCCCCAGATGGAGATCTCTTTCTGTGGAATCCCACGTGGACACATAACAAATTGTCTCATCACCAATATCTTGCCTAATAAACTTCCTTTGACTTATTAATATAGGTCAAGTAGGTTATCATCTACTGACCACAGTTCTCACGGTTCTATTCTACTGGACCTTTTCCAAGAAAATTGGAGGAAAAGACTAAAAGATTATCACTTCCCTGAGTTCAAAGTCTAAGTTCAAAGACTAAGTCTCATGCACTATACAAAATAGCCCCACAACTCAGGTTCTACCCTTTAACCACCTTGTTTTCTGCATAATACCTGACAACCATGTTATTTGGGTATTTGTGTTTATTTTCCCCTTTGTCCTGTAGAATGCAAGCTCCATGAGGTCAGTCATACTGCATCTTTCACTTAGCAGTGACAGAATATCTGACATATAGTAGTTGTTCAGTGAACACTGATTCAATCGTTGAATGACTAAAAGATCTGTGTGGTTGCCATATGGGGCATGATGAGGAGACAAGTGAGCAACAGGAGAGGTAAGCTTAAGAGTATGTAAGCTGCTGAGTGTTGTGTTAATATATTTGGGCTTTCACCCTTGTGGACCCAGGCTCTAGGTATGCTGTGCCATGTCCAGGCCATTTCCCTGTCTCTGCTCTTGGCTCACCCCCATGAACCCAGGCTCATCTGAGGACTCAGTCGTCAGGCTCATCCCAGTGGACCCTAGCACCAGGCCAGCCCCTTTGGGCTCAAGCTCCAGGCCTGCTCAGCTGCTGACTCAGGCATCAGGCCATCCTGCCTGAAGAGTCCAGTAGCAAGCCTGCCCACAAGCCACACCAGTTAGCCTACCCAGAATCTCTGCACGGGCTGACTGGTAAAAGGCTTTCCCTGGTGAAGATGGTCTGTAAAGACTGGAGGAGGTACTTACTTCTTCAGATGCCACAAGAAACATGAATAATCAGAAAAACCTACACCAAGAAAGGAACAAAATGAAGTAATCTAAAGAAATGAAGATCTATGAACCCCTTTACAAAGGATTCAAACTAATTGCCTTAAAGAAGTTCAGTGAGATACAAGTGAATACTGATAGAAATCTAAACAAAACTAGGAAAACAATACCAAACATAATTCGAAATTCAACAAAGAAGACAACCCATAAAAAAGAACTAAACATTTCTAGAATTTAAGAGCATAATGTCTAAACTGAAAATTTTCATAAAGAACTCAACAACAGACTCAATCAAGCAAAAGGAGAATTAGCAAGCTCGAAGAAGTCATTTGGAATTTCCCAAGTAGAGGAATAAAAGAAAAAAGAGTCAAGAAAGTCTATGGAACTTAAGAGACACAATCAAGGGAACCCAATGTAAGCATTATGGGAGTTCTAACGGAGCAGAGAAAGAGAAAGGAACAGAACGCATATTTTAAAAAATAATGACAGAAAACTTATCACACCTGGAATGGGAAATAAATATCCAGATCTACTACTAAGTCCAAAGAACTCCAAATAGGTTGAACATAAGGAGATCTTCACTGAGACACATTATAATTAAATTCCCAAAAGTCAAAGTCAAAGAGAAAATTATCAAAGCAGCACAAGAGAAGCAACTTATGACATAAAATGGAATCCTCTTCAGACTATCTACATATTTCTCAGCAGAAACCTTGCAATCCAGGAGAAAGTGAGATGATATATAAAGTACTGAAAGAAAAAAAGAACGAAAACTGCCAACCAGGAATATTATACCCAGCAAAGCCATTCTTCAAAAATTAAGGGGAGACAAAGACTTTCCCAGACAAACAAAAGCTGAGGGAGTTCATTACCACTGGACCTACTTTACAAGAAATACTAAAGAGAGTTCAAGTTGAAAAAATGATGCTAACTAACAACCTGAAAACATATGAAAATAGAAAATTCATCCAGGTGCAGTGGCTCATACCTGTAATCCCAGCACTTTGGGAGGTCAAGGCGGGTGGATCACGAGGTCAGGAGATTGAGACCATCCTGGCTAACATGGTGAAACCCTGTCTCTACTAAAAATAAAAATAAATCAGCTGAGTGTGGTGGCCTGCACCTGTAATCACAGCTACTTGGGAGGCTAAGGCAGGAGAATTGCTTGAACCCAGGAAGTGGAGATTGCAGTGAGCCGAGATCACGCTACTGCACTCCAGCAGATCTGCACTGGTGACAGATCAAGACTCCGTCTCAAAAAAAAAAAAGAATATATAAAATTCACTCTAAGGATAAAAATATGATCAGACTCAGAATAATACTGTAAAAGTGGTGGAATAATACTGTAAAAGTGGTGAATAAGTCACTTTTAACTCCAGTATAAAGTTAAAAGATAAATGTATTAATAATAACTACAGCTACAATAATTGTTAATGGATACACAATATATAAAAGGTGTAAATTTTGACATCGATAGTAAAATGTGGAGGGAGGAGAAGTTAAAGTGTAGAGTTTTTATATGTGGTCATAATTATTATCAGCCTAGAATTGACTTTTATAACTGTAAGATGTGTAATGTAAGCCTCATGATAACCACAAAATTAAACAAATACCTATAGTACATACACAAAAGATAAAGAGACAGAAATCAAATCATACTACTATAAAAATTTATCAAATCACAAAAGAAGACAACAAGAGGGAAAAAATGAATAAAGGAATATAATACTATCAGGAAACAATAAACAAAATGTCAACATTAAGTTCTTACCTCTCAGAAATTACTTCCTTTTTAATTAAAATTAAAGATTTTTTAGAGAGAGGGTCTTGCTTTGTCACCCAGGCTGTAGTGCAATGCTGTGATCATAACTCACTGCAGCCTCAAACTCCTGGGTTCAAGCAATCCTCCCTCCTCAGCCTCTCAAGTAGCTATGATTGCAGGTGTGCACCACCACACTTGGCTAATTAAAAAACTTTTCTTTTGTGGAACCAGGGTCTTGCCGTGTTGCCCAGGCTGCTGTCAAACTCCTGGCCTCATGATCCTCTCATTGTGACCTCCCAGAGTGCTGGGATTACAGCCATGAACCGCTGTGCCCAGACCTGGTAATTACTTTTAAATGTAAATTGACAGAATGACTGAACAAGTTTTTAAAAATAAGATCTAATTATATGCTGCCTAAAAGAGACTCGTTTTTGCTTTAAGGAGGCACACAGGTGGAAAAAGAAGGAGTAGAAAAAGATATTTTGTGCAAACAGTAACCAAAAGGGAGCAGGAGTAGCTATGTTTATATATATTTATATTTGACAAAATAGACTTCAAGTCAAAACTGTCCCAAGAGACAAAGAAGGTCATTATTTAATGATAAAAAGGTCAATTCATCAAGAAGACATAACAATTATAAATATATATGCACCCAACATCAGGGTCCCTAAATATATAACACTGATAGTAACAGAAAAAGAAATAAATAGACATGTATACAATAACAGTAAGGGACTTCAATACCCCACTCTCAACAATGAATAGATTATTTGGAGAGAAAACTAGTAAGGAAACAGTGGATTTGAACCATACTGTTCAAACGTTACAGATCAAATGGATCAAACAGATATAAAAAGAATATTCCATCCATCAGGAGCAGAATACACATTCTTTACAAATGCACATGGAACATTCTTCTGGATAAATCAAAGGTTAGGTAGGCCATGAAACAAGTGTTAACAAATTCAAGGAGACTAAAACAGCATACTAGTAAACAACCAATGGGTCAAAGAATAAATCAATAAAGAAATCGTTTTTTAAAATTTACAGAATTAGAAAAAAAATTGTTCTAAAATTCATATGGAACCAAGAAAGAGCCTGAAGAGCCAAGGCAATCCTAAGCAAAAAGAACAAAGCTGGCCACATTAATTTACTTGACTTTGAACTCTACTACAAGGGGCTGGGCATGGTGGCTCACACCTGTAATCCCAGCACTTCGGGAGGCCAAGGTGGGCAGATCACCTGATGTCAGGAGGTCGAAACCAACCTGGCAAACATGGCAAAACCCTGTCTCTATTAAAAATACAAAAATTAGCTGGGCATTGTGGCAGGCACCTGTAATTGCAGCTACTCAGGAGGCTGAGGCAGGAGAATCACTTAAACCTGGGAGGCAGAGTAAGCCGAGATCATGCCACTGCACTCCAACCTGGGCAACAGAGTGAGACTCTGTCTCAAGAAAAAAACAAAACAATACAAAACAAAAAACACATATACTACAAGGTTAAGATTACAGTAACCAAAATAACATGGTACTGATACAAAAACAGGCACATAGACCAGTGGAACAGAATAAAGTCCAGAAATAATCCTGCATACCTACAGCCATCCAATCTTCAGCAAAGCTGACAAAAATAAGCATTGGAGAAAAGGATCCCTATTCAAAAAAAAATGGTGCTATCATAACAGGCTAGCCATATGCAGAAGATTGAAACTGGACCCCTTCCTTACACCATATACAAAATTGAACTCAAGATGAACTAAAGATGTAAATGCAAAACTTAAAACTATAAAAATCCTGAAAGAAAACCTAGGTAATACCATTCTGGACATACAACCTGGCAAACATTTCATGATGAAGATGCCAAAAGCAATTGCAACAAAAACAAAAATTGGCAAATGGGACCTAATTAAACTGAAGAACTTCTGCACAGAAAAAGAAATTATCAACAGAGTAAACAGACAGCTTATACAATGGGTGAAAATATATGCAAACTATGCATCCAACAAAGGTCTAATATCCAGAATCTATATAAAGGATCTTAAATCAACAAGCAAAAAACAACCTCATTAAAAAGTGGACAAAGGACACAAACAGACACTTTTCAAAAGAAGATATACATGTGACCAACAAGCATCTGAAAAAATACTTAACATCACTATTCATTAGAGAAATGAAAATCAAAACTACATTGAGACACCATCTCGCACCAGTCAGAATGGCTATTATTAAAAAAATCAGAAAATAACAGATGCTGGTGAGGTTTCAGAGAAGAGGGAACACTTATACACTGCTGGTGGGAATATAAATTAGTTCAGCCATGTGGAAAGCAGTGTGGCAACTCCTCAAAGAACTTAAAACAGAACTACTATTTGACCCAGCCATCCCATTATTGAGTATATAAACAAAAGAATATAAATCGCTTTAGCATAAATACACGTGAATGTGTATGTTCATTGCAGCACTATTCACAATAGCAAAGACATGAAATCAATCTAGATGCCCACCAGCAGTAAAGTGGATAAAGAAAATATACATATTCATCATGGAATATTACGTAGCCATAAAAAAGAATGAAATCATGCATGACCTTTGCAGCAACATAGATGGAGCTGGAGGCCATTATCCTAAGAAAAGGACAAAACTGGAGGCATCACATAATCTGATTTCAAGATACAGTAAAAAGCTATCAAAGCTATTGTAATCAACACAGTATGGTACTGTGGGCCTCAAAATAATAAAAACCACATATGATAATCTAACAGCTAATATCATTTTCAATGGCCAAAAGCTGAAAACCTTTCCCCTAGGATCAGAATTAAGATATGGCTGTCTATTCTTGTCTCGTGTATTCAACATAGTACTAGAAGCCCTACCCAGAGCAATTAAATTTTTAAAAAATTACAGGGATCCAAATTTGGAAGAAAGAAGTAAAATTGTCCCTGTTTGCAAAGGACATGATTTATATATAGAAAAATTCTAAAGATTCCACAAAAAATCTGATTTAAACAACTAAACGAATTTAGTAAAGTTTCAGGTTACAGATTCGATATGCAAAAATCAGTTGTACTTCTATACACTAACAATTACCTATTTGAAAAAAAAAATCAGAAGACAATCCCATTTACGAAAGCATTAAAAATTTTTAAAAACTTAAGAATATATTTAACCAAGGAAGTGAAAAATCTATACACTGAAAGTACAAAACATTGATGAAAGAAATTGATGCAAAGATATCCAATGTTTGTGGATTGAAAGAATTAATATTGGTAAAATATTCATACTACCTGATACGGTTTGGCTGTGTCCCCACCCAAATCTCATCTTGAATTGCAGTTCCCGTAATCCCCATGCACTGTGGGAGGGAACCAGTGGGAGATAATTGACTCATGTGGGCAGTTACCCCCATGCTGCTGTTCTCATGATAGTGAGTGAGTTCTTATGAGATCTGATGGTTTTATAAAGGCCTTTTCCCCTTTTGCTCGGCACTTCTCCTTGTTGCCACTATGTGAAGAAGGATGTATTTGCTTCTCCTTCCACCATGATTGTATGTTTCCTGAGGCCTCCCCAGCCATGTGGAACTGCGGGTTAATTAAACCTCTTTCCTTTATAAATTACCCAGTCTCAGGTATGTCTTTATTAGCAGTGTGAGAATGGACTAATACATTACCTAAAGCAATCTATAGATTTAATGCAATCCCAATGAAAATTCCAATGTCATTTTCTGCAGAAATAGAAAAAGCAATCCTAAAATCTATATGAAACCACAAAAGTCCTCAAATAGTCAAAGCAATCTTGAACAAAAAAAACAAAGATGGAGGTATCACATAACCTGATTTCAAAATACACTACAAAGCTACTGTAGTCAAAACAGTATAATACTGTGTAAAAACAGACATATAAACCAGTGGAACAAACTAGAGAGACCAGAATAAATCCACACCTTTATGGTCATTTGATTTTTGGCAAAGGTGCCAAGAATACACAATAGGGAAAAGATAGTCTCTTCAATAAATGGTTTTGGAAAACCTGGATGTCCACGTATAGAATAATGAAACTGAACCCTTATCCCACACCACATACAAAAACCAACTCAAAATGAATTAAAGATTTAAATATAAGTCTTGGAACTGCAAAACCACTAGAATAAAATATAGGGGAAAAGCTTCATGACGTTGTTTGGGCAAAGACTTTTTTGGATATGACCCCAAAAGCATAGGAAACAAAAATAGAAATAAACTGAGATTTCATTAAAAAATTATGTTGTACACTTTAAGTATACAGAATTTTTGTCAGTTATACCTCAATAAAGCTGGACACACACACACACACAAACACACACACGCACATGTATTTGGTATATTTGGGGTTTCCTTCCAGCACATGAGGAAGCCACAGAAGGGCTTTAACCGTTCACGGATAGGATCCAAGTTGTGTTGTAGAGTGACACTCTGGTGGCTGGGAAGAATGAGTTGTGTTACACCCAGAAGCAGAGAGATCCCATTGTACGGCCATTGCAGTGGGCCCCCAAGAGCCTTCAGTGGGGCTGGTGACTCCACCTGAGCTTGAAGGATTTACAAGGGCAGAAAGGGGGTGAGGGTGGCAGAGAACAATACTCGGTGAGGCTTTAGGGGGCCATTATATGGTTCATGTGATCAGTGTGAACAGTTCCTAGATCAGGGACAGTCAAAACTTCCTAGGTAAATGAAGAAGCTGTTCCTCCAACAAAATCTCCCTTGGAACTGCCACATTTAAGTAGAGGAAAGGGCAGTGGCTCTCCTTGGGGCTGGGGAAGGGGTCTACAGCCACATCTGGCTCTTAGGCATTGTTATTCCTTCTGCTCTTCCCCAACTGTGGCTTCCAAGCCACTCTTGTAGAACCCCCAGGGCTCTGAGGGTCCCAGTGGGAGAAACTCTGATGGGAGGGAAGGAGTGTGAGAGTGCCCTGCTGTGCCCTTCCTCTCGCCTTGCTCCCTTAACTTGTGCTGTGCACAGCTCTTGACCTTTCTGAGAACAGACTGGCGTTTCTGGCTGCCCTCCCTCTCTTCCTCCCTCCCCACCAACCCTGACCAGCAGAGGTTCTCTGCATAGCTGACTCAGTGAGCCACCTTCCTTAAGGCAAGGCCCTTTATTTACCCCTCTGCCTCCCATTTTGGCACCTCAGTGGCTATAAATACGCCCTGTGAATGCAATTACGTGATGGAACACAGACTATGCCAAAGCCTCCTTGCTCCAGGCTATGGTGTCAGCCATCTACCTCTGTGAAGCATATAAAAAGACACGCGACTCAGGAGGCAATGCACGCGAGACAGAAAGCAAGAGCACAACGCAAAATACAACAACAAACAAACTCATAAGACGGCATTATGAGTATTCCCAGGAGAATTAAAAGGCTCCAAAAAGGTAACTCCCGTCTCTTGAGCATACAATATGGTTTTTATAAACTTCCAGGACTCTTTTCTACTTTTTTTTTGTTGTTTTTACCATTTCACCCCCACAACGCAGTTTTTTCTTAAGGAAATTAAACACAAAACACCTACTGTATATTTAATTTAAAGAGAGAAAAAAAAAAACTCCTCAAACCTTTCAATGTTGAAATATCGTTAAGGAGGGTGACGCAAAGCTGGAGAGGCCAGGAAATTGAGTCTTTAACCTGCCACTCCTTCCCGAGCGTATGGCCATGTATGTCATTACACAGCACTCTGCTCCAGAGTATAAATTAAGTTTCATTATAAAGATAAAGAAGGCAGCCCAGGCCTGGAGCTTCAGCTCGATCTGGCTCTGGCTGCAGTGGGCTGAGGGGGAGTGGGTGGGCCTTGCCCCTCTCTCTTCTAAAGGCCACAGTAGTAGCACAAGGACCCCCACCTCCTTCATCTTGGGGCTGCTGCGAGGCCTTCTCAGCCAAGCATTGGCCAGACTCTGGGAAGAGCCTGCGATGGACAGGCTGTGCTTTCCAGATTTGGAAACTTGGCTCATACTTTTCCTTAAGCAGCCTCCCCCTTCTCTGCCTGTCTCAAATCTTCCTGTCATTCAATGCCCAGAGCAAACGCCATGGTCTTGCTGAAGCCATATCTCTAACCGCCCAGCTATTTCTTTCCCTCTGGGTCCTCCTGCATAACCAAGATTTTGAATTATGAAGTTGATTGCCTGAGTTCCCGGCCAACGTTCCTTCATGTTGGACAGGTGACTAAGCCTCTTTATGCCTTTGTTCCCTTGTCTACAGGATGAACTAGTTGCGCAGATTAAGTGAGATTGTGCCCATAAAACACTTAGTCATTCAACAACTCTTACTTAAACTATCTTGGGAGCATAGCAGATGTGAAAGAAAACTATCTTTAGTCCCCTTTGAAAGTTCATTCCACAGATCTGGCTGGCCCAAACAACAGTACTTGTTTGTCAAAGGCATCGTCTGTGCCCCCAAGCCTGGGCTGGGGAGTGTCAATAGCTAATGAGAGAAGGGCCGAGGAACTCTGAAGGTCCTTGCCAATGAAGACCACGTCATACTTCCAGGATGCTGTCTGTGCTCTGCAAAAACCATGAGGCAGCCTAGAAGCTGCATTTCCATAAGGAAGCCGAAGGAACGTAGGACAGAGTAAGGACTGCTGGGCTGCGGTGAAGGGGAAAACCTTGCAAGAAAAATGGCACATCATTTATTTTTCATTTACAAAGCGATTAACCTATGCATTATTTTCGCCCAAAGGATTTTAGGTGGTTTTCAAAAGCACGTGCAATTCAAAATATAAGATAAATGAGGGAAAATATATATAATTGTCAGTCCAGGGATTATATTTGACACTTGGAGCTTAAAAGAAAGAAATGTTTGGATGGATGTGTATGTGTGTGCATGTTGTAGGGGGTGGGGAGTGAGGGAGTGTTTCCCAACGGTAAGCTGATTGTTTTAGGTTTTCATCTTGTGATTCATACTATATTTGGCTTTGAGAAGCTTAAGCCCACTATAGAGAAGATACTTCAGGTGACTTACAGCTCTTACATGGACTCTCAGCAGAACTTGGTTACAAAGGATTGGGAAAGTGTCCCAGGGATCTTGGTGACCAATATCTGGGGACATAACTAATGAGGAAGTGACCCAGGCTTGCAGCGAAGAAAACAATGACTCTCTTGGCTGGTCCTAAATCTCCTGTTTACTCACGAAGATCCTTTGATCACCTCCTTGGCCAGGCAAACCTGTCCTTACTGTTTGTTTCAACTTACGAGGAATTTCCCGGGAGCCTGGTCCTATCTCTCCATCTCACGAGAATAACCTTTAATCTTATGAATCTTCACAACACACGCTATATAGCAACCATCACCTTAGGATACTAGACAGTGCAGTTGGTGTGCATCCAATAAGGAGGTCATCCCCAAGGCGTTCTGGAAGCTCAGGCCTCACGGAGTGATGTTCCCAAACTGCCTTGATTTCTGGCGATTTCAAACAGAGGATCACAGAGCACTCTTCAGGTTCACATTAGTGGCTTCCTTGGCACGTAGATCCCAAAGCAAAGGATGCCAGGCAATAAATCAGAAATAGAATTGAGAAATAAGCACAAAGAGGATGAAGGGAAGTGCAGAATACATTTGGTTTCTCGTGGGGGATAAGTTGGATTACGGTCTTAAAAAGCTTTAAAATAGTGCAGAAATGCTAAACATGAAAAGAGGTGTTGGATATTTTTTAAAACTCCAGAAACTCAGAACCAGAGTCATGACATAAGAGGGATTCACTGGTCATTTTGTACAGTACTGCCAGAAATAAGGAGCCTGGTGGTGCACATCCAGCCAAATCCAGGCAAGTGGGAATGGAGAGGCAAAGAGGGCGTGAGTTAAAACACAATATCGTTTTCATGCCCCACCAGAACTTACTGACATCCTCACATGGGCTCAGAATTTGAGCACATGAGCTTACCTTCAACTTTAACAGCCTACATTCACCTTCCCCGAGTGGTTCTGCAAAGAAATAAGAACCTGTGTTTTCCTTCCAAGTAACAGAGACCGTGAGATGAGTGTTTAGGCTGGTTTTCCTGCAAATTCAGGCATCACAGAAAAACCTGTGACTACACACACACACACAAAAACATACATTCTGTGGCCAGAATATGTTTATGTTTAATATACTTTTCAATTAAAAAAATAAAAACTGGCCAGGCACGGTGTCTCACGCCTGTAATCCCAGCACTTTGGGAGGTCAAGATGGGCCAGTCACAAGGTCAGATCAAGACCATCCTGGCTAATAAGGTGAAACCCCATCTCTACTAAAAATACAAAAAATTAGCCGGGCTTGGTGGCGGGCGCCTGTAGTCCCAGCTACTCGGGAGGCTGAGGCAGGAGAATTGCTTGAACCTGGGAGGCAGAGGTTGCAGTGAGCTGAGATCACGCTACTGCACTCCAGCCTGGGCGACAGACCGAGACTCCATCTCAGAAAAAAAAAAAAAGAAAAAGAAGAAAAGAAAAAATATCAAAACCACAAAGAATTAATGAGAGCAGGCTCCTCGTATTTCTTTTAGAAACAAAAGCCATCTCCTCGTATTTCTTTTAGAATCATTTAATAACGTTAAAATCTTAATGTAAATAAAATCATATTTTCAACAAGATTTTCAGGATTTGTATGTCTCTCTCTCTCTGTAAGTCTAAGTCAGGACCTTGACTGAAGAAAAGTATTCCTGCATCCAGTTCTGCTCTGGCCTCATCTTTCTGAAAGGGTAGAGAAACAGAGGCTCCAAGAGATATCCTGTAGCTGGAAAAATCAAAATTGTTAAAACTAGAAAACACCATAGGCAATGGATTTAATTCTTTCCTGTTACAGAGGAGGGTTCAAGCTTTGAAAGATAAATTATTTCCCCAAGTTCAGATCTCCTGACTCCAAATCAAATTACTTTTTTTTTTTTTTTTTTTTTTCAGACAGAGTCTTGCTCTGTCACCAGGCTGGAGTGCAGTGGCACAATCTCGGCTCACTGCAACCTCCTCCTCCCGGGTTCAAGTAATTCTCCTGCCTCAGCCTCCCGAGTAGCTGGGACTATAGGCACGTGCCACTGCACCCAGCTAATCAGATTACTTTCTATTGTCCTGGGGCCTGGACTGCTGGTAAAGTCAAGGGGGACAGCCACGTATCTAGCCAAACCATCCACCTCTGAAGGGCTGTGCAGCTGGACGGGGGTGAGAGGGAGCTCTAAATGGGCTCCAGGCAGAACAGGTGTCACTTGAGGGACAGCTCTCAGTGCAGGGAGTCCTGCTTCCACATCAACGCCCAGACAGAGAATTATGGAAGTAAATGGGGACAGAGTTCAGAAAGGGGGAGAAGAGGGCCAGGGGAGAAGAAGAGAAGGGCAGTGGCTCAGTAAGACCATAGCCTTTGCTAGGACACCAGTCTGTTGAGCCAGAAGTCCAATATGAGAACTTCCTTGGCCGTCGTTGGAAGCCCCCACACAGGTCTACTGGTGCCAAGTCACTTCTGGCTCTGAAAGGCCTGCCTTTTGGTTATAGTCTCCCAGTACCTCAGAATGAACAACAACAACAAAGGCATCCTTTTACTTAGATAAACCCTCCTCTAGCAAACCCTGCAGAAAGAAGAGTTCTTTCATCACGCACAAGGTAAGGGGTGGCACCCTGGACTTTCAATGGGACCTGTTTGCAGCAGGAAACAGTCATTCTCTCCAGCCTTCATTTCCAAATGTTACCTTACATCATCCTACCAAAAAGAAAGATTGCTATTGTTCAAAGGACCTGAAGGGCTTGAAGCCTGCCTCTGTATCCCCAATAGGGCTGAGACTGACAACTGACCTGTGTCTTCTGCTTGGTAGCCACGAACCCAACAGCACTTGATATATTTGGGAATTGAGGACCACAAGAAAGATGAACCTCTCGGAAGGCAGTACCGGATGGCCCCTGCCCAAGCTTGGCGCAGCTTACATCACACATACCATCCTTCCTAGCCGGCCAGCCACCCTCAGCCTCTCTGGCAGGGTTCTCGCCAGCAATCATTATGACTTTATTATAGCCCCTTTCAGCAACTCATGAGTTTTTACAGCCAAATTACAAGTCTGTTTACAGTTAAGTAGCAGCGAGTACTTTTAAAACAAGTACTGTAGATATTTTTACGACTGAGTTTGCACCATCAGAAACATACCGAGTATATGGCAGGGACCAGAATGCCAGGGAGGCTATTTAGGGTTCATCTAAATAGGGCAAATAAAGGGGCTTTGTGTTTGCCTCATGGAAGCAGGTCCCTACCAGGCCAAGGCTTGGATTTTACACCATGAGGTCTTTGTATATATACCAATGTGGGGTTCATCTGATAGTTTAAGGGACATAATTTGCTTCATTAACGGTATTAAATCTTAGAATAATTAGATTATAATTTTAAAAATTACTATTGTCACATAATAGAATAGTCAAATTCATAGCGACAGAAAGTAGAATGGCTGTTGCCAGGGGTTGCGGGGTGGAAGGAATGGGGAGTTGGTGTTTAACAGGGACAGAGTTTCATTGTGAGAATATAAAAATCTTCTGGAGATGGATGGTGATGATGTTTGCACAGCAATGTGAATGAACTTGATGCCGCTGAACTATCCACTTAAAATGGTTAAGATGATACATTGTACGTATATTTTATCGCAATAAAAATTATTTAGAAGCTGAAGACATATATTATTGCCTTCAAGTAGAGGATGGAGATTTAGGATTAGGGAAGCAAGTATACACATATATATGTATGTGTGTGTGTGTGTGTGTGTGTGTAAAACAATCCCTTTCCAAAACACATAGTTAACTTCTTATTCTTTCACTTTCTACTTTGATAACACCAATATCCAGATTTAGTACAAGATGCCTAAAACATTCCAATTTTATCATATGAGCCAAGTTTGTCTGAAAACAAGTGGCGGATGGTATTTTTAGTGTGGTAAATAGTTTTATTATTTTCAAGTAAAATCTCTATAACATGGTTAACTCATGGAGTGAGATGTTCAATTCTGAAGAAACCTCTAATAGGATAACAATTTTCAAGTATTTTCTGTGATGGAATCACTCACAGTTGTTAGAGAACTTTGATACATATGTCCAACAAATATATAAACTATTCGTATTGAGTAAATCTTTTTACTTGAATCGTTTGGGTCATAAAGATGACATACCCACCATTTCCAAGCAGCAAGAAACCCTTGGTAGTGAGAAGACAATTCTGAACAATATGTGTATCTGAAGAGTGATTTTCTCATTGACTTAAAACATTCTCTCTTTTGATTATAACCTGAAGAATTCATGTTTTCTCACAAAAAAACAGAAGAACAAGTAAATATTAATGATAAATATTAATGAAAAGAGATGATAAAAGGAAATAGAGCAAGTATAACTAATATTGATTATGATATTTATAGTTTTTTGTTTTAAAACAACAGAAATATATTTCCTCCCAGTTCAAGTTCTTTATCACTACACTGCACTATGTCTCATTCATATAACGCCATTTATTTTTTGCATTTCCCTCTGAATGGTAAATTTCACAATGGCCAAATATCTGTCTCTCTCATTCACTACTGTGTACTCAGGGTCTAGAACATTTCCTGGCATCTAATAGGTGCCTTGAAAAAAAATTATTGTGGTAGAATATACATGACAAAACATTTACCATTTTAACTTTTTTTTTTTTTTTTAGAGACAGGCTCTCACTTTGTTACTCAGGCTGGAAGATCGCAGTGGTGCGATCCTAGTTCAGTGCAGCCTCAAATTCCTGGGCTCAAGTGATCTTCCTTTCTCAGCCTCCCAAGTAGTTGGGACCCCAGGCACACGCCACCACACTGGCTAATTTTTAAATTTTTGGTAGAGATGGGGTCTCACTATGTTGCCCACGCTGGTCTCAAACTCTTGGCCTCAGGTGATCTTTACACCTTGGCCTCCCAAAGTGCTGGGATTACAGGCATTAACCACTACGCCCTGCCATCATTTTAACCATTTTTAAGTGTACAATTCAGCAGCATTGACTGCATTCATACTGTTGTGTAACCATCATCACCATCCATTTCCAGAGCTGTTTTTTGTTTTGTTTTGTTTTGTTTTGTTTTTTTGCAACAAACTTCTCAACAGTAAAGCAAAGACCATAGTGGAGAACATTTTTGATCAACTCAAGGATTTGATCCAAGGAGTTTATGAACCAATGCTATCCCTCAACAGATTTGAGCATGCAAAACTCAGGCGATCCTATGCTCTGAAACTTTCTTTCCACAGGACTATTCAAGGAGAAAAGCTTCATCCAAATCAGAGAGAACTGGGGAAACGTAGGCCAAATGACTAATAGTGGGTCTTGAATATATTTAATTATAGATCCCAAACTAAAAGAAATGTAGGAACAATTAATTTTTTATTCTCCTGACAAATATGTCGGCCCTCCATATCTGTGGGTTCCACATCTTCAGATTAAAACAAGTACAGATAGAAAATATTTTTTAAATGCAACAGTAAAAAAATACAAATAAAAACAATAGAGTATAATGACTGTTTACACAGCATTTACACTGTATTACGTACTACAAGTAGTCTAGAGTTGATTTAAAGTGTACAAGAGGATGTGCATAGGTTATATGCAAATACTAAGCCATTTTATATAAGGGACTCGAACATCCTTGGAATTTGATAGGGGAGGTGTTGTCCTGGAACTGATATCCCATGGATACCATGACTATATAATAATACAACTTTAAAAACTGGGAGAAAGAAGAGAGGAGAAGTAGAATAAGCACATTGATTGCTGCATAAGAAATAGGAATTATAATTTTTAAGAATGCTCTACAACTTAAGAATTGACAAACCAAATAACAAATCTTCCCAGAGAGGGAGCATTCCTCCAAGCATTGCTGGCTTCCCAGAGACTCAAGGTAGTTCTTTCCTCACCATGGAGGTGCTATTGTCAAGAGCCATGAGCTTAGCTGCTGCTTCTTTGTCTCCATAATAGGATGGGGCTTCAGTTCAGGGTAGGAAGATGGAAGTAGGATATACTTGTTAGTATAAATATTTGTTCTAATTGTGTGTGTGTGTGTGTGTCTCTGTGTGTGTGTGTGTGTGTGTGTGTGTGTCTGTGTGTGTGTGTGTGTGTGTGTGTGAGAGAGAGAGAGAGAGAGAGGGAGAGAAAATTAAGTGGGGACTTGGGTGTCTGCTTCAGAATCATGAACTTTACTGGCTTCTAAACTCTTTCTTAGCTCAGAAATGCAGTATCAATGTCCTGACTTGGCTCACCCACTACTGTGTTATGTGTCATATTCCCAGACAGAAATCAACATCCCTGAAACATAATGCTATAAGGGTGGTGCTTAATCTAGTTTTTACCTTCCTGGGCTTTGAATTCCTGATTCTAATTGCAAGACAAGGCCCATAAATAACAGGTATAATAATACTCATTTAATATAGCCAACACTTATTGAGTTATCATTCTGTCAGGCACTAGGCTTGTAAAGCAGTGCCTAAATGTAGTTAACATTTAACTGTTACTGGTTTTATACGCATTGCCTCATCTAACGCTCACAAAAGACCCTATGAAGTAGGTGTTATTACTCTTCCCATTTCACAGCTGAAAAAACTGAAACTGAGATTAAGTATATTGCCTAATATCACATGGTTGGCAGGTTACAGAAAGAACTTGAATCCAGATTTGTTTGACATCACAGCCCATTGGCTTAACCACTCTGTTAATTCTGGAGGGATCTTTAACTCAGAATTGCATAAAGATGCAGCGAGGCTGTTGGCAATGCCTGAGACACACTGCATTATGCAGCTGTAATCTAAGATAAGTTTGACATCATCCTCACCAAAATTGAGATATTGTAATAAGAAAAGTTTATTTATTTATCTTATGAGGGGAGTCAATACTCAGCTTTTAATTCTAAACACTAGTAAATAAGGATCCAGTTTCATTACTTACAATGTTTAAAAGTAATTATCTAGTTTTTTCTTTTTGTAAGATGTACATGCAAATTGGTAAGAAAAAGACTCACATCTAACCTCAATCTAACAGAAAAATTGGAAAGGCATCACCAGGACAGACATTTAAAAATATGGACCGGCCGGGCATGGAGGCTCATGCCTGTAATCTCAGCACTTTGGGAGGCTGAGGCAGGCAGATCACGAGTTCAGGAGATCGAGACCATCCTGGCTAACATGGTGAAACCACGTCTCTACTAAAAAAAAGTACAAAAAATTAGCCTGGGTGTGGTGGCGGGTGCCTGTAGTCCCAGCTACTCGGGAAGCTGAGGCAGGAGAATGGTGTGAACCCGGGAGGCAGAGCTTGCAGTGAGCAGAGATCGCCACTGCATTCAAGCCTGGGGGACAGAGTGAGACTCTGTCTCAAAAAAAAAAAAAAAATGGACCACAAGTAAATGAAGTTTACTAGAAATCAAAGAAATACAAATTAAAACTTAATAATACACCACTTTATTCTATCAAATGGAAATATTTTTAAAATTAAAAATTAATTTTTAAACAGTGTTTTAAAAGGTATAAGGAAAGGAAGGCATCATTAGAAATAATTCAAAGAGCAATTTGGCCAAATATATCATAAGCTTTAAAATCTGCATACTTTTTGATACAGCAGTTCTTTTCCTTCACCTACGACTTTGTAATACCATATAATGCAAAAAATATAAAAATAGTGAACAGCAGCATATATAGCTATCAGATTTTTCATAGTATTATCGAATCAGGGAATAAACTTTATTTTAAATAACTTTATTTAAATAAAGTTAAATAAACTTTGGAAGATTCGTGCAATTTAATACCATGTGGCTATTAAACACAGTGGAATATCTGTAGCTGTAGAAAAGCATAATGACTTAGTAAAGAAAATAGAACTGACAAAGTAATATGGATTTTATTGAGTTCTGCATGTGTATGTGCACTTTTCTGTATGTAAGTTATATTTAAAGTGTTTAAATGACCATGGATGGTATGGTTTCATTTTTGTAAAGTATGCATAGATACATCATGTGCAGAAGAAAATCTTCAGAGTGGAATACCCTAAAATACCCACAAGACTATCTCTGGGTGGTCGTTTATGGTTTTTTCCCACTTTATTGTGATGTGCTTTTTCTACAATGCATGTATACTGCAAACACAATCATAAAATTTTATTAAGTAAAAGAGAGTGGAGACCGAATCTGTTGTGGCAGAAATACAGTCTCAGCCATTTCCAAAATCAACAGTTCCTTCTCGGGTCACCTGGACCGGAGCTCTGCCAAGGACAGGCTGAGGTCTGGAAAAGAGTAGATCACTTGGTGATCCTGGAAGAACCTGGGAGCCACGCCGCTGGACACTCGATGTTTGGTTTCTGAGTGCGACTGGTCCAAACAGTGCATGCCTCCACCTGTCTCTCTGACTTATTGCTCTGAAGCACAGCTACATGTCACTGCGGAGTTCGCTAGGCTCCTGCTCATGGGCTGTGGGCCAATGTTTAGTTACTGAAGGTGTTGTATTTTTTGACAGTCGGAACTGGTTGCTAGATGCAGTGAAACATGATGACAACTGAGGTGTGGACTGCAGACCTTCCTTTGATGTCACAGGGAGGAGAGAACTACAGGGGAGGCTATTCTTAAACATTGGAGCTCTCTTTCACTAACGACGGCCTTTGCTTGGCTTTCCATTCTGTGTAACTTCATCTGGAATTCTGTTTTCTCATTATTACCTGTTTCCAGATATTTCATGAAAGATTTCAACTAGTCCACTTGTCTGATTATTCTGGCCCCTTCCAGACAGACCGGCTCCAAGGTTATGAGGTAGTTTGGACTCATCTCGTGGCTTTATCAGGAAGGTTTGCAGAAGAGTGAATTCGTCTGTACGAAATTCCTTACCAAGTGGCGGCTTTTAGAGCCAACGTGTCTGAGTCTAAAAACAGCAACTTGGTTAGACAGGGCCTCACCCAAGGGCATCTTCCAGGAAAGTGCTCACATTACCTGCTGACTTCTTGAGTTGGGGTTCAACAGGCTAATTCACTTTTAATTTTCCTTGTTGGAAGCTGGTGGCAACAGGGAGAACATCCGGAGTTGGAAAAGTGCAATCCAATCCAGCTGCTCTTGCCTTGACCTAGATGTAAGATTTGGTTTCTCTCCTTTTTTTTTCCTCCTTGGTTTTCAACATGGAAAGTGCTTTCCTAAGGCCTACCAGCACACAAAGAAGGGTTCTCTGAAGGATACATGGAATAGAGGAAGAGTTGGAGACAGGAAGCAATCGCAGGCTTAACCAGAAATGCATATCAAGCTGGAGACAGAAGACTCAGACCAGGGAAGACAGATGTTAGGTCAAAATAGAAGAAAGATGGCAAAATGCCCAGTCTGGGAAGATTAACTTTTAATGGAGGGTAGCAAGAATTATAAACTTAGGTTGGTACTTGCTATCTACAGGAAATAGTTAACTTATCATGTGCTGGGTTTAAGAGATATTGCAAGACCTGCCTGCAAAAATATGGAACATTTTTATAATGACATAAGCTTGAAAGTTGATCCATGCTTGCAAAGTGTACTGCAATGCAAACGGAGAGGGGATATAATGGCAGTTAGAAGGGAAGTGATGAGAAGTAAGAATGCCTGCCTATGTGTCTAGTACTGATCAAGGATTCTAATGACCTCTCTGACACTGTTATTTTGGTGATTTTGGAAGATCCAATCAGCCTTTGCTCTATTTGGTTCCCCTGCACTTGCATCCATTGATCAGTGCTAATAATAATGGTCGACTCATGTTCCCCTTTATGCAAAGCAGGAAGCATACTTCCTGTACCTCTCTATGACCAGTACCCAGCATAGCCCATGGCACACAACAAATCCAAAATATATATACTAATTTGGCATGTATTTAATGATTGCCTTTTACATATAGAAATGATGGTAGGCCCCAGGAGAAGTCAAAATGGCTTTACAAATAAATTTTTGATTGGTTTGTTTGTTAGTAGTAAAGACCATCCTGGCCCTGGATTGTGTTTTCAGGAAAGAAATATAACTCAGAGAAGGAGGAGGTTCTGATAACAGGTGCTAAAAATAAATCTGGGCTTTATTAATTTAAACCTTTGTGCCCCCTCCTATCTTCATTTCCCTTCCCTTCACCATGGCTGACAGGCATAACTTTTCATTCTTTCTGAATACTTACCCCAAAGCAGCCATGGGTAACTTTCCTGATATTGCTTTGGAGGTGGGGTAAGTTCAGAAGAACTAAGAAGATAAACAACAAACAAAGCAAAACATTACAAAATAAGCAAATAAACAGTACAACCCACCAACAATTGTGTCAGAATTCTAGATTATTAAGACATTGTACTTGCTATTTTGAAAATACTCTTCTGAAGTTTGAGTACAGTTCAAAGTCAATGACATTATTTTAAAATCTTCTATGTGAGAGCTGCTACAAGAACAATTGTACAGTAATTAAAATTAAAAAAAAAATTTAGTTGGTTGTGGTGGCACACACCTGTAGTCCCAGTTATTGGGGAGGCTGAAGTAGGAGGATCAACTGAGCCCAGGAGGTCAAGGCTACAGTGAGCCGTGATTGCGCCACGGCACTCCGGCCTGGGTGACAGAGTGAGACCCTGTCTCAAAAAAACAAAAAAAAAAAAAAAAAAAAAAAAAAATCTCTCAACTTTGGCACTTTGGGGCCAGATAATTCTTTGTTGTGGGAGCTGTCCTGTGCATTATAGAATGTTTAGCAGTTTCACTGGCCTATATACACTAGATGCCAGTAGCATCCCCCCAATTAGTGACAGCCAAAAATGTCTCCAAACATTGCCAAATGTCATGCACATCATGCTTAGTTAAGAACCATCGGTATAAAGGAACCATGAAAAGCAGTTTTCTTGGTCTTGTTTCTTACATCCTATGTTCACATACTGAAGGAATTGTAGTAACTATGAACTCATGCAGGAGGGAGGGCGTGGTGTGTGTGTAGATGTACGAGTGTGTGTGCACAGGTGTCAGCTAATTATATATGAAGATTGGTGGAAATGCTGAAAATTTAAATTTAAGGTCTGTTGGTATTTTGTCCTAAACAGTCTTCCCCAAGGTCTGGCATTTCAAGAAACTATTGGCTTTTATATGACAAATTTACTGCACTGAAATTTATTGAGGAATAAAGGATGCTTCACTTCAACTTACTGTGACAGCTGGCTTTTTTTCCTTGAAGAACTAGGCCTTACACATTATTCTACAAAAGTTTTAATTCAATGTTTACAATACCTATCTTTCTATTAATTTAGATTGGCCAGATTTATGATACATTAGGCCTGTATTTTATGTGTTATTTTAAAATTCTTGCCCATTTTATGGTACTGGGGTCAAAATTTTACTAATTCAGATGATTTTAGAGGTTTATGGTTGTTGTATCTTGCTTGTGTGACATTTTGTTAGTTATATCTATGATTTATCTGTTGCTGAGTCCTTGGTCAGGAACACAACTCCCAATTATCCAACCAATTATAACATTGTTCCATGGGAAAACTTTAGCAGCTGAAACTGTTGACTCAGTATAATAAAAAAGAGCAGCTTAATATCAGATAAACTAAAATAAAATTTTGTTTTGGTTGACAATTGCCAACATTCACAAGGCAAGTCCTGAGAAACTCCATCTATCATTAACTTATACTGTGCAATTTCCTGTCCTAGATGGGCCTGTGCTGATACCATTTTTGTAGTCAAGATGTGTCTATCTTTGTAAGAATTGTTCTTAGTTTCCAAATTAAAAACAATTGCTTCATTACTACATGACACAGTAGTCTGTATTCTGAAGGACTACGTGTTTAGGCAACTAAACATTTCCAAAAAAAAAAGCTGACTTCACCATAATGCAACGTGGAGTTCACTATTTAGTTTTCACAATAGATTGCTACTTTGCTGTCAGTCAACTTGTACTCCATCGATATTTAATGATGCTGTTTAGATGCTTGATGCATTTGATTGAGAATACACCCCTGATCTGACTGCTCCAGTCCTGCCATCTTCCTGCTATCCTTCACCATCCTTCCTGACTACTGAATTGTTGGATCCAACCTTTTTTTTTTCTGAGACGTAATCTTGCTCTGTTGCTCAGGCTGGAGTGCTGTGGTATCATCTCGGCTCACTGCAACCTCCGCCTCCCAGGTTCAGGTATTCTCCTGCCTCAGCCTCCCAAGTGGCTGGGACTACAGGCGTGTGCCACCACGCCCAGCTAGTTTTTTGTATTTTTAGTAGAGATGGGGTTTCACCATGTTAGCCGGGATGGATCCGACCTTTGATGGACACACCATAAGCAGTGGGGCTCAGGACATGGAAAAATGCCATCATATGCCACTACGCCACATACACATTGATTTTATAACACATCCTGGTTTTAGAAATGTTAAAATGGAAAAAAATCGTACATCTTAAAACTAAGAACATCACATTATCCCCCAAATTTCCATTAGTCCACCCAAAGTAAATATACGATCTAAATAAAAACAGTACCCTTGCTATGAAAATTCAATTTCAAGATAATTTTCATTGTCCCATATTGCCAACTGCCTTTTTGCTTTTAGAAAGAAATTCCAGAGCATGTACTGCAAGAACGTGTTAATGAGATTTTGCCACAATAATGCTGCCTACCAAATAATATCAAAGCTTGATAGCTGACAACACAAGCATTTGCTCTCCCATTCACTGTTTTGCATGCTGACTTGCAGTTCAGCTGGTCTAGAATGGACTCATCTTGTTGTCTTTGCTTCAGGCTGTAGGCTGGCTGGATTCAGATCTGCTATATGGGTTTTTATTCTGGGGCCCAGGTTAAAGGGGCAGCTCTATCTGCAGTATGCTCCTCTCGTGGTGAATACCAAAGCACAAGAGGCAAACTGAAATGCACAAGTTCATGGAAGACCTCTTCATGTCATGGCCACTATCATTCCATTCACTATAGAAAATCATATGGCCAGGTCTGGCATCAATGGAGTCAGGAAAACAAATTTCACCCACACAAGAAAGGGAAATAAATAATTATTTGCTGAACAATAATCCTATCACAAAATTATGGCGTTTGACAATGAGACTAAAAATGCTGTTAAGTCAAGATTTTTTTTTCGGTTTTTTTTTGTAAGCTTACTCTTGAGTTAACTCTACAACACCACTTCTACGTATCTGATTTTTGTCTAGAGATTTTCCCCTTCCTCTCTTTCAGTCCCTAATGTCTGGACAGGGTTCCATGCTTGTCCTAAGAGTGACACACATCACTCAAAGTCAGATTACATTTCTTTTGTCACAGTGCTCAATGCATCTTAGGACAGGCCTTATGAGACCTCCTTTTCAGCCCTCTACAAAGCCAGATCTCCTGGGCTTTTCAGTTTTGTCACCCAATTAATGGCTATGCTTGATATCTCATATTTAGAAACTTTACCATGGATAAGATCTTTACACAAAAATCATTGTCAGGAGTAGAGTATAGTAGAGTATAGTAAGTATTAGATCTTAAAATATGAAAATGCTAGGCTGAGGAAGTAGAGTGGAAGGCACTGAGAACCTCTATTCACAGCTTGGAAGTTGGTGATCCATGTTGTTTGGTAGTGTAGCCGTATCTTACACTGCTCTATCTCAGACCTCAAACCACAGGCCTATAGAGGCTGCTGCATTATGGAATTTGGAGGAGAAATTCAAGATATTGAAACACATGCCTGCCTTTTGTGGCCTTTTAAAAGGCACCATAAAGGTTCCACCAGAATTAGACAAGCCTATGTTGAACCTTCTATATCTGAAATTCAGAGGAAGGAAAGTACAATTTGGCTAAGAGATGCCTTTCTGCATGAACCCTGTAAAATAAGGAAGATGAGAATTGGGTGATCTGGAATTTTGCAGGGCTGGAAAAGTTTATTCTTATCGTAATCATAAATTGTGCAAACCCAATCAGGAAGGTAGGGATCGTATCGGAAAACACCATTAGAATGTGGGGCTAACTTTTTTTCCGATCACTGCTGAGCACATCTTGTTCCCTACCTGACAAAGAGGATAATGACCCACATTCTTAAGGTGCGACTGGTTGGTGCTTGAGTGCCAGATGAATTTTCTTACCTCAACTATTGTTAAAAATTGCTCTGGGCAGTAAGTCAAAGGTCACTAAGGGAAAGACTTCAGGGATGGACAGAGCACCAGTCTTATCACTGAGAAACAGAAATTCTCAGGCTGGAATCCAATTTTAAGGATCATGACTCAACAAGATATCTGGAGACTGGCTTATGGAGTTCAGTATTTGAAACTAGGTAAGACCTCAAATGTTCCTAAAGAAGGAGCCAGACAATTTGTAGGAGGAATTGTCTATGAATGTTTAGTCTCTAAGAAAACCCTGAGGTCTAAGAAATGTTGTCAGTGACAACAGCAATAACAACAACAAAAACAAGCTAATAATGGGGACAGTTTTGGCAATGCCATGTTAAGATATGGTCACAGAAAACAAAAAATCAAGAAGAGGATTCTACCAAAAGCAGAAAAGGTGGCCAGAAAGGCAGAGGACAGGAGCCATTCTCTTAGAGGAAAGAGCAGGAAGAACTTGGCAAACTGGGCAAAGGAACTCAGGAGACAGGCAGCCCTTCCCATTCCTGTCCAGCTGTGTGTGCATTCATTAATTCAGTAAATACTATTGTACCTACTGTGTTCCAGACAATGTAGAAATACATAGGTAAATAAAATAGAATTTGATACATGCAGTGAAACAATGATTACTAATGTTTCCCATCACACCCTGCTTTTTTTTGTTCTCTCTCCACCATTGTATATTGGGCAGGTTGTGTACCTTGTGAGGACTGCACATCACCCATTAATCTTAAACTTGAAGTGGGGTTTAACCATCAAATGAGATTTTTCTTTTTCTTTCTGGAGACTGAGTGAGTATATTATATATGTCATATATGGACGTGGGACACGCTCTCTCTCTATACACACACACACACACACACACACACAAACACTAGAACTGTATGTGAATGTTAGGCAGCCAAGAGGTTAACTGCAATGGGTGGTTGCTATTTGTTTCTCCATCATCTGTTTCTTCTTCTGACAGTACCAGACCTAATATTTTGTTTAGGATCTACTTCTTCCCAGTCCACACAGTCTAGGTATGGGTCCACTTACAGCTCTAGAAATGAAGTGCATGATGTAGGCCTAAGTCATTCTGATTGCAGTGGTTGATTGAAGGATGGGTATGAATGGAACAAGTCCAGTTAAAGTGAATCCCAGGATTTGAACCATGTTAGGAAAGACTCTCACTAGTTACTACTGGATTTTAACCTGGCATTAGGTAGCTCATGAGCTTCTGACATCTTGTGAGGATGAAGGAGGAGTCTTTTTGAGAATGAAGCCAATACAGATAAAAAGAGATAAACTGAATCCTGATAACATCATGTGGGTCATGGCATCCTACCATAACTGAATCTAGGTCTACCCTCGAATAGTTCTGTTTCTGAATCAGTAAGCTGCCATTTTAATTACATTCTATTATTTGGTGTTTGATTTTTCAATTACTTAAAAAAACAACTTTATGTGTGTGCATGTGTTTGTGTGTATGTGTAGAGAAAAGACAAAGACATGCTATTGGCACTTTTTGAGTGTCAGACTATGTAGGCTTTAACATTTATTATTCATTTGTTCCTTTATATACACAGATATTATACTTTAAAACTGTCCATACATGAAGCTATTGACAAAGCCATATGGAGTCTGCCGTAGTTACAGAATTAGAAACATGTGATTGATAGACCATAACTAAGAGTGCAGAATGTCAGAGTCTATTTATTCAAGTAAATAAGGAGTCATAAAAAACACTGTAGATAAAAGAGGGCCCCAGGGACTGAATTTGTTAAGTAATCTTCTTGTCTGGCAAAGTAGCCTAGGAATATCCAACACAACAATAAGCTATTATTCAGCAGACCCAGTGAGGGACATCAAAAGTTCCTCAGTCATACAGTGTAGACTTCTTTTCCTCTGGACTGAGAAGCATCAGCTCCTCATGGGGGAAGACTTCGGACAAAAATTCATGGCTGTCCACTCTAGTAAACTTTTTTTGTATCTTTGACTCTGCTAATCATTATAAAATGACCTTACAATATTTTCTGTAATTTAAAAATACTATGTAATTCCCTGTAGAAGAAGGAGCAGTTCTTGGTTTTATTACCCATCTTACCCACAGTTTCTACTATACATAAGTTAGGGTAGTAGGTTACTCTTATAAAAATATGTCCTCAAATTTAGAGGCTCAAAGAACAAGAAGTTAATTTTTCTCTAGAAGTTCAAGATGAGAGGTCAAGGTCACTGGGATGTACGCAGTCACACAGATTCCTTTCCTTTTGTGACCACATCATCCTTTAGGGCCTCGCCATCATCTGCTTAGTAGAGGCTCATTTACAGCCATGCCCAGGCTCTAGCCTCTAGGAGGATAGAAGAAGCCGGTTGTCTCAGTTTAAGCTGCTATAACAACAACAACAACAACAACAACAAACTTGGTGTCTTATAAACAACAAGCCTGTGTTTCTGACAGTATTGGAGACTGAGACATCCAAGAACAAGGCAATGGCAGATTTGGCCTTTGGCGAGGGCCCTCTTCATGGTTTGCAGATGGCCACCTTCTTGCTTTGGGTCCTCAGATGGTAGAGAGAAGAAACTCTGGCATCCATTTCTCCTCTCATAAGGGCGCTAGTCTTATAATGAGGGCTCTGCTCTCATGACCTCATCTAATCCTAATTATCTCACAGAGGCTCCATCTCTTAATACCATCACACTGGGGGTTAGGACTTCACTATATATATTTGGGCTGGATACAATCATTCAGTTCATAATACCCATCCACATCTGAAGGCCTAGATATAGGAGGGGCAGGCACTTTCCATTGGAGAAAACCCAGTTAGAGGATCACTACATAGGGAGGTGGGAATGTGTCCTAGCCGTGAGCCTAGAGGCAGGAGAATAAAATTGGGTGGAAAATAAGTCTCTTCATCTCCTCATACCCCCCTGAATAGGGTCTTTGGTAAAAAGGGGAAAAATAAGCCAGTCATGGTGGCCCACGCCTGTAATCCCAGCACTTTGGGAGGCCAAGGCAGGTGGATCGCGAGGTCAGGAGTTTGAGACCAGCCTGACCAACATGGTGAAACCTCATCTCTACTAAAAATACAAACATCAGCCGGGCATGGTGACATGCGCCTGTAATCTAGCTACTCAGGAGGCTGAGGTAGGAGAATCGCTTGAACCTAGGAGGCAGAGTTTGCGGTGAGCCGAGATCGTGCCACTGCACTCCGGTCTGGGTGACGCAGCAAGACTCTGTCTCCAAAAAAAAAAAAAAAAAGGATGGGGGGCGGATATAGAAACTATGTTAGTCTATTACAGCCCCAAAGCTATGATGATAAGAGGAAAGTCAAGTTAGCATGGGAATAATCTACTTGTTTTAGAGACATTACCTTCTGTCAGACCTTATAACCATTCTCCAGGTTGAAATGCAATGGAACCCACTGAGTGAGCCCAAAATTCTGGAAGACGATGGAAATAAAAGGATGGAACAAGGAGGGAGCGGAGAGAGAATGTATTCTTTGGTGCCCATCCTGGCTTCAGAAATCTTTGTTTATGCCTGAAATTCCATTCTTAGTGGTTCATTTCTTTGGTATTCAAAGAACCAAACAACTAGAGTCCCTTAGAGTCTAAATTCCACAAGACAGGGTAATACTTTTAATCTCTTATATCATTGTTTTATACAAATATGCTTACGTCATTGTCAGAAGGATCTGGTATCTGTGGGACTCTGAACAGATGAAAAAGTTCCCTCACAAGTGGTGATGAGAGAAAAGTTACCTGACACACTCTGGTTCATTTCACAAGCATGGAGAGCCATCCACTTAGCTGTTGGGGTTTTCCTGAGTTTTATCTTTCCTCTCTCCTCATTCTAAGTGTTCTTTCTGGATGAGCTCACTGAATCACATGCCTTTAACCACCTGCTAGCTACAGATAACTCACACATTTATTTCTGTACCCCTGACCTCTCCTCAGGCTTCTACTCAGTTGCTCAGTGCCTACCAGATATCTCTACCTGCATGTCCCACGGGCACTTCAAACTCACCCTAACACTCTACTCACCTTTCCCTAAAAGGAAGCTTCCTCCTGGATTGTCTGTTATTTGTTGGTGCCAGCACCCACCCAGTTATTTCAATCAGGCACTGGGAAGTTACCCTTGAATCAACCATCTCCACCATTTTCCATTTAATCATTCAGGAAGTCCTATTCATTTTACCTCCTAAATAACCCCAAACTGGGGGGTTCTTAATTTATCATTTATAATCCTGTATACAGAAGTGTTATCACGACTGATTGACAGGTCTCCTTGTCCTAGCTTTGCTCCTTCCTCATTGCCCCCACTCCAATACATTTCGGATTGTTGCTAATAAGATATGCAGAACCCCAACCCACGGTTTCTTAATTTATCTTTTATGATACCATACACAGAAATGTTACAATAACTGATTAACAGGTCTCCTTGTTCTAGTTTGCTCCTTCCCCGCTGCCCCCACCCCAATACATTTTCAGATTGTTGCTAGAAGGACCTGCCTGACCATCTAACTTACTTGTGTAATACCTTTCCACAACTCCCAATTACCTGACAAAGTCCTACACGTTCAGAATGCATCCAGGCCTTTCACAGCCTAACTCCTCCTGATTCTTCACACCCATCTCCCAGAGCTCCTTTAACAACCCTTCTGCACCTTCCCTTCTAGCATCAGCTCCAATTGCCTGAACACATCTTGCTGATCCAGTGTGTGACTCATGCTTCTTTCTTCCTCCATAGTTTTTATCATGGTGTTGCCTCCTTTTCCTTTATAACTCAGCCTGGGAGTGCCTTCTTGGAGCTTTCTTTCTTGACTATCTTCTTCCACCTCCTCTACTTGGTTAAAGGCCCCTCTGTGTGCTTCCGTAGTCCCCTATACATTCCAGAATTCCTTCACTATGACCTTGTGTTGAAGTCATTTATATTTCTAGCTCACCGGCTAGATTGTCATTTTCTCAGGGAAGGAACCATGTCTTGGTCTCTTTGGCTTCCTAAGTGCCTAGATATGGCACATATGATGCCCATGATGAATATTTCTCCCTTTGAACTGGCTGCTTCTGTGAGGAAAGTATGCCCTGTGCAGGACAAATGGCAATTGCATGTGAGATTAACAACAATATCACCAGAAGCCCTGGAAAGTTCAATATCTGCTATCACCCGACCTGTACCTGCTGATATTGCCAAAAAGAAAGGGCTGCAGGAGAGGGTGGGACTTCTCCGGGAATGACTGAAAAATGCACCCCCAACTCAGCCCACTTGGAAGTGAGGTGGTTCAGCTACTTCCTGTTGGCATGTGGTCATGTCAGAGCCTCAGACATGAATTGGGCTTCAGTTTTATTGTTTGCTGGTTGGTTGGTTTTATTTCTTTTTTCTCTTCCATCATTCTTGGTCTAAGCAGGAAAATCATCCTCCCAAATTGTTGATTGGCAGATCTTCTATTTGTCAGTGTGTCTCTAGATCTCCAAATGAAAGAGAAAGGATGGACTACCTTTAGATATTATCAGAGAGCAAAGGAGAAACAGCATGAGAGAATGTAGCCAAGAGAGAAATAAAAACAAAATGAAACAATGAGATCACTTGGACTCGGGAAGGGGAACATCACACACCGGGGCCTATCATGGGGAGGGGGGAGGGGGGAGGGATTGCATTGGGAGTTATACCTGATGTAAATGATGAGCTGATGGGTGCTGACAAGTTGATGGGTGCAGCACACCAACATGGCACAAGTATACATATGTAACAAACCTGCACGTTATGCACATGTACCCTAGAACTTAAAGTATAATAATAAAAAAAAAGAAAACAACAACAAAAAACAAAATGAAAGATAAGCAAGTTTAAGGTTTCAATACTTAATACCTTGTTTTCTGAAAGCCTCAGAAGGAAAAGAAAAGAACAAAATGCCGAGCATGTTCATTTGGATGGTAATGACATTGCAGTCCCATTGCTGTGATTAGTATTCCTGTGCTGTGCTCACTTGAAGGAAGTGGACAGGTTGGTGTTGGCCCTGAGGGTAATTGTTTCCGGGTCAGGTACTGTTAGCTCCACCCTCTGTGCCCATATCTCCCATCGCAGGTTGGATGTTATTGGCACCTTCCTGCATTTGCCAGTGCTCTAGGGATATAGATGGAAACGTGTTAATATAAATTGAAAATATTCATGTTGTAAGAATCACTTTAATAGGTGCTTGCAAGGTGAAAATTCTGTTTTTAAATTAATTTTTTTTAATTTTCTTTTTTACAAAAGAATATGTTATTTGGAAGAACAGTGAATAAATTTGTATGTGGACTATAGGGGCCTTCTAAAAGCAAAGAAGCACAGGTCCCTGAACCTTGTGTTTTCAAAATCCAAAGTTGCTGCACTCTGCCAGGGTGGAAAGGTCCTAGTGAGAGGGAATAGCAAGGTTTCTGAAATAAAACCTCCATGGGGGTAGAGAGAGGCTGGGGCCCAGGTGCATCCTCGTACTGAGACAGGTCATCAAGGTGCTCAGATCTCACCTAGGTGACAGCAGGCAGCACTGGGAGACCAGGCTTGGTGTAGGCTGGAATAGTCTTCACCTGGAAGAACTGCTGGAGCTAGGTCAGGACTCTAAACTTTCTCCAGTGGCAAAGAAGAGCCCAGTAAGCAAGAACAGCACAATCAGACGCCTCGGCTTTTCTCAGCTGTCATCTGCTGCAGAGGCCTTTGTCTGCTTCCAAAGCTACCAACCCCTGGGGGTGGTGACTGTAACCTCCTGCTTTTTGTGGGCCTCAGCTCGAAAGTGAGGCTGCCCACTGCACTTTGAGAGGTTTGTGTGGGTGTGTGCGTGTATGTGCATGCAAGGAAAGACTCTAGACTGGAGATGAGGACAATCTCACAATAGGGAGGTGGCAGTTCCAGCCATGTATTTAGAACATTAAAATTAATTGCCATCTTTTTCACTCTACCCTGGAGAAGTTGCATATATCCATAGCATGAATATAAATCGTAGTGAGGTCAGTTAAGTTGCAGATTCAAAAGAGACATCAGTGTTCCTATATTAACTCAAATGTGTTAGAAAGGAAAAAAATGTGTCTTCCCGTATTTGTCACCCCCTGAATGGTTTCCATGGTTATCCATTGCTATGAGGGGAGACACTTGGTTTTTACTCCAGGGTTTAGAGGGGTGAGGAGTTCCTTAATGATTAAGCTTAGCATTCTTCCACATCGGACTATGTCTTCTAGCGACCCCTTTTGGGCTTAGTCAAGTATTTGTCACCTATCCCAGAGTTTCTATAAAATTGATCAGGAAAGAGGTGAGGCTGTTTGACCCGGCCTCCCTGGTGGTAGGATCACCAGCACTCCAAGTCCGAATTTCAGGAAACTTTGGCTCTTTGCCTGTGCTTTTTAAGTCCTGGGTGCTTCTGAAGAAAACACCTTTTTCATTAGGTGGCTCTGATTCACGCCTCAGGAGTCCGAAAGCCTGACTCATGGGGCAGGGTTCTTAGTCCTTGCCAAGGAGACAGAGACAGCAGCCTCAGGCAAAACTGACATCACATGCATACTTTAAAAGGAAGCCAAAAACACAAGGTTTCTTTACTGAGAGTGTAGAAATCGACAATGACTGTAGCTTCTCTTGAAATAATCCACTGGTATATTTCACTTCATCCAAAATAGAGCGAGACTCAAGGGGAGGCCTCATGCGCTTTGGGTTAATAAATTGAAAGCTGCCCTTGACAGTGCCTTGAGTTGGAGTTAGCAACTTTCTCATAATGGTGTGTGGAGTTCACCTTGCAGTAAGTGCCACATATAGCTGACTTGCCTTCAGACATATTTCTTTACAGGCCTCTCTCTTTCCCCTCTATGCCTCAGTGGTATTTCCTGCCCTTTGGCTGTTTTACACAGGCATGGGCAATACCAAGTAATTACTAATAGGAGATTTGCCCTCTGAGCTGTCTTGAAAGTGCCCAGCTCTTAGCTACTGGACAGACCCTTTGGTACAAGGCCATTTTGTACGTGCTTCTGGGAAGATTAGAAACCTGAGATGGGTGGAGAGGTAGACATGAAGGCCAGCACTTTCAAGATTCAGTTGGAGCCTCGTTAAAATAGAAATTAAGGGAGACTCCTTAGCCTGTAAATGTGAAGAAAGAGGAGAAAGAGATAAGCAGTGTTTTGTCCTGGGTATGCACCCTGTGGAGCTTTTGTATAGGAACTTAGGCCCCTTGGTTCCCTGCCTGGTTTTAAAATCATTGCAGTTGCTTGGCAAGTTACCATCAGAGAACATCATAGAATTGCCTGCTATTTATGTTGAAGCTACTACATGCAGGAGACATTTATTCTGAAAAAATGCCTTTTGAGAATCAGAAAAAACAAGGGCATTTAGCAGTTTTGATGAGAATTCTAACTCATATAGTGATCTTTGGCTTGGTCATTGGTAATCATTAACCATGGTTTTGCACCATTTACCCATTCAGAGTACAAAGCTCTTAGGTAGAGAGTTATCAGTCAATAATCAATGCTGAAAATGAAACATGTTGTCCACATGCATATTATCTTCTCAGAGATAACTATTGTGAGAAACCTTGGCATTCTTTCAACTTTTTGTGATATTAGCTCTATTTAATTTTAAGTGATATTATTCCCTATTCTGCAGAGCCTCTCAGAGCTCAATAGGTGTTCTCTTCATCACAGAACAACTCTTTTGCGCTTGATGGTTTACATGAGTCTGGAGAAACCCCAGTTGAGGGCAAGGAGGAGAGAGTAACTGAACCAAACACCAAGATAAGAAAACTCGACCAGCTTCCAATCCCATCCAAAATGGTGTATTCACAATGCAACTCCATGCTTGATGCACAGAATTTATGGAAACTCATTAGAGTCACAAATCATACTCAAGCCAACAGCATTGGTTAAGGTGTCATTTGAAATTTCTTGCCAGTCATGGTGGCTCATGCCTGTAATCCCAACACTTTGGGAGGCTGAGGTGGGAGGATTGCTTGAGTCCAGGAATTTGAGACCAGCCTGGGCAACATGGTGAAACTCCATCTCTAAAAAAAATCCAAGAATTATCCGGGCATGGTGGCATGTGCCTGTAATCCTAGCTTCTTGGGAGGCCAACGTGGGAGGATTGCTTGAGCCAGGAGTTTGAGGCTACAGTGAACCATGATCCCATGATCACACCACTGCACTCCAGCATAGGTGACAGAGCAAGTTCCTGTTTCAAAAAAAAAAAAAAAAATGCCCACTCCACTGCTCATTCTGCTAATTGAGAACTAACTACTGATGCTGAATAAATATTAATACAGCTTGATTCTTCCCCAACAGGACCATCCATGTTACTCAATATTTCAGTAGTAGTAATCAAGCCTTATTCTTCTTAGCTTATAATGGAAATCATAGAAACTAACTCTGGGTAAGATTGTCTTTGCATTGGGTACAATACAAAGAGAACTGGGTAAGATTGTCTTTGTATTGGACTCTTTGTTTGGTGTTATTCAGCCAAATATCCACAAAATTTCTTCCTTAATGGAGAAATGCTACTAGATTCATAGATACTAGATCAGAGGATTTCCTAAAATTGCTGCCGGAAAACAGAAGATTGTTAAAGAGCAAAGGTAAAAACTTAGAATAAAGTAATGAGAGTTTCTAGATTAAAGTAGTTTGCTTTGTGTAATGGACCAAATGTTTCTATCACCCCAAAATTTATGTGTTGAAGCCCTAATCTCCAATGTAACGGTATTTGGAGATGGGGTCATGAAGGTCAGTCACTCATGATGAGATTAGTGTCTTTATAATAAGA
Organism: Rhinopithecus roxellana; assembly: GCF_007565055.1. Lineage (NCBI taxonomy): Eukaryota > Metazoa > Chordata > Mammalia > Primates > Cercopithecidae > Rhinopithecus > Rhinopithecus roxellana. The sequence continues at coordinate 94,129,098 of NC_044554.1, forward strand.
AACACCAGAAAACTTTCAAGTTTTGTCTCTACCATGTGAAGAAACAGTGAGAAGACAGTCAGCCTCAGCCAGGAAGGGAACCCTGACCAGGAACTGAATCAGCTGGCACCTTGATCTTGGATTTCCCAGCCTCCAGAACTGTGAGAAATAAATTTCCATTCTTTAAGTCACCCAGTCTGTGGTAATTTGTTATGGCAGCCCAACCAGACAAATACACTTTGGTTTGTTTTTCAGTCTTTCCATCAAGGTCAAATATTAGTTTGAGGTAAATTCCAAGTTGTGAAGACTGATTCATTTAATAGAGCTGCCAGGGCTCTTGTAAACCTGAATGTTCCTGCCATCTCTGACAGTATAACTGTTTAGACATTGCCCATGAGGAGATCATGTTCAAAATCTCAATGTGGGAAACATATTTTGTGACTGGAAAATAGTGTCTCAAAGACTATAAAAAGTATTATTTAAAAACTTGTATATGTAGCATGGCAAATTAACCAATCTCACACGTCTAAGATGGGCAAAGGAAAATGTAACTACTTAGCATTCCCTAAGGTATCTAATCTCATTTGTGAGTGCTACCCACTCAACCATGGGAAAATAAAGATAAAATACATTGATTTAAATTATCATTTTGAGATGTGTTAATCTTTTGGTGAAAGCATAGTCATATAGATTTCCTTTCTCTTGTCTTGCCTTGCTTCTGTGTTGTATATGAATTTAGGTAGCACTGAATGCTGGGAAAAGGGGAGTTAGAACTATACAGTATCCTCTGCATGCTTGCAGAGGTCTTTCCTGTAGAGGACCTGATTCTTGTATTGATGGCTGCTTTGGTAACCAACCAGCCAGAACCAGGCTTGTTCTTATCTTAGCATTAAAATCTTTGTGTCCCAGGAAATACCTCAGACCTGGGAAAACTTAGTTGGTCACCTAAATTGACTGTTGAGGGGCATATAGTTTTATCTAACCTTTTGGGACAACATAAAAGACCACTGAATTAAGTCCTGGCTATTTGCTTCTAATCATGATGTCCCTGCATACATGAGCCTCTTGGTCCTGAGCTCAGGCCTCTTTCACTCCAGTGACCCTTTTGGACACTCCAGGTAACACCACTCAAATGGGATGTGGAAATGTCTGTGTTTCCTGCATATCATTCAAAATTTGTGAAAAGTTAGAATCATTGCCTGAACTCATATGTTTGCAGTAAATTTATTTAGTCTTTATATGTCTTTATATACCTTTATTTGTCCTTACTCATACATGAGCGTTTAGTTATAAAATTCTAGGTTGATGATTATTTTTCCTTAACACTTAAAAAGATATAATTTCATTTTTTCTGGAATCTATTGTTGCTAATGAATCTCTGGTGGTAGTCAAATTGTTCCTTGGAAAGTAATCTCTCTTTTCTTTGTATTATTTATTTTTTCCTGAAATTTCCCAAAGATATGCATGGTTGTTGGTTTAATTAAATTAATTATTTTTATTTTTTCCCCCACCCCTTTCCCCCTACTTTTATTTAATTTGCTCACTACTCAGAGTACACTTTCCCTACAGAAACGTATGGATTTCTTCAATTATGAAAAATATTCAAATACTTCTTTTTCAACATCTACTCCGTTTCTTTTACAAGAACTTCTGTTAGACATATGTTGGAACCTCTCCATCTATTTAGTTATCTCTTCACTACTTTCAGTTTTTTAAAACATCTTTTCCTTTTTTTGCTTTACTTTTTGGCAAATTCCTGAATACTATCTTTCACTTAATGAATTTTCATTTTTATACCATCATATCTGGAGGTGGTTTTTCTATTAAGTTTCTTTTTATTTCAATAAATGTGTTTTTCCATTTATAATATTTTAAAATGATTCTTCTTTATTTGTAATTGTTTTGTCCTTTTGGTTTTTGTTTCACATTTTTAATGTAAGGTAACCCAGCATTTGTTTCTTTGAGGATAGTAAAACTCTACTTTTTTTTTTTTTTTTTTTTTTTGAGATGAAGTCATTCCTCCGTGGCCCTGGCTGGAGTGCAGTGGTGTGATTTCGGCTCACTGCAACCTCTGCCTCCCGGGTTCAAGCAATTCTCCTGCCTCAGCCTCCTAAGTAGCTGGGACTACAGGCACACGCTACCACAGCCAAATAATTTTTGTATTTTCAATAGAGACTGGGGTTTCACCACATTGGCCAGGATGGTCTTGATCTCTTGACCTTGTGCTCCACCCACCTTGGCCTCCCAAAGTGCTGGGATTACAGGCGTGAGCCACTGCGCCCGCCAAATCTCTATTTTTTTCCTTTGTCTCTTCCTTCCTTCCTTCCTTCCTTCCTTCCTTCCTTCCTTCCTTCCTTCCTTCCTTCCTTCCTTCCTTCCTTCCTTCCTTCCTTCCTTTCTTCTTTCTTTCTTCTTTCTTCTTTCTTCTTTCTTTCTTTCTTTCTTTCTTTCTTTCTTCTTCTTTCTTTCTTTCTTTCTTTCTTTCTTTCTTTCTTTCTTTCTTTCTTTTTTGTTATACTTTAAGTTCTAGGGTACATGTGCACAACGTGCAGGTTTGTTACATAGGTATAAATGTGCCATGTTGGTTTTCTGCACCCATCAACTTGTCATTTACATTAGGTATTTCTCCTAATGCTATCCCTCCCCCAGACCCCTACCCACTAACAAGCCCAGGTGTGTGATGTTCCCTACCCTGTTCTCATTGTTCACTTCCCACCTATGAGTGAGAACTATGCGGTGTTTGGTTTTCTGTCCTTGTGATAGTTTGCTGAGAATGATGGTTTCCAGCTGCATCCATGTCCCTTCAAAGGACATGAACTCATTCTTTTTTATGGCTGCATAGTATTCCATGGTGTATATGTGCCACATTTTCTTAATCCAGTCTATCACTGATGGACATTTGGGTTGGTTCCAAGTCTTTCCTATTGTGAATAGTGCCACAATAAACATACATGTGCATGTGTCTTTATAGCAGCATGATTTATAATCCTTTGGGTATATACCCAGTAATGAGATTGCTGGGTCAAATGGTATTTCTAGTTCTAGATCCTTGCAGAATTGCCACACTCTCTTCCACAATGGTGGAACTAATTTACACTCCCACCAACAGTGTAAAAGGTTCCCTGTTTCTCCACACCCTCTCCAGCATCTATTGTTTCCTGACTTTTTAATGATTGCCATTCTAACTGGCGTGAGATAGTATCTCATTGTGTTCTGATTTGTATTTCTCTCATGACCAGTGATGATGAGCATTTTTTCATGTATCTATTGGCTGCATAAATGTCTTCTTTTGAGAAGTGTCTGTTCATATTCTTTGCCCATTTTTTGATGAGGTTGTTTGTTTTTTTTTTTCTTGTAAATTTGTTTAAGTTCTTTGCAGATTCTGGATATTAGCCCTTTGTCAGATGGGCTAAAATTTTGATTTTAGATTGCAAAAATTTTCTCCCATTCTGTAGGTTGCCTGTTCACTCTGATGGTAGTTTCTTTTGCCATGCAGAAGCTCTTTAGTTTAATTAGATCCCATTTGTCAATTTTGGCTTTTGCTGACATTGCTTTTGGTGTTTTAGTCATGAAGTCCTTGCCCATGCCTATGTCCTGAATGGTATTGCCTAGGTTTTCTTCTAGGGTTTTTATGGTTTTAGGTCTAACATTTAAGTCTTTAATCCATCTTAAATTAATTTTTGTATAGGGTGTAAGGAAGGGATCCAGTTTCAGCTTTCTACATATGACTAGGCAGTTTTCCCAGCACCATTTATTAAATAGGGAATCCTTTCCCCATTTATTTTGTCAGGTTTGTCAAAGAACAGATGGTTGTAGATAAGTGGTGTTATTTCTAAGGCCTCTGTTCTGTTCCATTGGTCTATATATCTGTTTGGATACCAGTACCATGATGTTTTGGTTACTGTAGCCTTATAGTATAGTTTGAAGTCAGGTACCATGATGCCTCCAGCTTTGTTCTTTTTGCTTAGGATTATCTTGGCTATGTGGGCTCTTTTTTGGTTCCATATGAACTTTAAAGTAGTTTTTTCCAATTCCGTGAAGTCATTGGTCGCTTGATGGGGATGGCATTGAATCTATAAATTACCTTGGGCAATATGTCGATTTTCATGATATTGAGTTTTCCTGTCCATGAGCATGGAATGTTCTTCCATTTGTTTGTGTCCTCTTTTATTTCGTTGAGCAGTGGTTTGTAGTTCTCCTTGAAGAGATTCTTCACATCCCTTGTAAGTTGGATTCCTAGGTATTTTATTCTCTTTGAAGCAATTGTGAATGGGAGTTCACTCATGATTTGGCTCTCTGTTTGTCTGTTATTGGTGTATAGGAATGCTTGTGATTTTTGCACATTGATTTTCTATCCTGAGACTTTGCTGCAGTTGCTTATCAGCTTAAGGAGATTTTGGGCTGAGATGATGGGGTTTTCTAAATATACAATCATGTCATCTGCAAACAGGGGCAATTTGACTTCCTCTTTTCCTAATTTAATACCTTTATTTCTTTCTCCTGCCCGATTGCCCTAGCCAGAACTTCCAACACTATGTTGAATAGGAGTGGTGAAAGAGAGCATCCCTGTCTTGTGCCAGTTTTCAAAGGGAATGCTTCCGCCTTTTGTCCATTCAGTATGATGTTGGTTGTGGGTCTGTCATAAATAGCTCTTATTATTTTGAGATACGTCCCATGAATACCTAGTTTATTGAAAGTTTTTTAGCATGAAGGGCAGTTGAATTTTGTTGAAGGCCTTTCTGCATCTATTGAGATAATCATGTGGTTTCTATCATTGGTTCTGTTTATGTGATGAATTATGTTTATTGATTTGCATATGTTGAACCATCCTTGCATCCCAGGGATAAAACCAATTTGATTGTGGTGGATAAGCTTTTTGATGTGCTGCTGGATTCAGTTTGCCTGTATTTTATTGAGGATTTTCGCATCAATGTTCGTCAGAGGTATTGGTCTAAAATTCTCTTTTTTTGTTGTGTCTCTGCCTGGCTTTGTTATCAGGATGATGCTGGCCTCATAAAATGAGTTTGGGAGGTTTCCCTCTTTTTCTATTAATTGGAATAGTTTCAGAAGGAATAGTACCATATCCTCTTTGTACCTTTGGTAGAATTTGGCTGTGAATCTGTCTGGTCCTGGACTTTTTTTGGTTGGTAGGCTATTAATTATTGTCTCAATTTCAGAGCCTGTTATTGGTCTATTCAGAGATTCAACTTCTTCCTGGTTTAGTCTTGGGAGGGTGTATGTGTCCAGAAATTTATCCATTTCTTCTAGATTTTTTAGTTTATTTGCATAGAGGTGTTTATAGTATTCTCTGATGGTAGTTTGTGTTTCTGTGGGATCGGTAGTGATATCCACTTTATCATTTTTTGTTGCGTCTATTTGATTCTTCTCTCTTTCTTTCCTTATTAGTCTTGCTAGCAGTTTATCAATTTTGTTGATCTTCTCAAAAAACCAGCTCCTCAATTCATTGATCTTTTTGAAGGGTTTTTTGTGTCTCTATCTCCTTCAGTTCTGCTCTGATCTTAGTTGTTTCCTGCCTTCTGCTTGCTTTTGAATTTGTTTGCTCTTGCTTCTCTAGTTCTTTTAATTGTGATGTTAGGGTGTCAATTTTAGATCTTTCCTGCTTTCTCTTGTGGGTATTTAGTGCTATAAATTTCCCTCTACACACTGCTTTAAATGTGTCTCAGAGATTCTGGTATGTTGTATCTTTGTTCTCATTGGTTTTGAAGAACGTCTTTATTTTTGCCTTCATTTCATTATGAACCCAGTAGTCATTCAGGAGCAGGTTGTTCAGTTTCCATGTAGTTAAGCGGTTTTGAGTGAGTTTCTTAATCCTGAGCTCTAGTTTGATTGCACTGTGGTCTGAGAGACAGTTTGTGGTGATTTCTGTTCTTTTACATTTGCTGAGGAGTGCTTTACTTCCAGTTATGTGGTCAATTTTAGAATAAATGTGATGTGATGCTGAGAAGAATGTATATTCTGTTGATTTTGGATGGAGAGTTCTGTAGTTGTCTATTAGTTCTGCTTGGTGCAGAGGTGAGTTCAAGTCCTGGATATCTTTGTTAAGTTTCTGTCTCATTGATCTGTCTTTTAATGACAGTGGAGTGTTAAAGTCTCCCATTATTATTGTGTGGTAGTCTAGGTCTCTTTGTAGGTCTCTAATGACTTGCTTTATGAATCTGGGTGTTCCTGTATTGGGTGCATATGTATTTAGGATAGTTAGCTCTTCTTGTTGCATTGATCCCTTTACCATTATGTAATGGCCTTCTTTGTCTCTTTTGATCTTTGTTGGTTACAAGTCTGCTTTATCAGAGACTAGGATTGCAACCTCTGCTTTTTTTTTTTTTTTTTTTTTTTTTTTTTTTTTTTTGCTTTCCATTTGCTTTGCAGATCTTCCTCCATCCCTTTATTTTGAGCCTATGTGTGTCTCTACACATGAGATGGGTCTCCTGAATACAGCACATTGATGGATCTTCATCTTGATCCAATTTTCCAGGCTATGTCTTTTAATTGGGGCATTTGGCACATTTACATTTAAGGTTAATATTGTTATGTGTGAATTTGATCCTGTCGCTATGATGTTCGCTGGTTATTTTGCCTGTTAATGGATGCAGTTTCTTCCTAGCATTGATGGTCTTTACAATTTGGCACGTTTTTGCAGTGGCTGGTACTGGTTGTTCCTTTCCATGTTTAGTGCTTCCTTCAGCAGCTCTTGTAAGGCAGGCCTGGTGGTGACAAAATTTCTCAGCATTTGCTTGTCTGTAAAGGATTTTATTTCTCCTTTACTTAGGAAGCCTAGTTTGGCTCGATATGAATTTCTGGGTTGAAAACTCTTTTCTTTAACAATGTTGAATATTGGCCCCCACTCTCTTCTGGCTTGTAGGGTTTCTGCTGGGAGATCTGCTGTTAGTCTTATTGGCTTCCCTTTGTGGGTAACCCGACCTTTCTCTCTGGCTGCCCTTAACATTTTTTCCTTCATTTCAACCTTGGTGAATCTGACAATTATGTGTCTTGGGTTGATCTTCTTAAGGAATATCTTTGTGGTATTCTCTGTATTTCCTGAATTTGAATGTTGGCCTGCCTTACTAGGTTGGGGAAGTTCTGGATAATATACTGAAGAGTGTTTTCCAACTTGGTTCCATTCTCCTTGTCACTTTCAGGCACACCAATCAAAAGTAGATTTGGTCTTTTCACATAGTCCCATATTTCTTGGAGGCTTTGTTCATTTCTTTTTACTCTTGCTTGTATAAACTTATCTTCTTGCTTTATTTCATTAATTTGATCTTCAATCACTGATACCCTTTCTTCCACTTGACCAAATCTGCTTCTGAAGCTTGTGCATATATCATGAAGTTCTCGTGCTGTGGTTTTCAGCTCCATCAGGTCATTTAAGGTCTTCTCTACACTGTTTATTCTAGTTAGCCATTCATCTAACATTTTTTTCAAGGTTTTTGGCTTCCTTGTGATGGGTTAGAACATGCTCCTTTAGCTTGGAGCAGTTTGTTATTACTGACCTTCTGAAGCCTACTTCTCTCAACTCATCAAAGTCATTCTCTTTTCAGCTTTGTTTCATTGCTGGTAAGGAGCTGTGATCCTTTGGAGGAGAAGAGGTGCTCTGGTTTTTAGAATTTTCAGCTTTTCTGCTCTGGTTTCTCTCCATCTTTGTGGTTTTATCTACCTTTGGTCTTTGGTGTTGGTGACCTACAGATGGGGTTTTGGTGTGGATGTCCTTTTTGTTGATGTTGATGCTATTCCTTTCCATTTGTTAGTTTTTCTTCTAACAGTCAGGTCCCTCAGCTGCAGATCTGTTGAAGCTTGCTGGAGTTCCACTCCAGACCTTGTTTGCCTGGGTATCACCAGCGGAGTCTGCAGAACAGCAAATATGATTGCCTGATCCTTCCTCTGGAAGCTTCATCCCAGAGGGGCACCCGCCTGTATGAGGTGTCTTTCAGCCCCTACTGGGAGGTGTCTCCCAGTTAGGCTACATGGGAGTCAGGGACCCACTTAAGGAAGCGGTGTGTCCTTTCTCAGGGCTCAAATGCCATGCTTGGAGAATCACTGCTCTCTTCAGTGCTGTCAGACAGGGATGTTTAATCTGCAGAAGTTTCTGCTGCCTTTTGTTCAGCTATGCCCTGCTCACAGAGGTGGAGTCTATGGAGGCAGTAGGCCTTGCTTAACTGTGGTGGGCTCCACCCATTTTGAGCTTCCTGGACACTTTGTTTACCTACTCAAGCCTCAGCAATGGTGGACGCCCCTCCCTCCTGCCAAGCTGCAGTCTCGCAGGTTGATCTCAGACTGCTGCGCTAGCAGTAAGCAAGGCTCCATGGGCGTGGGACCCACAGAGCCAGGCATGGGAGAGAATCTCCTGATCTGCCGGTTGCTAAAGCTGTGGCAAAAGTGCAGTATTTGGGCAGAGGTGTCCTGTTTTTCTAGGTACAGTCTGTCACAGCTTCCCTTGGAAAGGGAAATCCCCTGACCCCTTGTGCTTCCCAAAGCTCTGCTTTGGCTCGCCCTCTGTGGGCTGCACCCACTGTCCAACCAGTCCCAATGAGATGAATCAGGTACCTCAGTTGGAAATGCAGAAATCATCCATCTTCTGCATTGATCATGCTGGGAGCTGCAGAACAGAGCAGTTCCTACTTGGCCATCTTGGAACGGACCCAAAACTCTAATTTTAAAGTCTTTCTCTGACTGATAAGTGAATAGAAGAGAATATAGAAAACATGGCTAATTTCATCTGGAATAGATTTATGCTCAAATTATCTATTTGTTGATTCTTCTCACTAGCTTCAGGTATTTTCATGTGTTTATAATTTTGGCAGTCTGTCTAATTTTTTAAAATTGAGGTTTTATTCGTATACCATAACAATCACCCCTTGATAGTATACAATTCGTGGTTTTTAGTGTGTTTACAAAGTTGTGCAACCATCACTTCCATTGAATTCGAGAACATTTTCATCATCCCCCAAAGAAACTCCATATCATTAGTTGTCACTTTGTCACTCCAATTCCTTCCTGACCTCAGCCCTGGCAACCACTAATCTAATTTTTATGTTTATGGTTTTGCCTATTCTGGCTATTTCATATAAATAGAATTATACAATATGTGGCCTTTGTGTCTGGCTTCGTTTACTTAGCACAATGCTTTCAAGGTTCATTAATATTGAAGCATGTATACATATTTCATTTATTTTTATGGCTGAATAATATTCCATTGAATGGATGTGCCACCTTTTGTTGGTCACTTGACAAAATGTTGTCGGTTCCAATAATCAACTATTATGAATAATGCTGCTATTTGCAGTCATGTAACAAGTTTTTACATGAACATTGTTTTCAGTTACTTTGGGATATAACTAAGAGTTGAATTACTAGGCCATATGGTAACTCTATTTTTAACTTTGTGAGTAATAATGAAGCTATTTTCCAAACAGGCTGTATCATTTTATAATCTCACCAGCAGTTTATATGGGTTCCAACTTTTCTAGATCTTTACCAACATTTGTTTTTGTCTTCTTTGAGAGAGCCTGTCTAGTAAACTAGTCAAGTAATATTTTCTGTGGTTTTGATGTTCATTTCACTGATGATTAAAAAATGTGTTGGACAGTTTTCATGTGCTTATTAATTATTTGATGGAAAAATTTCTATTCAAATCCTTTGCCCATTTTTAAGTTTCATTATTTGCCTTTTATTTTTGAGTTGTAAGATTTATTTATATATTCTAGATTTTTTTCAAAGAATTGTGACCTATTTGGCATTAATTATTTAAATGTTTGTAAAATTCATCACTGAAGCCATTTGGGCTTGGGTTTTTGCTTGTGGGAAGTTTATTATTATTATTATTACTAATTTAGCCTCTTACTTTTTATAGGTCTTTTCAGATTTTTCATTTCTCCTTCACTCAGTTTTGGTAGTTTGTGTCTTTCTAGAAATTTGTTTATTCAGATAGGTAATCTAAAATGTTGGTATATAATTGTTCACAATAGTCCCTTAAAATTCTTCTTATTTTAATTTTTTGTTGTTAGTAATAATGTTCCCTTTTTCACTCATGATTTTAGTAATTTGAGTCTTCTGTCTTTTATTCTTGGTCAGTCTGGCTAACGGCTTATTAAATTTGTTGATATTTTCAAAGAATCAACATTTGGTTTTGTTGGCTTTCTTGATTATTAATATTTTCTATTCTCTATTTCATTTATTTAGGTTCTAATCTGTATTATTTTCTTACTCCTTGTTTTGTGTTTAGTTAACTTTTTTTTTCTAGTTTCTTATAATGGAAAGGTAGGTTATTGATGTGAGATTGTCTTCTTTTTCCATATAAGCTTTTAGAACCATAAATTTCTCTCTCAGTACTTTTTTAGCTACATCTTATATATTTTGATACATTGCACCTTGAACTTTTCATTCATCTCAAGCTGTTTTTAAATTCTTCTTATGATTTCTTTTTTGATCCATTGGTTGTTTAAGGATGTGTTGTTTTATTTCCACATATACAAAAATTTCACAAATTTCCTTCTATTATTGAGTTCTAATTTCATTTCTTTGTATGTCATGTCAATCTTTTGTATGATTTCAATTCTTTTAAATTTTTGAGACTTCTATTATGGCCTACCATGTTCTTTCCTGGAGAATTTCTGTATGCACATGAGAATAATATGTATTCTGCTGTGGTTTGGTGGACCAAATAGATGTCTGTTAAGTGTAGTTTATAGTGCTATTCAGGTCAACTATTTCTTTGTTATTTTTCAGTTTAGGTGTTCTTCCTCCCACCCTTCCACCCCCCTCCCAAGAAATGGGGTCTTGTTCTGTAACCCAGGCTGGAGTGCAGTGGCTCAATCTCGGCTCACTGCAACCTCCGCCTCCCAGGTTCAAGCAATTCTCTTCCCTCAGACTCCTGAGTAGCTGGGATTACAGGTGCCTGCCACCATGCCCAGCGAATTTTTTTGTATTTTTAGTAGAGACGGGGTTTCACCCTGTTGACTAGGCTGGTCTCAAACTCCTGACCTCAGGGGATCCACCTGCCTTGGCCTCCCAAAGTGCTGGGATTACAGGCATGAGCCACCACACCCCTGCCTCAGTTTAGTTGTTCTGGTCATTATTGGAAGTGTTGTTTTAAAGTCTCCAGCCATTATTGTTGAATTGTTTATTTTTCCCTTCAATTCTGTCACTTTTTGTTTCATTCTGGGCCTCTGATGTTAGCTGCATATGTGTTTGTAATTGTTCTATATTCTTGATAAATTGACCCTTATATCGTTATAAAATTTTGCTCTTTGTCTCTAGCAACAATTTTTTTGTCTGAAAGTCTCTTTTGTCTGATATTAGTATGTCCATTCTAGCTCTCTTGTGGTTACTGTGTGGATAGTATATATTTTTTCCATCCTTTTACTTTTAGCCCATTTTTGTCTTGAATCTAAATTGTGTTTTATAGAGTAACAGTCCCATCCTTTTTGGCACCAGGGACTAATCTTGTGGAAGACAATTTTTCCACAGGCAGAAGCCAGAGGGGATGATTTTGGGATAAAACGGTTCTACCTCAGATCATCAGGCATTGGTTAGATTCTCATAAGGAGCACACAACCTAGATCCCTCACATGTGCAGTTCACAATAGGGTTTGTGCTCCTATGAAAATCTATTGCCACTGTTGATCTGACAGGAGGCGGAGTGTATGTGGTAATGTTCAGTCATTCACTGCTCACCTCCTGCTGTGCAGCCAGGTTCCTAATAGGCCACGGATAGTCTGTGTATCTACTTTTATAACAGGGCCATGCTGTTTTGGTTACCACAGCCTTTTGTAGTATTATTTGAAGTTGGGTAATGTGACACCTCCAGATTTGTTCTTTTGGCTTAGGGTTGCTTTGACTATTTGGGCTCTTTTTTTTTGGTTCCATATGAATTTTAGAATTGCTTTTTCTAATTCTGTGAAAAATGCTGTTGCTATTTTAATAGGAATGGTATGGAATCTGTAAATTGCTTTGGTTAGTATGGTTATTTTCATGATATTGATTCTTCCATACCAGGAATATGGGATGTATTTCCATTTGTTTTTGTCATCTATGATTTCTCTCAGCAGTGTTTTATAGCTCTCCTTGTAGAGACCTCTCACCTTCTTGGTTAAGTATATTTTGAGATATTTAAAATTTTTTGCAGCTATTGTAAAAAAGGATTGAGTCCTTGATTTTATTCTCAGATTGGTCATTGTTGGTGTATAGCCATGCTACTGGTTTGTATACATTGATTTTGTAACCTGAGACTTTATTGAATTCATTTATCAAATCTAGGGTCTTTTGGAGGAATCTTTAGGGTTTTCTAGACAATCTTTAGAGTTTTCTAGACAGTTAGATATCCTCTTTCCCTATTTGGATGCCTTTAATTTCTTTCCCTTGCCTGATTGCTCTAACTAGCATTTCCGGTTCTATGTTAAATAGAAATGGTGAAAGTGGGTATCTTTTTCTTATTCCAGTTCTTAGGGGAAATGCCTTCAACTTTTCCTTAGTTAGTATGACGTTGGCTGTGGGTTAGTCATACATTGCTTTTAATATTTTTGGGTATGTTCTTTCTATGCTTATTTTGTTGAGGGCTTTTGTCTTAAAGGGATGCTGGATCTTACTGAATGCTTTCTCTGCATTTATTGAGATGATCATATGGTTTTTGCTTTTAACTTTATGTGGTGAATTAAATTAAAGGTCACATTTGTGACCTTTCAGACTTTTTGAATTAGGCATTTCATGCTATAAACATTCTTTTTAACACACTTTGCTGTATCCCAGAGGTTTTGATAACTTATGTTGCTATTTTTCATTTTGAAGAAATTTGAATTAGCATCTTGATTTCATTGTTAACCCCAAAATCACTCAGGGGCAAATTATTTAATTTCTATGTAGTTGTATAGTTTTGAGGGTCCTTTTTGGAGTTGATTTCTAGTTTTATTCCACTGTGGTCTGAGAAGATATGATTTTGATTTTTAAAAAATTTACTGAGACTTGTTTTGTGGGCTGTCATATAATCTATCTTGTAAAATGTTTAATGTTCTGATTAGAAGAATGTATATTCTGCAGTTCTTGGGTAGAATTTCTGCAAATATCTGTTAGGTCTGTTTGTGCTAGAGTGCAATTTAGTCCAGTGTTTCTCTTTGTTGACTTTCTGCCTTGAGGATCTGTCTGTGCTGTCAGTGGAGTGTTGAAGTTCTTCATTATAATTGTGCTGCTGCCTATCACTTTGCTTACATCTAGTAATAATTGTTTTATAAATCTGGGAGTTCCAGAGTTAGGTGGGTATATATTTAGGATTGTAATATCTTGTTGTTAAATCAATCCTCTTATTGTTACATAGTGACCTTTTTCTTATTTTTATGGTTGTTGCCTTAAAATGTATTTTATCTGATGTTATAATAGCAACTCCTGCTCATTTTGTATTTCCATTTTCATGTAACATATTTTCCACCCTTTGCCTTGAATCTGTAAGAGTCTTTATGTGTTAATGAGTCTCTTGAAGACAGAAGACATTTCATCTGTGAGTTTTTATCCATTATGCCAATCTGTATCTTTTAAGTGCAACATTTAGATCACATTTAACACTAATATTGAGATATAAAGTACTATTTCAGTCATCCTGTTGATTGCTACCCAGATACTTTGATTTCTTCACTATGTCATTGTTTCACAGGACTGTGAGTTTTATGCTTTCGAGAGGTTCTATTCTAGTGCATATTGACCTTTTGTTTCAAGATTTAGAATTTCTTTTAGCAGTTCTTTATAGGACTGGTCTGGTAGTGACAAATTCCCCCAGCATTTGCTTGTCTGAAAGATACTTTATTTTTGTATCATTTATGAAACCTAGTTTTACTGGATACAAAATTATTGGCTGATAGTTATTCCATTTGAGGAGGCTGAAGATAGGACCCCAGTCCGTTCTGGCTTGTATGGTTTTTGCTGATAATTCTGCTGCTAGTTTGATAGGTTTTCCTTTGTAGGTGTTACATGATACTTTTGTTTCAATACTCATAATTCTTTCCTTTACATTGAGTTTAGATAATCTGATGACTATATAGCGAGGTGATATTCTTTTTGCAATGAATCTCCTAGTAGTTCTTTGGGCTCTTGTATTTTGATGTCTAAATCTCCAGCAAGGCCCAGGAGGTTTTCCTCAATTATTCCCTCAAATAAGTTTTCCACACTTTTTGTTTTTTCTTCTCCCTCAGGAACACTAATGATTCTTTGGTTTGGCTGATATACATAAAGCCATATTTCTTGGAGACATTGTTTCTTTTCATTCTCTCTCTTTTTAAATTTTTTTCCGATTGGGTTAATTTGAAAGCTTTGTCTTCAAGCTCTGAAATTCTTTCTTCTACTTGATCTAGTCTATTATTAAAACTTCCCAGTGCATTCTGTAATTCCCTAAATGTGTCTTTGATTTCCAGAAGTTCTGATTAGTTTTTTAAAAATATCTATCTCTTTAGAAAGTGTTTCATTCATATCCTGAATTTTTTGTACATTTCTTTATGTTGGTTTTCACTTTTCTCTTGTATCTCCTTGAGTAACTTAATAATCAACTTTTTGAATTTTTTATCTGATATTTTGAAGATGTCATCTTGGTCTGTATGCATTGTTAGAGAGCTAGTGTGATCTTTTAGGGGTGTTACAGAACTCTGTTTTGTCATATTGCCAGAATTATTTTTCTGGTTCTCTCTAATTTGGATTGATAATTTCTTCTAATTATTTTTAATTTATTTTTTGACTGTTTATTTTTTAATTTCTTTTCCCCCCTTGAAGATGTGACTTTAATGATTATAGTTTATTGAAACTCAATTCAGCTCTTGGTGCTTTCAAGGGTGAAGACTCTGTAAGAGTTCATTCATTATAAAGAGTCTTTGTAAAATGGCTTTCTCAGATGCTGGTTGTAGTAGCAATGTGCTCAGTGTGTGAGCAGGTTCACTATCTTCTGTGGGGTTGGAATGGTAGAGGTCTCTTGAGGCTTATGTCATTCCCTATTGGTGTACACTTATTTGTTTATTAATTTTTCCCCAGTGTTTTATTTACTGGGTTGCATAGTTCAGATTTCAGGCAGTAGAGAAGGTATCCATGGGTAAAAACCAGCTGTGGCTAAAACCAGTCGGTAAATGCAATACCCAGTGGTGGGCAGGTGTCCAAGTTTTGACAGAGGCAGTTGGGAGAATGCCCAGTGAAACACACTGAGGTCTTTTTAGAGGGAAAGAAAGAAGCCACCTCAAGTCCACTGCCAGGCCATCAGGAAAGTGGTCTACCTCCCAGTCACATTCCTGATCCAGTATTCTAGCTATTCAGATTAAACAGGCATCTCTTTTTGTCTGCAGGAATGCTGAATGCTGATGTTTCATGTAGAGAAGGATTGTAACTCTACCCCTCATGCAAGCCTGAACCTGGAGGGCACTCCTTCTGTGAGGATGCAGTCACCCTAAAGTGTTCTAGAAAGGCTGTCTACAGATGCACCCACACCAAGCTCCTGCAGGAGAAGCACTGCTATGTCTGCAGTAGTGGGTGAGGGGAAGAAGAAGTCTTTTCACCAAACCTTTCACAAGCACCAGGGCTGCTTGACTATTGGGGTAGAGCTGTAGGCTTTCCACCACTGAGCCCAGCCCTGCACCTGTGGCTCTGCTGAATGAAAATTTCCACAAGCAAAAGTTCTGAGACTCAAGGTCTACCATGTGGATTATTTGGTCCCATGGGGTGCTCCTTTGATGTGATGGCCTTCCCTTGCCCCAGGAATAGGAGTCCCTCCCTGAGGGCCAAACTAATATGAATGCTGCTGCTCCTCTGAGTCTAGCCACCCAGTGGGGCTGCCACTCTGTACTCCAGCCTGGTGCTGAGCAACATCTGCAAGGGTTAGAGTAATGTGACCTGTCATCTAGTCTCCCAGGAACAGGTACCAGCACCAACTCTGATGGGGATGGCAGAAAAGTGATATAGAATCTGTGAGATACCTTGTTTAGAAATAGCCTTAGAGTTGGCTTTTTCAAATGCCAGCTGTAGTAGTAATTCATGAATAGACTCAGAACCTCCTGGTTAGCCAGGATGATGCAGGCAATGGTGATATCTGAGGTCACATACAAGTTTTTGGTTTTTTTGTTTGTTTGTTTTTTTGTTTTGTTTTGTTTTTCATGGCACTCTGTTCTTCTGCCTACAGATGCTGTAACAGACTGTGTTGGTTGGCCTCTAGCTAGGAGGTAGTGATGGGATTTATGCTTGCTTTATGCTACCCAGGGGAACTACTCTGGTGTCTCAGGCAATGGGCAGGACCATAGACCTCTCAAAAGCTTCTGTCCTTTGTATTAAGTGACCATAGTGGGTAGAGGGGCAAAGTCAGGTGGGGGCTGAGTCAGGGAAGTCCACACTCTGGCTTTGCAAATGTGGATACAAGCTGTGGTTCCAGTGGGAATTGGAGGGCAGTTCTCTGGCCACTGGGGTAAAGTTCCAAGGAGGAGTGCAACTGCCTCTGCTGCAGAGAAGAGTCAGCAAACGGAGTAGGGAGTAGCAAGCAGCAATAGACTCATCCAGCTCCTATGTGCTTATCTACTAGTGGTCTTTATTTGTTCATGTGGATTTAAGTTACTCTTTTATTTCATTCTAAAGGGCTTTTTAAAGTATGTTAGGGCAAGTTTGTTAGTGACACATTCTCTTGGTTTTGGTTTATCTGGGAATGTCTTTATTTCTTTTCAAATTTTATTGTGAAGAACAATTTTGCTGGATATAAAAGTTTTGGTTGACAATTGTTTTCTTTCAGTACTTTGATTGTGCCATTCTACTGATTCTGGTATCCATGGTTTTTTAAATGAGAAATCAGCGATTAATACTATTGATTATCTTTTGTATGTGATGATCTTTGTGTTTCATGACTTGCTTCTGTCTTGCTACTTTTATGTTTCTCTCTTTGGTTTATCCTTTGACAGCTTGATTGTAATGTCTTGATCTGAATCTCATTGAATTTATCCTACTTAAAATTTGTTGAACTTTATGGATGTGTAGATTAATATTTTTCTTCAAGTTTGGAAATTTTTCACGCATTGTATTTTCTAATATTTTTCTGCCTTTTTCTCTTCTCTAATTCTGAGACTTATGTTATACATATGTTGGTATGCTTGATGGTGTCCCACAGGTCTCTGAGACTCTATTTATTTTTCTTTCTCTTTTTTAGACTAGATAATCTCAATTAACTTATCTTCAAGTTCGCTAATTCTCCCCTCTGCCAGCTCAAATCTGCTGTCGCGCCATTCCAGTAAATTTTCCATTTCAGTTGTAGTTTTGAACTGCATAATTTCTACTTGATTCTTTTAAAAAATAATTTCTATTTCTATTGATATTCTCCAATTGATGAGGCATTATTTCCTTTATTTCTTTAGAAATAGTTTTCTTTACTTGTTTGTACATGTTTAAATTATTTGATTTAAAGTCTTTTTACAGTAAGTCCAGTGTCTGGGCTTGGTCATGCACAAGTTCTCTTGACTGCTTTTGTTTTGTGTATGGGCCATACTTTGTCTTTTGTTTGTTTGTTTGTTTTTGCATGTCTAAGAATTTTTTTTTTTGAAAACCAGACATTTAAAATAATACAGTATAGCAACTCTATATATCTATTTTGACTTCCTCCTCAGAATTTGTAATGGTGCCGTGTTTTATTATTGTTGCTGATGTTGTTTGTTTAGTGACTTTCCTGAACTAATTAAATAAAGTCTATATTCTTTGTCATATTTAAGCACTGAAGTGTGTTCAGTTAGCTTGGCAGTCCACTAATTATTGGAAAGACATTTCCTTAAATGCTTGTTTCCCAGCCATTGCCAAGAGTCTCTTCATATGTGCTAAGTGATATCTTCAATGCTCAAGCAGGCAGTTCACAACTTTTTCTTAACCTTCACTTATTGTTTGTGCAGAACCCCAAGTTCATTAATCAGTCTTTTAGTGAGATTATAAGAATAGCAGCAAGAATGACTTTTATCCTATCCAGTATGCAGCAGAACAGCCTCTTCTCCCTCAGCCGATGAGGCCTCTATTGCCAATTTGATTATGGAGAAGAAGTAACTAATGCTCTTATACTCTGTGTTCGGCAAAACACAAGTCTTTTAGATTGTTTGTTTTACAAAGAAATCTGTTGGATATCTTGGAGTTTCTCTTCATGTCCTGTAATATTGCACAAGCAACTTAATGTCAAACAGAATATAGTTTTTACAGTTTAGTTCTTTATTTGTTAGAGCCATGCCATTCCTTCTCTGCATGAAAATACAAGCATGGCTATTTGTTTAAAGAAACTGCAACCCGTGATCATGTTCCAAGGCGGTTGCAAGATAGATCACTAAAGCAACTTTTAATAAGTAACTTCATCCATCATTCCATGATTCATGCCACTTAGACTGAAATGTAATCCACAAACAGATTTAGTGTCAACTCTGGCAGTAAGCTGCTCCCTGAGAAACCTTATTATTATTATTATTATTATTATTATTATTATTATTATTATGCTTAAGTTCTGAAGTACAAGTGCAGAATGTGCAGATTTGTTACATAGGTATACACATGCCATGGTGGTTTGCTGCACCCATCAATCCGTCATCTACATTAGGTATTTCTCCTAATGCTATCCCTCCCCTTTCCCCTACCCCCTGACAGGCTCCAGTGTGTGATATTCCCTTCTCTGTGCCCATATGTTCTCATTGTTCAACTCCCACCTATTAGTGAGAACATGCCGTGTTTGGTTTTCAGTTCCTGTGTTAGTTTGCTGAGAATGATGGCTTCCAGCTTCATCCTTGTCACTGAAAAGGACATGAACTTATTCATTTTTATGGCTGCATAGTATTCCATGGTGTATATGTGCCACATTTTCTTTATCCTGTCCATCCTTGATAGACATTTTGGTTGGTTCCAAGTCTTTGCTATTGTGAATAGTGCTGCAATAAACATATGTGTGCACGTATCTTTATAGTAAAATTATTTATAATCGTTTCGGTATACACCCAGTAATAGGATCACTCGGCCAAATGCTATTTCTAGTTCTAGATCCTTGAGGATTCGCCACACTGTCTTCCACAATGACTGAAATAATTTAAACTTCCACCAACAGTGTAAAAGTGTTCCTATTTCTGCACATCCTCTCCAGCATCTGTTGTTTCCTGACTTCTTAATGATCGCCATTCTAACTGGCATGACATGGTATCTCATTGTGGTTTTGATTTGCATTTCTCTAATGACCAGTGATGATGAGCTTTTTTTCATGTTTGTTTGTTGGCCACATAAACGTCTTCTTTTGAAAAGTGTCTGTTCATATACTTCGTCCACTTTTTGATGGGTTTGTTTTTTTTCTTATAAATTTAAATTTTTTTGTAGATTCTGGATATTAGCCCTTTGTCAGATGAATAGATTGCAAAAATGTTCTCCCATTCTGTAGGTTGCCTGTTCACTCTGATGATAGTTTTTTTTTTTTTTGCTGAGCAGAAGCTCTTTAGTTTAATTAGATCCCATTTGTCTATTTTGGCTTTTGTTGCCATTGGTTTTGGTGTTTGAGTCTTGAAGTATTTGCCCATGCCTATGTCCTGAATGATATTGCCTAGGTTTTCTTCTAGGGTTTTTATGGTTTTAGGTCTTATGTTTAAATATTTAATCCATCTTGAATTAATTTTTGTATAAGATGTAAGGAAGGGATGCAATTTCAGTTTTCTGCATATGACTAGCAAGTTTTCCCAACACCATTTATTAATTATGGAATCCTTTCCTCATTGCTTGTTTTTGTCAGGTTTGTCAAAGAACAGATGATTGTAGATGTGTGACATTATTTCTGAGGTCTCTGTTCTGTTCCATTGGTCCATGTATCTCTTTTGGAACCAGTACCAAGTTGTTTTTGTTACTGTACCTTGTAGTATGGTTTGAAGTCAGGTAGCATGATGCCTCCAGCTTTGTTCTTTTTGCTTAGGATTGTCTTGAATATATTGGCTATTTTGTGGTTCTGTACACAACTTAAAGTAGTTTTTTTCTAATTCTGTGAAGAAAATCAATAGTACCTTGATGGGAAAATCATTGCATCTATAAATTACTTTAAGCCGTATGATCGTTTTCACAATATTGATTCTTCCTATCCATGAACATGGAATGTTTTTCCATTTGTTTTTGTCTGATTTCCTTGAACAGTGGTTTGTAGTTCTCCTTGAAGAGGTTCTTCACATCCCTTGTAAGTAGATTCATAGGTATTTTATTCTCTTTGTAGCAATTGTGAAGGGGAGTTCACTCATGACTTGGCTCTCTGTTTGTCTGTTGTTGGTGTATAGGAACGCTTGTGATTTTTGCACATTGATTTAGTATCGTGAGACTTTGCTGAAGTTGCTTATCAGCTTAAGGAAATTTTGGGCAGAGACGATGGGATTTTCTAAATATACAATCATGTCATCTGCAAACAGAGATAATCTGACTTCCTCTCTTCCTGTTTGAATCCCCTTTATTTCTTTCTCTTGCCTGATTTCTCTGGCTGGAATTTCCAGTACTATGTTGAATAGGAGTGGTGAGAGAGGGCATCCTTGTCTTATGCTGGTTTTCAAAGGGAATGCTTCCAGTTTTTCCCATTCAGTATGACATTGGCTGTGGGTTTGTCATAAATAGCTCTTATTATTTTGAGATACATTCCATCAATACCTAGTTTATTGAGAGTTTTTAGCAAAAGGGGTGTTGAATTTTTTCAAAGAAAAGATGCTTTTTCTGAATCTATTGAGATAATTATGTGATTTTTGTCATTGATTCTGTTTATGTGATGGAGTATGTTTATTGATTTGTGTATGTTGACCAGCCTTGCATGACAGGGATGAAGCCAAGTTGATCACAGTGGATAAGCTTTTTAATGTGCTGCTGGATTTGGTTTGCCAATATTTTATTGAGAATTTTTGCATCAATGTTCATCAGAGATATTGGCCTGAAATTTTCTTTTTTTGTTGTATCTCTGCCAGGTTTTGGTATCAGGATGATGCTGGCCTCATAAAAAGAGTTAGGGAGGAGTTCCTCTTTATCTATTGTTTGGAATAGTTTTAGAAGAAATGGTACCAGCTCCTCTTTGTACCTCTGGTAGAATTCAGTTGGGAATTTGTCTGGTCCTGGATTTTTTTTTTTTTTTTTTGGTTGCTAGGCTATTATTTACTGCCTCAATTTCAGAACTTGTTATTGGTTTATTCAGGGATTTGACTTCTTCCTGGTTTAGTCTTGGAAGGGTGTATGTGTCTAGGAATTTATCCATTTCTTCTAGATTTTCTAGTTTATTCAGGTAGAGGGGTTTATAGTGTTCTCTGATGGTAGTTTGTGTTTCTGTGGGATCAGTGGTCACATCCCCTTTATCATTTTCATTGTTTCTATTTGATTCTTCTTTCTTGTCCTCTTTATTCATCTGTCTAGCAGTCTATTTTGTTAATCTTTGCCAAAAAACAGCTCCTGGATTCATTTATTTATATTTTTTGAAGGGTTTTTCATGTCTCTATCTCCTTCAGTTCTGCTCTGATCTTAGTTATTTCTTGTCTTCTAGCTTTTGAATTTGTTTGCTCTTGCTTCTCTAGTTCTTTTAATTGTGATGTTAGGGGGTTGATTTTAGATCTTTCCTGGTTTCTCCTGTGGGCATTTAGTGCTACAAATTTCCCTCTCAATACTGCTTTAGCCGTGTCCCAGAAATTCTGGTACATTGTGTCTTTGTTCTCATTGATTTCAAAGAACTTATTTATTTCTGCCTTAATTTCGTTATGTACCCCGTAGTAATTCAGGAGCCGGATGTTCAATTTCCATGTAGTTGTGCGGTTTTGAGTGAGTTTCTTAATACTGAGGGCTAATTTGATTGCACTGTGGTCTGAGAGACAGTTTGTTATGATTTCCGTTCTTTTGCATTTGTTAGTGTTTTACTTCCAGTTATGTGGTTAATTTTAGAATAAGTTATATGTAGTGCTGAGAAGAATGTATATTCTGTTGATTTGGGGTGGAGAGTTCTGTAGATGTCTATTAGGTCCACTTGGTCCAGAACTGAGTTCAAGTCCTGAATATCCTTGTTAATTTTCTGTTTCATTGATTGGTCTAATATTGACAGTGGGGTATAAAAGTCTCTCACTATTATTGTGTGGGAGTTGAAGTCTTTTTGTAGGTCTCTAAGAACTTGCTTTATGAATATGGGTGCTCCTGTACTGCGTGCATATATATTTAGGATAGTTAGCTCTTCTTGTTACATTGATCCGTTTACTTTTATGTAACGGCCTCCTTTGTCTTTTTTGATCTTTGTTGGTTTAAAGTCTGTTTTAGCAGAGAGTAGGATTGCAACCCCTGTTTTTTTATTTGTTTGTTTGTTTGTTTTGTTTTTGCTTTCCATTTGTTTGGTAAACCTTCCTCCATCCCTTTATTTTGAGCCTATGTGTGTCTTTGCATGTGAAATGGCTCTTCTGAATACAGCACACTGATGGGTCTTGATTCTTTATCCAATTTGCCAGTCTGTGTCTTTTAATTGGAGTATTTAGTGATTTACATTTAAGGTTAATATTGTTATGTGTGAATTTGATCCTGTCATTATGATGCTAGCTGGTTATTTTGCCTGTTAGTTGATGCAGTTTCTTCATAGTGTTGATGGTCTTTACATTTTTGTATGTTTTTGTGGTGGCTGGTACTGGTTTTTCCTTTCCATATTTAGTGCTTCTTTCAGGAGCTCTTGTAAGGCAGGCCTGGTGGTGACAAAATCCCTCAGCATTTTCTTTATCTGTAAAGGATTTTTTTTTATCCTTCACTTATGAAGCTTAGTTTGGCTGGATGTGAAGTTCTGGGTTGAAAATTCTTTTCTTTAAGAATGTTGCATTTTGGCCCCTACTCTTCTGGCTTGTAGGGTTTCTGCAGAGAAATCATCTGTTAGTCTAATGGGCTTCCCTTTGTGGGTAGCTCAATCTTTCTCTCTGGCTGCCCTTAACATTTTTCTCTTCATTTCAACCTTGGTGAATCTGATGATTATGTGTCTTGGGGTTGCTCTTCTCAAAGAGTATCTTTGTGGTGTTCTCTGTATTTGCTGAATTTGAATGTTGGCCTGTCTTGCTAGGTTGGGAAAGTTCTCCTGGATAATATCCTGAAGCTTGTTTTTCAGCTTGGTTCCATTCTCCCTGCCACTTTCAGGTACACCAGGTAAACATAAGTTTTGTCTCCTCACATAGTCCCGTATTTTTTGGAGGCTTTGTTCATTCCTTTTCATTCTTTTTTACTCTAATCTTGTCTTCACGCTTTATTTCATAAAGGGGATTTTCAACCTCTGATATCTTTTCTTCTGCTTGATCTGTTCAGCTATTGATACTGGTGTATGCTTCACGAAATTCTCGTGCTGTGTTTTTCAGCTCCATCAGGTCATTTATGTTCTTCTCTAAACTGGTTATTCTAGTTAGCAGTTCCTGTAACCTTTTATCAAGGTTCTGAGCTTCCTTGCATTGGGTTAAAACATACTCCTTTAGGTTGGAGAAGTTTGCTATTACCCACCTTGTGAAGCCTATGTCTGTCAGTTCATCAAACTCATTCTCTGTCCAGTTTTGTTTCCTTGCTGGCAAGGAGTCGTGATCCTTTGGAGGAGAGGAGGCATTCTGGTTTTTGGAATTTTCAGCCTTTTTGCGCTGGTTTTTCCTCATCTTCACGGATTTGTCTACCTTTGATCTTTGACTTTGGTGACCTTTGGATGGAGTTTTTGAGTGGTCATCCTTTTTGTTGATGTTGATGCTATTGCTTCCTGTTTGTTAGTTTTCCTTCCAACAGTCAGGCCCCTCTGTTGCAGGTCTGATGGAGTTTGCTGGAGGTTCACTCCAGACCCTGTTTGCCTGGGTATCACCAGAGGAAGCTGCAGAACAGCAAAGATTGCTGCCTGTTCCTTCCTCTGGAAGCTTTATCCCTGAGGGGCACCCACCAGATGCCAGCCAGAGCTCTCCTGTATGAGGTGTCTGTCAACCCCTGCTATGGGGTGTGTCCCAGTCATGAAGCACAGGGATTAGGGACCCACTTGAGGAGGCAGTCTGTCCCTTATCAGAGCTTGAGTGCTGTGCTGGGAGGTCCGCTGCTCTCTTCAGAGCCAGCAGGCCAGAACATCTCAGTCTGCTGAAGCTGTGCCTACAGCTGTACCTTTCCCCAAGTGCTCTGTCCCAGGGAGATGGGGGTTTTATCTAAAAGCCCCTGACTGGGGCTGCTGCCTTTCTTTTGGAGATGTCCTGCCCAGAAGAGAGGAATCTAGAGAGGCAGTTTGGCTACTGCAGCTTTGCCAAGCTGTGGTGGGCTCTGCCCAGTTTGAACTTCCAGCCAGCTTTGTTTACACTGTGAGAGGAAAACCACCTACTCATGCCTCAGTAATGGTGGACGCCCCTTCCACCACCAAACTGGAGCATCCCAAGTCAACTTCAGACTGTTGTGCTGGCAGCAAGAAATTCAAGCCAGTGGATCTTAGCTTGCTGGGCTCCATGGGTGGGATCTGCTGAGCAAGACCACTTGGCTCCCTGGCTTCAGCCCCCTTTCCAGGGCAGTGAGCTGCTCTGTCTTGCTGGTGTTCCAGGCGCCACTGGGGTATGAAAAAAAACTCCTACAGCTAGCTCAGTGTCTGCCCAAAAGGCCGCCCAGCTTTGTGCTTGAAACCCAGGGCACTGGTGAGGTAGGCACCTGAGGGAATCTCCTGGTCTGTGGGTTGCAAAGACAGTCAGAAAAGCACAGTATCTGGGCCGGAGTGCACCATTTCTCAAGGCACAGTCCCTCATGGCTTCCCTTGGCTAGGGGAGGGAGTTCCCCGACCCCTTGTGCTCTCTGGGTGAGGCAACTCTCTACTCTGCTTCTGCCCACCCTCTATGGGACTGCACCCACTGTCTAACCAGTCCCATTGAGATGTGCCGGGTACTTCAGTTGGAAATGCAGAAGTCACTGCCTTCTGCTTTGGTGTCGCTGGGAGCTGCAGACTGGAGCCATTCCCGTTTGGCCATCTTGCCTGGAAATCCTCAGAAACCTTTGATGCCACATTGCCCAATTGCTTATGATGATCAGTAGATTTTGGGCCCTTTGTGAAGTGAATAAACAACTACCCAAAAAAGGTCATAGCACCTCATTTGCACACTCTGCTTCAAAAGCTGTTTCTCATAGTGAAAAAATGAGAGTTGTTTCTCTGCAATGTCTTTGGAAGTTGTGACTTCCAATATGTAGATCTGTGCTCATGCCAATGTTTTGTTTCCCCACAAGTTTATTCTTAAATCAGTCATGGTACATAAATGACATCAGTATTTGTGAGAAGAGTCCCGTTAGTGCTATTAGAAGTATTCTCCATTTTGCTTCCAGGTCCAAACAATATGTTTGAAACCAGACAAAATCCTGGACAATCCTGGACAAGCATTTCAGATACCATAAATACTTTCAAATGCCCCATAGATCTAAAAGATGTTGGAGATTCAGAGGCCATGCACTTTAGTAGCCCTAGAAAGATATTTTTCAAGAGAAACATTATAAGTATATATTACATCATCTTGGAGACATTTGGGTAACTTTTTCAATTTGTTGTTTTTCCAAAGTTTCTCACGGTTATCTCACAGAAAATGAGAAATTGTTCATATAAATTTCCTCCATTTTCATACGGTCTTCAGTATTATAGCTCATTTATGTTTCTTTTAATGTATCTTACCAGCACATTGCTTCTCTCCCAAAAACTTAATGCATTATTCCACAAACACGTATACGTGTACTAGTGCATGTTTGACAGCAATCACACACTTATATCACTGGTCGTGTGACCATTTACTTGAGCAGGAAAGTCTGAAAAGCCTTTACTTACCACAAAGATTTTTGAAGTTGAATGTTTATTCTTAAAAGATTGGAAGACTGTCTTATGAAGGAAACAAAATACTGTGCACATACACATACACATGATATTAGAAAACACACTATCATGGTCTACTGTGACTGATATGATTCCTCCTCCACCCTCAGCCCCCCCATCCCCCCACACTCCTGATAAAAGTTACTTTAAATCACATAGTGGATTCAAAATATTTAAAAATACTTCAAACTGGATTAACATTTACCAAATGCAATTTAACTGTCCTTTAAAGGCTGGACTGCTCATCCATATGTAGGCCGTTTCTAAGGGAATGCTCTGGAGACAGATGGGATCACACACAGTGCCACACCTGCCTTCCTAGGAAGGAGAGAGAGTGTGACCAAAGCCTCCCTCATTAAGTCAGCAAGGGAGTGTGAACAAAGACTCCAGCTGACAGACCTTTCTCTTTTGTGATCAGTCACCTCCTTCCCCAACCTTGGGTTTTGCTAGGATGGACTTCATCTCACACCTTCTGTGGCTGAAGTGGGAGAGGAGGACTCAGAAAATCCCAGCTCTTCTTCATTTGCTTCAAAGCAATCAAAACCTAAGATTGAAGCGTGTCCGGAATTGGTTCCTTCCGGTGGGTTCTTGGTCTCACTGACTTCAAGAATGAAGCCATGGACCCTCGCGTTGAGTATTACAGTTCTTAAAGATGGTGTGTCCAGAGTTTGTTCCTTCAGATGTTCAGATGTGTCTGGAGTTTCTTCCTTCCGGTGAGTTCGTGGTCTTGCTGACTTCGGGAGTGAAGCTGCAGACCTTCACAGTGAGTGTTACAGCTCTTAAAGGTGGCACATCCAGCATTGTTTGTTCCTCCCAGTGGGTTCCTGGTCTCGCTGGCTTCAGGAGTGAAGCTGCAGGCCTTCTGTTACAGCTCACAAAGGTAGTGTGAGCTGCTGGCTCAGGTGGCCTGCTTTTATTCCCTTATTTTATTCCCTTATTTGGCCCCACCCACATCCTGCTGATTGGTCCATTTTACAGAGAGCTGATTGGTCCATTATACAGATAGCTGATTGGTCCATTTTATAGAATGCTGTTTGGTCCATTTTTACAGAGTGCTGATTGATGCATTTACAAACCTTTAATTAAACACAGAGTGCTGATTGGTGTGTTTTTACAGAGTGCTGATTGGTGCATTTACAATCCTGCAGCTAGACAGAAAAGTTCTCCAAGTTCCCGACCTGATTAGCTAGACACAGAGCACTGATTGGTGCATTTGCAATCCTTTAGCTAGACAGAAAAGTTCTCCAAGACCCCACCTGACCCAGAAGCCCAGCCGGCTTCACCTTTCAGAAGGAAGGTAGTGTACAAATACGAAGTCACCTCTCAGAAGGAAGGTAGTGAAGGAATACGAATTCCTTCAAAGACAAATCACACACACACACACACATCAGAAAAATGGAAAGTTTTGCTCAAGACAGCATACTTGCATTACTAGTGAGAAGTTCTAGGTTAAAAAATCCATTTGTGTCATGAAAATAGTAAGCAATTCAATGGGAAAAGGGTGGGTGAGTTGGCTCTTCCTGGGCTGATCACACAATGGCTCCAGGTTGACTTTTGATAAGGAACACAGCTGAGTTCAATGTTCTTGTTAGATAGAAGTGAATGGATCAGCTCCTGGAAACTTTTCTACCCTAATCTGCCCAGCTTGTTTATTTTCAAACCTATGTACCACTCTTTTAGGCAGGTTTCCAGGAAGATCATCTGGAGATGAGTTTATTTCCAGCTTCCTCCCCTTATAATAATGTCCAAAAAGAAACTGACCAAACCAAAGAGATTGTATTTTAAGCATCAACTACATCTTTTTCTGGGAATTGCATATAAACAAAGAAACATTATTATGTTGCCCGAGCCCTGTGCTTTCACATGTTGTCTCTTCCAAGTTATATCATTTCAAAATTTACCTAGTTATTATTTCAATTATTCCCACATGTATGTATTATGCTTATTCTTTTCAAGAATGTTGATTTTTTTTGTACTCAGAAATGAGAGATACTTCTGGTGAATGTAAAGATACTGTGGGCTGCCCAAGGGGAGACTGTCACCAAGTTCCTTGGCCCACTGAACAAAAACATGTCCTATCCCAGTTCAGCTTCCTAATGAGATGGAGATAGATTTCTTCATTGATTTTTACTATTCCCAATTTTTACTCTTTCCAATATAGCAAATGCATTATCTACTTGGGTATTAAACTCCAATTGGATACTTTTTAAACATCCGCTCATTCTCTGCTTTTATGAATGAAAATAATTGACTCTGTAACCTGAACAGCAGGATATGCTTTTATGCCTTACCTGGAGCCAATTTGTACTGGGAAGAATGTTTTTGTGTTTCTCTTAAGAAAGCTGTGTTAAATTAAATGGAACACTCCTTTCCAAATGAATTTGCATACAAAATTTAATAATGACAAATGGTATTCTATGGCATAAATATGGGGAAATATTGCTTACATATATCGATATCCTAGTATGATTTATTTTGCTTGCATACAGTCATCAGCATGTACTCATTCTCTTCATTGTTTCTGGCAGAAGATGTGCCTCTATATCTAGAAGTAGTTGCAAATCATCAAGATAGAAGTTAAAAATAAGAGAGGTCAAACCGCCATATTTCATGCTGTTCAGTATTTTGATCCTTTGAAGAGATGTCAGATACAGGTTTAGACGCATTTATGTGAGGCTGACTTACTCACCCATCTTAATTAAGACCATCATCAGAAGGGATATCCTGGACTTGTCAAAGCAATTGTTTTTCCTTCACATTAACCCTTGAACTGATGTCTCCCAGCCCAGTGAATGTTAAATTGAACATTGGTATTTAAGAGTATCAGAAAGACTTTCACATTCTACATAGTATTTCTTGATGTCATGAAGATAACAAAATGTCCTATTAATCGTTGCTGAAGAAGGACTTCTCTATTCATTTTGTATCAATGAATCATTTATACATTGAGACAGATTTGTCTTGCTATACTTGAATAAACTTGGATCTTGCCTATGTGGCTCTTGATTGGGAAGGTCTTTCTGGGGAGAGAGAAAGCCCCACTTAGATCAAAGAGAGAGTATATAAGGGGAAACAGAAAGGAACTTGCTAAAATTTAAACTTAATTTTGAACATCTGATTTGCATCATAAAATCAGAAATACACTCCATCTTTGTGGGGATGTTAGATTGACCGTATTCATCAGCAAGAGACAAGTCTCTGAGACCCAGATTCTGGAAAGCACAGTCCAGGCAAGTGCCTCAAATGTCATAGGCACTTGGATCCATCTGGGTGGGTCTCAGTAACATCACTTTGCAAAGCTCACATAGTGAAAAGTAGCCAATGGTATGCACCACTGAGTGAGGATGCTTTGCCACGTGTTCCAGTCTTAGTCATGTGACTTCATGGGAATGATCCTAGCTAAATGGGCCCCAAGTAAATATTCTGTTTGCAGAAGGTGAATACTTAATTCTTTATTGATATACTGGGAATACATTTCTATTAGAAGAGTTGTCTGCATTCACACTCAGATCCTAACTCTGTGGGGTGTTGGTAGGAGAGTAACAACTGCTCACCTGTTAAATTGTTTTTGGCAGATCCATATGCTGTGGTTGAGATACCTGGTTCAGGACAACATATCAGTCTTCAACTACCTCATCACAACACTGGCCTTCCTTGTCTCCACTAACAAGGCAATATTAAGCTGTCTACTGTCCAGCCTTCACAAAAGAGTTGTCTAAAGGTTAAGCACTCTGTTAATGCTTCTACCCAAGTTAGACGGATAGAAGCTTCATACTTGGGTTTACAAATTGCCTAAACTGGATTGCATTTTAAGGTTGTGCCCTTGGTTTCTAAGGAGGAGATGCTAGCCTTGCTTGTAGGACTCCACTTAAGTTTAGTGTGTATGACATCACTCAGCATTTCCCATATGAGGCCCCACCAGCCTGATTTCCTTGAGAAATTAGTACAAGAAAAAGACATCCGCTTCCCCTGAGGAACTAGTATGTTTCTTCTCATCTAATAATAAGAACTATGCAACTGACCACATCTACCCTCTTTTGCTTTGACTGCTGGGGGGGGGGGTCGAAGAGCCAAATTAACTATGTTTGCAACAATGTAAGCCTATATGGGCCTGTGTATTTGCATCCTTGTATCACCTGCTTCTTTTCTTACTTTCTTTTTTCCTTTCTCCATTAATACATTTGTTTTAGTCTTACCTTCATCAATTACTCTGAAAAAAAAAAGGGAGAGTTATATATTAACAATAACTTAAAAAGTAGAAAATGTTTGGTAATTTTCAAAATAAAGATGGTTTCACTTTAGAATGATTATTGGCCTATTTCTAATGTCAACATTATGAATTCATATTAATCGGGTTGTATATGATGTTTCTTTTAAAGTACTATATATCCATACACAAATGAAACAAAATAAAACATACTTTTGTCTTTGGGTTGATTTAAATTTCAGAGATTTGGCAATTCTACCTCTGACAGACAAAACAGACGATTTGGAAAACAAAACCAAAACTGATGTAGAACATACAATCTATGCATATACTATCAGAGAATGACCTCTTTGTTTTAAAATGGACAATGGAAAATGAGAGCTATTTACATTAGCTGCACTTTGTTAATATGCTGATATCATGAATGAAAGAAGAATGTTGGTTGAAAATCTAAGAAATGGTAAGAATTCAGTCATTGTAATGGCCTAGTTTCAAATATCACAAGGCAGGTTTCGGGGCATTTCCCCCACATTGTCACTCTCTTCTTTTTTGCCCCACCACTGTTTTACACAGAAACCTTTTTTTTAAAAAAAATAAGTACCTCTATTTGCATGGTACTCCATAGGCCATCACAATCATGCAATAAAAAGTGGGCACTATTCGTAAGACGAAGGTTGAACATGTTTGAGTTTTGAAGAACCTAAAGCTAGTTTCAAAACAAACAGGACCCTGTGGATTTCGCAGAACCTTTACAGATGGTGAAACTAAATGGAACAACAGATTGAGAGCCAGGGTTCTGGGAGAAGGTAAGCAGGACCCAGAGATTGTGAAAGGAGAGCAGAGGAGAGGGCTCCTGAGAAAGATTTTGCATTGATGGAAAAATAGAAAACAAAGCTGTTGGGTAACATCCTCTGGACATGCATGAGTTATCATATAATAGCAATGTTTTCTTTCTGGTAATGGACTGTCCTCTTTTGTATTTAAGAAGTTAAAGACTCTCTTAAGGAGACTTTCTTGTTGATATGCTGGGAATAAATTCCTATGAGAAAAGTTGTCTGCGTTCATGCTTAGAGCCTAACTCTGAGGCGGTGGGAGGCGAGTGACAGCTGCTCACCTGTTAAATTGGTTTTGGCAGGTCCCTATGCTGTGGTTGAGATATCTGGTTCAGGACAACATATCTGCCTTCAACCACCTCATCACACTACTGGTCTTCCATGTCCCCACTGAAAAGGCAATATTAAGCCATCTCATGTCCAGCCTCCACAAAAGAGTTGTCTAAAGGTTAAGCATACCGTTAATGCTTCTATTCAAGCTAGACCAATAGAAACTTCATACTTGTGTTTACAAATTGCCTAAAATGACTTAAACATAGAGGAATAGACTGCCACATCGGAAAATGACTCATGGTTTGGTTGAAAGAGCTGAAAGAAATGGAGAAAAGGAAATATGTGAAACTGTTCTGTAGGTTATTTCAATGAACCCAAAGATGTGTATCTTAGCTTCTTGTGCACTATCCAGAAAGCTGTGCTTGTGGATGCATCAGACCTCTTTTTTCTTTTCTTACATCTTTTGAAAAATTTGATACTTACTATCATGGAACCCTGGGCATTTCCAAGCTCATCCTTCTCTGAGTTCGAGTTTGTAAAGCACAACTAGGTGTTTCTCAGGTTCTTTGTTTTGTTACTCAAATGGGTGAGAAAGGACTCACCCTGTGCTCTCTCTTCCATCACCACAGAGTCTCGTGCTATCCAGTAGCCTCCTCTTCTGCACAAGCCAGAGTGCAATCTCACCAGTATGGAAAAGGTGCTCCCAGGCTCCCAGAGGCAGGGATGTTATCCTTGTTATAGCTGGAAAAGAGCAAGTTGAGATTGGAACCATGAAGTGTTATTACAAGTCACCAAGTTCATGTGTAAGTAATGAAAAAATCACAGAATCTCCATTTAATAAGACAAGTACCAAATCCCTCAGAATAGAGTGCATTTCATAGGAAACTGATAACCAGATCCTCCCACACCCAAGCAATTAAAATAAAATAACCTCTTCCTGCTTCCCAATCTCACACACCCTCACCCTCAATCAAACTGAAGTTGAGAAAGTACTTGTATAAATTCTGGCTACATAGCATTGAATATCCTCTCTCAAATTATGGGAACTTCTGGAAATAAAACGCAATGAATTCTTGTATAGAAATATATACAATAACCACAAGAACCCACTCCCACTATTTCTTCTCTAATATAGGGTCTAAGACTGGAATCAATGGATATAGAAAAACTGAACGTAATGCTTATTTCTAACCTGTGGATCATAATTTTAATAACAGATGCTACTTAATACCTTTCTATCTACCCTCCCATTTTTTCTTTTCTTCTTTCATGAACCTAAGAAAATTTCCAATGAAAAACACACTCATTGTATGAGCAGTGGACCTGATGAGGTTTGGAAGCAATTCCTCTTCTTGTCCACAGCTTTAAGTCTTATTTGCATATTTCTGTAAAACTAGAAAAGAATAAAATAGGATGAGGCAATCTAGATATATTTGAAATGTTTATAAAACAAATCTTTGTACAACAAATAATTTACAACACCCATGGATCAGGTCATACACCAAACCCCTTCTTCATCTGCCCATAACGTGAAACCGAACAATGGAACCGCATCTGCTGAGTCTGCTGTGAAGAGGGCTGCTTCCAGCACAGCCTCATTTTATTGTTAGGGCTTAACTCTAACTGGCGTGGACACAGCAAACCATGACCAGCTGAGGATGCTGCCTCCCTATATATAATTCGGTGGATGGGTCCAGCCCTGGAGAGCCAAGAAACTAACGCAGTGCAATGACTGTACATTATTAGTGCCCAACCTGTGATCAACCACCTCCAAGGTGAGGTTCAGCTCCTGAAACCTCTAGAAGAGACATCAAAAAACAAAATGAAATTCTCCACAGCTTACAGGAAAATAAGTGCTGCTGGTCTCAGGACCAAAAGGCATGGCTGGGTATAGGTAGAGAAAGGATACAGGGCTTAATGTTCACCAAGACAAGAGGAGTAACACAGGCTGGGGCACAGAAGCGATCTCTGAAGCAAACGCTCCAGTAAGTGACAAGGCCCATCCGTGGAGGGTTGTGGCTGAGCTGCTGCAGTACGTGAGCCAACTCTTCCTCCACGTGGCACCCAGACCCCACAGACCTGAGGTGGAAGTCGCCTCCTCACAAGCCCCTGTGGCGTGAGCATCCAGAAGGCCTACCTGTAGCCAAGTGGATCCTGAGCAGCTCCCAGAGACCCTACTCCCACCCAGAAGTCCCTGAGGCTCTACTCTTATTCCAGCTCCTGCTCCACCCGGCCCCATGAGGCCAACTCAGGGCACTGTGGGTGTCAGGAAGAGAAAGAACCTGTAATGTCAAAGATGTTTGTCCTGATCCTCACTTAAGAGATAGTTCTTTGGCCGGGCCCGGTGGCTCAAGCCTGTAATCCCAGCACTTTGGGAGGCCGAGGCGGGCGGATCTCAAGGTCAGGAGATCGAGACCATCCTGGCTAACACGGTGAAACACCGTCTCTACTAAAAAATACAAAAAACTAGCCGGGTGAGGTGGCGGGCGCCTGTAGTCCCAGCTACTCGGGAGGCTGAGGCAGGAGAATGGCGTGAACCCGGGAGGCGGAGCTTGCAGTGAGCTGAGATCTGGCCACTGCACTCCAGCCTGGGTGACAGAGTGAGACTCCGTCTCAAAAAAAAAAAAAAGAGAGAAATAGTTCTTTAAACTCCACTGCTTCTGATTGTTCCAGAGCCTCTCTTGGCAAAAATCGTCATGTTAGAAATGGCTTATCAGTCCTCATGTTACATACTCTGTCTTGACCTTTCAAACCCTTTCTGGAAACACTGTATAATACTCTGCTTACGATAAGGGATCACAGGATCACACTGATGAAATAAAGATTATTTCAGATTGACATGTGGTCTGTATTTTAGAGGCCTATTCCAACTGATGCATTTTATGTATGTGTGTATTTATTTATTTAGAGACAGAGTGTTGCTCTGTTGCCCAGCCTGGAGTGCAGTGGCACAATCACAGCTCACTGCAGCCTCGACCTCCCAGACTCAAGGGATCCTCTTGCCGTTGCCTCATGAGTAACTAGGACTATACCATGCCTAACTTTTTTTTTTTTTTTTAATTTTTGTACAGACGGGGGTCCCACCATGTTGTCCAGGCTGATCTTGAGCTCCTGGCCTCAAACTATTCTTCCACCCCAGCTTCCCAAAGTGCTGGAATTATAGGCATGAGCGGGGGCACCCAGCCTTCAACGGTTGTATTTTAAATAGAACTTAGAAACTTGATTTCCAGTTTCAGGCCCACATCCTATTGGGTCAGTTTTTATGTCTGGTCATGGCTTTTGTTTGTTTTCTACATCTGCTTTGGTTCATCTGAGTTGACATTTATTTCTGTCCTTGAATGTTTTTTGAATAAATTACAGAAAAGGTTTAAAATATCTCTTAGTATGCTTAGTTCCACAGGATAATCTGATAAGGCATATTATCCTGTTACGGTGTTAGTTTTTCCTGTTGGCTTTTGTCCCAGTGATGCTAACATTTCCAGGGTAGCAGGAGGGGGAGACTGCCCTGTGTCCAACAGAAACAAAAACGTCTAAAGCAACATTCTTTGCAGGTAAAAATCACCTAATTTATTTCTTTCTGGGCAGCAAAATATTGATGGCAATACATTGTGAGTCCATCGCAAGGAGGCTTTTTAATTGGGAACTTCTCAGAATTAAGAAGGTTTGTTGAGTGTGTTTGTACTCGGGCTCTATGGTTTTATTTTTCTTCTTTTTGAGACGGAGTCTCGCTCTGTGGCCCAGGCTGGAATGCAGTGACAAGATGTCAGCTCACTGCAATCTCTGCTTCCTGGGTTCAAGTGATTCTCCTGCCTCAGCCTCCCAAGTAGGTGGGATCACAGGCACCCGCCACCATGCCCAGCTAATTTTTGTATTTTTAGTAGAGACAAGGTTTTGCCATGTTAGCCAGGCTGGTCTTGAACTTCTGACCTCAAGTGATCCGTCTGTCTTGGCCTCTCAAAATGCTGGAACTACAGGCGTGAGCCGCTGCACCTGCCAGACTATGGTTTTAACTATATATTTTTTCATTCAGGTATAGATTTTCTTTTGGGTGCCAAATATAGGACTAGATGTTGATAATGTAAATATAAATAAGATGTGGCTCCTGACCTCATGTGTTCACAATCAAATAGGAAAGTTCTGAGAAATACAAAAGCAAAGGGTGGTAAGTGTTTTTGGTGAACCTGAATATGATACAATTGAGACTCCAAAGAAGGAATTCAACTTGGGGAGACTGTTATGAAACCCTTCCTGGAGGATCTGAATCTTGACAGGAGCATTTGCCTGGCAGGGTAGGAGTGGGGACATTCCATAAAGGAGATGTAAGAAATCAAAAGAAATGAGTCTGGGGAGAAGGACAAGGGGGACAACAAGAAAGTTTAGTGAGGCCAGCAGGTGGACCTTATGTGCTGGGACACCTTGTAGGTATTTGGGAGACACTGAAGCATTTTAAGCAAAGAAGCAACACTCTGACTTATGTTTTTAAAAAAATCAGGTGGCAGGGTTAAAGGAGTGTGTGTTGGATTATTCTTGTATTGCTATAAAGGAATACCTGAGACTGGGTAATTTATTTTTTTAAAAAAGAGGTTTAATTGGCTGGTAGCTCTGCAGACTGTATAAGCATAGCACCAATATATGCTTCTGGGGATGCCTCAGGGAGCTTTCACTCATGGCAGAAGGTGAAGTGGAAGCGGGCATGTCACATCGCGAGAACGGGAGCAAGAGAGGGCGATGTGCACAACCAGGTCTCATGTGAATCCACTCAGCATGAAGAGGACGGTGCTAAGCCATTCATCTGTCCCCATGATCCAGTCACCTCCCAGCAGGCACCTCCTCCAACACTGACATTTCCACATGAGATCTGGAGGGGACTTCCAAACAATATCAGCATGTGAAGTGGAGACAGACCAGCTCAAAGAATATTCTAATATCCAGGAAAATGATGATGAGAACCTAGATTCAAGCCAGAGCAGTGAAATGCACTGGAAGGAATAAGCACAAGAGATTTAAAAGGGGTTTATGCAGAGGTGAGTCAGGGATTGAGGGCTGAGTCTCAGGCTTCCTGGGTGACTTGTGGCACTGGATAACTCACAGACACTGAGTGACCGTGTTTATTCATTAAAACACCAGACATAATTTGCACCTCAGATTCTAAAAGTTAGGTTCTGAGACTGATCTTCGGTTGTTCTGAGAGGATCGCGTCTAAGATGGGTATTTCCATTATTTCTTCTCTTTCACGTTCTGTGGGTTGTCGTCGGTGCCACAGGCAGAGCTGTGTCCCATCAGGAACCTCACTTCTGTTTGCAGCTCCCTCTGTATTTGCAGAGCAGTTCTTCACAGGTTGTTTCAAGTACAAGGATTTTGTCATATGCTCTTTTCCTAGCAGTTCTTTGTCAATTAATATAATTAATTTTTACTAAGTAATTCATGTTTACCTTGAGAAATAAGAGACCTCATAGATGAAAAAGTAAATAGAACTCATTTATGAGTCCACCACCTAGAGAAAGCTCTGGTTAACTTTTTTTTTTTTTTTTTTTTTTTTTGGTATAGGACCATGCATAAATTTTATATATATACACCTGTGAAATGTTTATGTGTTTATATAAAAGTGGTATATCTATATGTTTCTTTTTTAGCCAGGTTTTCACTCAAAAATATGTTGTTATTTTATTTCCATGCCAATAAATATACATCCTGAAGCCATTCTAAATGTCTGTGCCATACCTTGTGTATCTATGTACCACAATTAATTTAGCCAATTTCTCCTTAGATGACAGTTAATGTCCTTGTTTTTACAAAACAATCAACATAGCTGTCAGGTCTGGGATTTGATTTTGCCATCCTTGCCAGCTAAAAAGTAAATCTGCTGCTGTTTCATGGGTGTTGGTAGAAGACACAAGATGCTGGGTCAGAGACAAAGGGCTTTATTACTACAGCACTACAGATAGCATGAATATCAGAATGTACATCGGTTTCCTTTGCTTCCAAATCCCACAGACGTGATTCAATGGGCCCAGAGGGACACTTTGCACACAGTGGGTTTGCATTGCAACTGAGGAATACTGAGCTTAGGGAATATACTTCCGCTTTGTAAATGGTAAGCAAGCTTGCTCTTTGTCTCAGTAGGAGACATTACCTCATCCTCCAAGGTTGCTTGCTATAAGCACCAGCCTGGGAAATGGACTTGGTAAAGTGGTAAAGGATGGTACATTCTTGCCATATCCAGCAAGGTGTGTTGTAACACAAGAGATTTATCTAGGGCTACCTCCCAACAATAAACACCCTTGCCTACGTATCCTTAGGATAATTTCAAAGGAGTGAAGTTACTGGACCAAAGGGTTTGCACTGCCATAGACTTTCTGTAAGACTTTCTAATTGTAATGTAATTACCAAATTACCATCTAGAAACTTGCTCCTGCAGGTTTGCTTTCTCACTTGTGTTCTGCAAAATAACTCTAGCTTTTCACTTACTAACCCAGGAATGGCCTCTCTCATCTGAGCACTCAGATCCATGTTGGCATTCTCTGCTTTTCTGGAGATATGTCTCATTTGTATTAACAGGGAGGGTATTTTAGCAGAGCCATTTCCTGATTGGTGTCAAGCTGAAAATAGATTGCTTGCCCCAGGTTGGTGGAAACAGGAATGCTTAGAAATAACATTGCCTCTCCTCCTCTGCAGCAGGTCAAGTCTCTTCCTACTCATGAGGCCTAAGCCCCTGTTTTCTCATTTGATCTAACACTCTAGACAGGTGGCATGTTCTGTGTGTGTGCTGATAGGTGAATTTTAATGACATTTTCAAGGCATTCTGAAAAAAAAAAGCAATTCTTTGAATTGCTTTTGTCAAATAATAAAATTATTTTGACATAAGTCTCATTGAAAACAGATGTGGAAATATGCAATTCTTACTTTTTTATTATCCTTCCCTGGGGACTTTTGGCTTATGTCAATCTGAATTTTGATGTCGAAAGTTTCAGTGTCTCTCTTTTCCAGCTGTATTGTCTTTAACATATAGGAAAATCTAGGGGAAGGGACTCTGAGCAGTAGCTAACACTGTTGAAAGCACGTCTGAGCTATCAGAGAGCTAATTAAGTAGGAAAGGTTTGTCCTTGGACCAAAGCCTCCCATGGATAGGACTGTGGTGCATGAATCCTGGCAGTGGCTAAAGCCAGTGGGTTTAGGCATGGGAAACTCTGTTTTCATCACAGAACTTTCCTATAATTTTGGCATATTCATTTCTTTTTTATTTCTTCTTCAGTTAAATGAAACTACAAATAACTGACCTTTACTTCAATCACAAAATCATTTCTAATAGCCCCTATATTTTATTTATATATGTGACACCAAAGCATATGACCCAAGACAGTATTTTGTTTTCCTTCTAGAGCTCCTCTCTCTTTCATCCCCCAGTAGTGGCTCTCCATGATCTTACCTATGCGTTTCCTGGCATTGGAGGCAGATAAATTGAAATCAATTCTGTATTGGCTAATAGTCGTTGTTCATAGTTAGCTGCTAATGGATTACCTATGGTATTTGCTTGAAGTCAATGAGTCCAGTATTTGCAGAGAAAGAATTCTGGCTACTGCATGCTCAAGATGGTTTATTTTTGTCCACATACCAGGGATGTTGGAAGGAAAAGTCCATAGTGCCTAAAGAGCCACCTTCAAAGAAAAGTGACTATTTTTCTTTCTGATCTTGTGGTGGTGTTCACATAGAGTGCCCTTTGAGTGACATCCACCCTACTACCAAAGCAGGAAGAATCAGCCATTATTATAGACTGAATGTTTATGTTCCCCCAAATTCAAATGTTGGAGTCATAACCCTCCAACGTGACTGTATTGGAAATTGGACCTATGAGGAGGTGATAAAGGTTAAATAAGGTCAAAAGTGTGAGGGTGTAATCTGATAGGGCTGATGCCCTTATAGAAAGAGAAAATAATGCCAGAACTCTCCATCATATGAAGACACAAAAAGAAGGTGACCATCCACAAGTCAAGAAAAGAGCCCTCGGCAGAAACCATCCCTGCCAAATCTTGATCTAGGACTTCCAGCATTAAGAACTGTGATAAAATACATTTCTGTTGTTTACGCCACACAGTCTGTTATATTTTGTTATGGCAGCCTGAGATGACCAATACAGTCACATGAACACTCCAGAAACAGCTACCTAGGACTGGGCAGGTGGAAGTCCAGTCACCTTTGAGATGACATGTTACATGTAACCAAGAGTAGCATTTCACCCTCACTGATTGGTACCAAATGAATTATCTGAAATCTCTTCTTGGGAAAGCACAAATGCTAAGTGAATTAAGGAAAGTAGATTATGTGTGCCAAGTTTTCATTATTATCTATAATGAATATTTTTTTCATTTCTCTGTAAAATGTAGACATATCCCAACTATCCAGATATTCATCCAACTTTATAGGAAGTACTTATTGAAAATCTACTTCAAGATCTATCTCTCTGAGAGTAAATAAATCTTAATTACCAGAATATTCATGCACCTGGCACAGTAGGTGGTCAATAAACCTTTGTTATAGGCTAAGTGAATGAATAAATGAATGAAAGAATGAATCAGTAACAAATAGAATCTGAGGTGACTCTAGTGTTCGATCAGTTTTATAAATATTCCACATATCTTCTGTCTTTCCAAAAACCTTCATTACCCATGGTTTTCTATACATTTCCCTTCAGGAAACCTAAAGAAGCTTAACCAAGATTTCTTCATCCTGTTCTACACTATAAAAGAGGGAAGATTTGGAAGTGGAAATCTCAAGGATCATCCTCCTCACATGTACAGAGTGTTCCTTCAGATCTCTATATGTGGATGACTTCCTTGGGTCCCATATCACAGCTGAAATGTTCAAATCATTTAAGTCCGTTTCATGATGTTCAAGAGGTGTGCAAGATTCTATTCATTTTGAGTGCAAGAAGCCTCCTCTTCTGTTTGCAAATATCAGAATACCCAATTCACAGGAGCTTAAACCAATAGTTGTATTTTCTTTTCTGTATATGATACAAATACTAGAGGTAGGTTGTCCCAGGCTGATCCTTTGATTCCATGATCCTTCAGTTCTGTGGCCTTTAAAAAATGTTTTCCAGATGGTGGCTACTTTTCCAGGCATAACATCTGCTTTCTAGTCAGTGAGAAATGGGAAGAGTATGCCTTTGCCTTTTTCTTTTGAAGCCCATCTTCCAGCCCACAGAGTTCTACCTATATTTTCTTGGCCAGAGTTACAGTGCATTGCCATCCTTAGATGCAAGGGAGAGAGGAAGGCAAGCAAGGAAGAACTGGGTTTAGAATATGTGTTGAATGAACACACATATGCAAGTATCTTCTACACTTTCTTCAGTAAGAAGAGGAAGTTTCTGAGAATGCCAAACAAGACTTGGAAGTAAGAGTAGCTTCTGAGAGTTCAGCAAAAAGCGTTATGGCCAATTCTTTCATAGCTCCATGACCAAGTCTGTGTCATCTAGTTCCAGTCTAAATGGCCAAACCAGGATCAGATATCCATCCCACCCTTTGTGGATCAGTCATGGCTAGGGGTCCTGCAAGCTGAGGGCCAGGGTTGGATGGTTCAAACATGGGTTTTAGGGGCATTCGATTTACTAATAGCAATTTTCACAGAAGAGGAGTCATTGTGAACAAGGGAGCCTTGAAGTGGGTCTATTTACTCTTGGAGGAGGTGAGCGGGTTGCAGGCAGATTTTTCCGACATCACTTCCTGCTGCCCTCAATTGCTTCTAAATGTGGTTTTAGAGACCTTCGAGAACAGAGCTCTTGTCTGAGCATCCAAAAACATGGGAGGTATCCCAGTTCTAACTATGACTTTGGGCAAACTATTCATTAAATATCCATTGCCTCATCTTTGCAGTAAGAATAAAAATATCCATGGATTAAGTGAGAAATTGAAATAAGCACATTCTGACATGACTGAAGCCTTAGATAAATAGAAGATGTTGCTATGATTTATACCTTAGAACAGTGCCAAGCTATGGCTACCTTTCCTAGCCATTGATAGGTTTCACATCTCTGAATGTGATCTCATGAACATGGGCCATCAATATTTACAAGAATAATTATTTTTCCTACAACCCCTCCTTCATTTTTTTCCAGGCTTTTTGTCACCTCTCACCCAGCATGTTCTCTTCCAATGAGTGGCTGAGAGTGGAGGATGGAATACGTCTTCTGGAATCAAGAGCTGTGTCTCATGATCCCATTTGCAGTGCATGTGACTAGAGAAGGCAAAACCTGAAATCCCCTCTTCTCACCAGAAGTCATGCAGAGCCCAAAGGGTTAAAGCAACAGTCAAATGAGCTGCACACTACCTCTCTAACAGGCTGTTCAATGAGATAGTTACTTGACCACACTACTTTCAATGAGGTAATGGTCCCACATGCACCCTCTTTCCTTGGTAGAAGGTGCATAAAATATAAATAAATGATCAAGTTACAGAATGAACTCTGAATGACCAATTCTGGTTCAAGTAAAGGCCTTCCCCTACCCTGCAGTTCCCTGATGATAAATCTTTCAGCAACAGGCTGATCCCTTTCAGAAAACAGGCTGACTAGCAATGTTTTCACCTTCTGCACTTGTCAGGATGGAGTGAGTGTGAGATGGAGACCTGAACACACACACAACCACAGACAAATGGCCTTGAATGGATTTCCTCATTCAGGGCC
The DNA here is from genome assembly GCF_007565055.1 of Rhinopithecus roxellana. NCBI lineage: Eukaryota > Metazoa > Chordata > Mammalia > Primates > Cercopithecidae > Rhinopithecus > Rhinopithecus roxellana. Next base: position 94,170,895 of record NC_044554.1, read on the forward strand.
ATTTGGCCGATCCTCTGGCGGCTGCTGGGAGGGAGAGAAAAGGGAACAGGTTGCAATGTCAATAATAATAGCGAATGCAATAGACCATCTGTAAAAGGGAGCTGTTGATCTGACTTTCAGAGCATGCTGGCGACAAGGTTGAAGGGACAGAACAGAGCTCCTACTACTAAAATGAATGGCGATGTCATTTTCCATTTCTTCATTCTCTTAGTTTTCCTTTGGGGGTAGATTATTTAAAGTCTGTCATGAGTCTTTGCGAATTTGCAAAGCAACTTGTATGTGCTATCTCATTTTACCCAGGCCTATGTGTATGCCATAGGAAAAAGAATATGAAGGAATTAGGGCTTCAGTATTTTTCAAGGTATTCTTTGGTGACAAGTTGCACAGGGCTTCTAGGGGAGGGGGTACGAACAAGCTTACAAAGTGGCTGCTCTGACCAGAAATGGAAACCACTCCCTCTCACAAGGAAGTTATTGCTGATAAACACTTTTCAGAGGTAGTCAGAGGATATAGAAATCAATCGGATGTTATTTTCCTTTGTTTTGTTACCTGGTTCCCCTGGTGTTTGCTTTTCCCTCTAAATTAATTAGAGCCAAATGGCATTAAAGTGACCAGCAAATCCCTACCTGGGCAGATCTTATCTGAATGCCACCACTTCCTGCTCTTGCTCCTGCCAGGAGATTCTAGTCTTGGTTCTGGCTGATGTCTTTCTGTGATCCAAAGCCTGCCTCTGTAGCCTGATGGACCTGCCACTTGACCCTTAAACCTCAGCCATCTTGGGGCTGCGATTCAGTTTTTTCCGGTTCGCCATTGGCTCTCTGGTCTGTAACCCCCTTGAGTTACTGACAGGGTCTTGGATAGCCCCTGCTGTGTCTTTGTGTGAATTTCCAAAAGCTCTCAGCTCTTGGCAGTCTAACCAGAAAAGCATCTCCCCATGGACTGAGGTGGCTGGCACCTGGCCAGCCCTTGGAGTACAGGCTGGTCCCCAGCCCTCACTTGCACCCCTCTGCCCAGCATACAGACACATGCTGTGGGCTGGAGAATGGCAACACCTCTGTCATTTCTCTTTGCCTCTGGCCAAAGTGTCAAAGGGAAGTCAGCTCTGACGGCAAGTCAGGCAGGAGTTGCTCTCCAGGCTCCTTTGACTGCTGTGTCAGGCAACCACAAATGTCCTGGCAAGGACGGCTTAATTCTTGCCAAGGGGACTTTCATTTATTCATTCAAACACTGACTGAACACCTTCCAAGTGCCAGGCATGTGTAAGATGCTGGGGATATCGAGGGGGCACCAACACAGATGTGGTCCCTGTGCTCAGGGGCCTCACAGTTGAAATGCGGGACAGGCAAAAACATGTGAGCGGGCATAGTAATTTCATAATGTACGAGGACTGAGGAAGTTAAGACCAGACTGCTGGGAAGGAAAATAATAGAAAGGCAAGGGATGAATTTCGAATGGGGCAATTGTGGTGAGACCAATATGATAAGGATAAGCCAAGAGCATGAGTGGTCCATCTGAAAAACAAAAGCAGCATGGGTCAAGGCCACGAGGCAGAAAAACACTGACATGTTCCAGTAACCAAGAGGGCACTGGAGTGGAGGGGATGAAGCTCGAGAAGGGAGGCACAAGTAAGGTCTTTGAAATGTGCATGACACAGGTTATACAGGACTCACTAAGGCTTTCCAACTGCATTCTTCATGCAGTGGAAGTCATTTGAAAGGCTCTAAGCAGGATAATGACATGATTGGGTTTGGATTTACGAAGATCACCTTGGCTGACAGCTCTAGTTGCTGTAATTTGCTTTATCTGCCTTGCTCAGCCTCATAATGTACCTTCCTGATTGGGAGTTGGTGCAAGGTTGATGCACCCCCACATTCACTGTCCCTGGCTCCCCATGCCTTTTCCATTATGCCCTATGCTTGTGTCTCCACAAAATACTGAGCCCCATATCTGTGAGGAGAACTTCCTTGACTTGGTTTCCCCCTTAGCATTTCCCACTTTGCAAGCTTCCAGACATCCACAAGCAAACATCCTTGGAAAACATTTTTCCTACTCGTATGAAAGAAGCAGGGTTCCTGTTACTCTACTCTTTCCCAAGACTCAAACGTGGGCCCAAACTACCTGTGAACTTGACATAGTGTATGTGTTAATCTAAAGACCAGAAATGCTGTTGCAAAATGTGTTACCTTTATGTAGATACTAAAGACGCATTTGCATTTTTCTCCGAGTGCTCTGGCTCTTACCAGACCACAGAAGGCCAGCAGCACGGTGGTCTGATGAGTGGATTGGCGTATGAGTCATCAACGGGTCTTCCTGGAGACACTACGGCTCAGCAGCCCCTGCGGAGGCCTGACTGCATCTGGTGAAACTTCATTTTGACACAGGTGTTGGTGACATGGTCAAGTCATGTAGAAATGAGAGAGTCAGTTGCTCTTTTCCTTTGTGGCCTGTCTACACAGCTTCATGAGGGGAAGGGTGGGAAAATTTCTGTCCCACTACTCAGAGACATTTTAAGAAGAAGAATAAATCCAAGCACCTGGAACCTGAAATCAAGTCACTTTTTTTCTTATCCATTGGTATAAGGGAAATTTTGGAGACAAAAATATACCCTAAGAGGGATACCAAGCCTTCTTTTTTGGAAGTCTTTGCGGGGAAAAGGGACTATTAAAACTAGTGTAGTTGGTCAAGTGAAAAATCCTCAAGTAAGGCTTCCAAATTCAAATCTCAATCCTACCACTTCCTAGGTGAGTGGGTTCATCTGCTCAGGCTGTCATAATGAAATACCCTGAACTAGGTGACATAAACAACAACAGTTTATTTTCTCACAGTTCTGGAGGCTAGGAAGTCCAAGATCAAGGTACTGGCCAGTTTTGTTCTCCAATGAGGGCTCTCTTCTGGCTTGCAGATGGCTTGCCAAATTGCTGTGTCCTTACATGGAAGAGAGAGAGAGAGAGAAAGCAAGAGAGAGAGAGAGAGACAGAGACAGAGAAGAAGCTCTCTGGTGTTTCATCCTTTAAGGGCACTAATCCCATCATGAGAGCCCCACCCGTATTACCTTATCTACCCCTAATTAACTCTCAAAGACCCTGTCTCCTAACACCTTCAAATTACAGGTTAAGACTTTGGTACATAAATGTTGGGGGGACACAAATATTCAATCTACAGTATTGCATCCCTTTTGCCCCCCAAATTCATGCGCTTATTGCATATAAAATATATTAATTCCACCCCAATAGCCACAAAAGTCTTAACTGATTTGCAATATTATCTCTAAAGTCCAAAGTCTCACCTCAGTATAATGTAAATCACATATGGATGAGACTCAATATACAGTTCATCCTGAGGAAAAACTTCTCTCCACTTGTGAAACTATGAAACCAAACAAGTTGTATGTTTCCAAAATACAATGGTGGGACAGGCATAGGATTGACATTCCAATTGTAAAAGAGAAATATTGGAAGAAAGAGGTGAGTGGTCCTAAGCAAGTGTAAAACCTAGGAAGGCAAATACCATTAAATCTTTTTTTTAGATGGAGTCTCACTGTCATCCAGCCTGGAGTGCAGTGGCGCGATCTCAGCTCACTACAGCTTCTGCCTGTTGAGCTCAGGTAAACTTCTCAACTCAGCCTTCCAAGTAGCTGGGACCACAGGCACACACCACCAAGCCAGGCTAAGTTTTTGTATATTTGGTAGAGACAGAATCTTGCCATGTTGCTCAGGCTGGTCTCAAACTCTCGAGCTCAAGCAATCCACCTGCCTTGGCCTCTTAAAGTACTGGAATTACAGGTGTGAGTCACTGAGCCTGGCCCCATTAGACCTTAAGGTTCTAGAATAATCCTCTTTGGTTTGCTCCTCCACCCTCCAGGCCCAGTGTGATGGCAGCATCTCCCCGACAGGTCAGCAGGGCAGCCTCATTTCTTTGGCTCTCTGTGGTAGCTCTCCCCACACATGTTTCTGCAGAGTTGTGGTCCAACCATCTGAAACTTACATGGAGGCAGCTTTGCACCCCTGGCCTGTGCACTCTGGACCAGTGATAGGATTGGCAGCCCTGATGAAGTCTGAATTGTGGCTCTGGGGTCCTTTTTACCTTTTATTAAAAGATAGCACATGTTTCCAACAAGATAGCTCCATGATTCCATCAGGGAAAACCCAAGAAGTCTGACAGACTTGCTGCATTTTGTTGTGTCTTTTTTGTCCCCTTTAGTTCATTCACACTGGCAGTGTCTTTGCTGGTATAATCTCATCTCTATTCCTGGCTCCTGTTAAGATGGCTGAGTAAATGGAGAAACTGTATACATGATTTCTTATTAAATGGTTGATCATCCATACTCTTAGTGTTCTTTTCAGAACAAGTTTTCTTTTATTTCTTTCTTTTTGCAATATGGAGGGGCAGAGAAATTTTCAAATATTTAAATTCTGGTTCCTTCTTGCTGAACAATTTCTTCTTAAATTTATCTCTTTCTTCACATTTTACTATAAACAGTCAAGAGGAACCAAGTCACTCCTTCAACACTTGGATTAGAAACCTCCTCAGCTAAATATCCAATTTCATGACTCACAAGTTCCACCTTCCACAAAACATTAGAACAGTGAACACAAGCCAACAAGGTTCTTTGCCATTTTATGACAAATATTGCCTTTCCTCCAGCTTCCAATAACACGTTCTTCATTTCCTTTAAACATAAATCTATTAAACATAGATTCAAGACCTCACCAGAATCTATGTTTAATGTCCATAATTCTAGCATACATCTCAAAATTCTTTCAGACTGTATTCATTACCCAGCTCCAAAATTACTCCACATGTTTAGATATTTGTTACAGAAGCACCACACTGGTGTTTGACCAAACGTCCGGGCATCTTGTGACCCAGTCAAGTTGACATATAAAATTAACCATTATACCATCATGTCATATCCAAGATTCTTATCTTCTTTATTAGTTCCTTTGTCTATAAAGCCCAGATAATAATAAAATCAACCTCAAAGAATTGCTTTGAAGAGTCACCTTTTCAGTGCATACAAAGCACTTAGCAGGGCCTGGCCCACAGTGAAGACTCAATACATAATGACCATTATTATTGCCACTAGGTTGTACACATCACCAAAAAGCAAGACTACAGTGAGTATTAGAATGTTCATAAATGAATTAAATTCACCACTGATTATTCATAAGCTGTAATGCCAGGTATCTTAGTCTTGAACATATTATCCTGGAACAATGTGGCCTGGCATTGTATCTGTTGAAACTAAAAACCCTTACTGGACTTTTAGGGTTAGGGTTAGCATTACTCACTACTTTGTGTACAGTACTATACACAAAGTAAAGTACTGTACACAAAGTAGTGAGTAATGCTAACTGCATTAGAACCACCTTCTAACTTGTTAAAAATATAGACTCTTAGGTTCCAGATAAAAGTTACTGTACCAGTAAATAATGAATTGATGGGTGCTGACGAGTTGATGGGTACAGCACACCAACATGGCACAAGTATACATATGTAACAAACCTGCATGTTATGCACATGTACCCTAGAACTTAAAGTATAATAATAAAAAAAAAAGTTACTATACCAGTACCTCTTTTTAAATTTTTATTTTTTATTTTTTAGATAGAATCTGTGTCACTCAGGCTGGAGTGCAGTGGCATGATCTCGGCTTACTGCAGCCTTCATCTCCCAGACATTGATCCTCTCATCTCAGCCTCCTGAGTAGCTGGGACTACAGGCATGTGCCGTTATGCCCAGCTAATTTTTTGTGTTTTTAGTAGAGATAATGTTTTTCCTTGTTGCCCAGGCTGGTCTCAAACTCCAAGGCTCAAATAACCTGCCTACCTCAGCCTCCCAACGTGCTGGGATTACAGGCATGAGCTGCCATGTCTGGCCTTGTAGCACCTGTTGACCAAGAAGCCCAGAGCTCTGCACTTTTAGCAAGAACCCTAGGACATTCTTAGGTACGTTATATGTCGAGAAGCACTGTCTTAGTGGAACTTGGGACAGCTTGCTGATTCATATTTTCATCCCTTTGCTTTAGTATGCTACAGAGTCAACTGTATTTTAACATTACTGCCCCATTTGAGTTTTTGTTAGTGTTTTATCCCTCTTGTGTTCCTCAAGTTGTAGATCATGTTCCTTTAGGATGGGGTTCAGGGCAGTTTTCTACGATGGTTGGTCTTGTGGTCCGAGGCCTTCTCACCCCATGCTTGTTTACTGCTACTGAATACATCATTCCCTTGCTACCCTCAACCGTAACAGACAGTCCTGCCGACTCCCTCCTGATTTATCCTGTATTGTATTACTTTCTTTCCCTCCCCTTCTTGGTGATTTAAGAAACTGTTTTTATTGTTCCCAGAGCCAACACATCTGTCATATATTTTCCTCCAACTTAAAAACATTGGAAAATCACTGGCTGCTTAGCACAAAGTCCTGCTGGCACTGGATGATTGTTCCTTTTGTAATTAGTGCTCACTTAGTGAGACTGCACATTCTAGGCTTCTGTTCTCCCACTCCTTTGCTGCCATTTAGCCCAGGTCCTTCAAACTCAGAGGAGACAGAGAGGCCTCTCAGTCTAGGTTTGTGAATATAATTGCTTCATTTTGTGAATTAAAGTAAACAGTGTGGTTTATCCACAGTTTCCCCGTTTTAAAGATCTATGCTCTGTCTATGAACATAGAAAATTGAGCCATGGTTTTAACTGATAAAGTGATATAGCACGAAGTATGTTAGCAATGGAGAAACAAGGACTAGATTGGAAATGACTGGTCTGCCTTTATTCGAATTATATTTATAGTGAGTGTCTTGTTAGTCAGAAGTCACAGAAATCAATTTTGCCTATCCGAAGCAAAAAAAAAAAAAAAAAAAAAAAAAAAAAAGAATTTGTTGGAGGATATTGGAGAGCTTCCAGAAACATCAGGCTTGAATCGCATGTGGGAACCAAGGGGGCCTCTGTAGCGGGATCCTCTGACAGAATGCAGGTAGGTAAGGGGTAGGGCTATGTCACCTCCAGGTTCAGAGCCCCAGTGGAAGCTTAGATTGAATGGGTTCCACCAGGTGACCACTCTCTCACTGACAGAACCCTCCCCTTCTGGCCTCCGTAATGAAAGGTGGACCTTCCTCCTCTCCATCAGAGTTCCTCCCAAATACGAAGATTTGGTTGTTTTGTAGCCCCAGAGGACAAAAGTCCACTCCAAACATGATTCACATTCCCTGTATTTCCACTGCAATAATAATAATATCTATCAATTATTGAGGACTCATACTTTTTCAGGCATTGTACTAGATGTTCCTAACTCAGAACCTTTAATCCTAACTGAAACCCTCCAAAAAAGATAGCAATGAATTTTTTTATAGGCAAAAAAAAAAAAAAAAAAAAAAAGAGCCTCAAAGAGGTTAAGTGACTTTCCTATAGCCATACAGGTGATGAATCCAGACTGATCTGCCCCCTGGAACTGATGGCTTGTCTACTCTATTATGCTGCCACTTTATGTAGTATCTTTCCCTCAATTTTTTCCTATGTTCTAATAAGTCGAGTAGATGGGACTTGTTTCTTAGCTATTACATCCACATCTCAGTAATGAAAGATATTAACAGCAATTCCCCTAAGACTCCTTCCATCTGTGATGTTCTAGGTTGCTATAACTATATTCCAACGGCTACCATTTTACAATGGCATTGAGTGTATAATTACAGAGCAGATTTGGACAGTGTCGGTGGAAACATTATCACTATCAAGTGTGATGCTGTTTTGCTGTTGTTGTTGTTGTTGCTGTTTTGCATTGTTCAGCCTTCCTCCTCTGTAAGATTGTACTTCTCCCACCAAGTTAGGTCCCTGAAATCTGTTAGGAAATGAAATGCAGGCCTGTATCCCTCTGGAAGTGGCTGCCAAACATACAGTTTCTGCTGTCCGGTTGGTGACATGCTGATCAACCTTTGTCCTTCTAAATGAGTACATCTCAGCAGAGACTCAAGGGAGCATTTTCAAAGAACAAAGTGTATATGTTCACCATTTTTATGTGGACAGGGTGTCTATTCAAGTAATAACTCTTGATGTTCTCTTGGGTGTATGTGGTTTTAACTAGAAGCTAAAACCTACTTGGATGCTTTTGCAGAACCGTAACACTGGCTTCAGTCTGGAACTTGATACAATTGCAAATTGAAATTGCAAATTGTATCAGGGCTTTAATAGGCATGAGCTCTGGGCTTGTTCCTTTCTAGTGAGGAGCAGTTGTGATTCATTTATTCAATGGCACTGTAAATGGGCATTTATGGAGCACCTGGTTGGGGCTTGCGATTGTATCAGCGTTGAGCTTTCATTACAAAAAAGACAAGTCCTCAGCACGGTGCGGGAGTTAGACATCAAAACAAATGATGGAAATGCTGGTGATGGAAATGACACAGCTTGAGTGCCTGGAGAATACACTAAATGATCAGGAAGAAGGGAACCACTAGGTGTTGGGGAGAGAATGTGAGGGGAAAATCTCAGAAGAAATTATATTTGAGTGCAGTGTTGATGACAGCAACTTTACCTGGAAGATAAGGAGAAGTGTGTTTGAAGGCTGAAGGATAAAAGCCTGCAAGTTTTGGGACATATGAAGTTCAGGACAATTGTGAATTACACAGAAGAGCAATTTTAAAAGGGCCCAAAAATAGGCCATAATATGAAGAGTGCTGTACATCATCCAAAAGTATTTGGATTATGTTAACAGGGAACTGTTGAAGGTTTTCACTAGAAAGTGATACAATCAGATCTGTATTTTAGAAAGATCACTCTGTGGACAGAAGGATTAGAGCAAATAGGGAAAAGCAGCCCTTCTGGATAGTAAACTTAGGGTTTTGGTAGAAATTCGTACAAGAGTGTGAAGACCTATGGTTTTTGAGTCTCTTTAAACAAAAACTGAAAGCCATGAGGCTTAGATACGAAAATGTGTGGAAATCTCATTACAAAATAATTACAGTGTTTATTTTCTTTTACTAGCTTGAAATGTTTTTCTAAAAAGACAGTAGGCCAGTACTATATACTTTGACTTTTTGTAGCATAAATTTTATACAACATGAGCCGGATTTTGTCCTCTAGCCCGTAAAATGATTACCAACAGAATCCTCAGTTATGGTGAGTTAATAAGTTATTAAGAATACTATTTCTTATTTGAAAGTTTTCACACTGTTTCTCTTGCCGTGAAAATGCTTATATAATGTTCAGTGATTTATTTAAGAACCACCTTTCAAACATGTATCATGTGTCATTGAGCTAAATCAGAAGATGTGAATGTGGACTTCTTTAAGACATGTCAAAATGAGTAAGAGTTTTAGTGAGCTGTTCTATTTCTTGTACAAGCCAGTGAACTAACAATGAGCAAGTCTTCAGTGTTGAGATGGGGAAATACAAAAACCATCCCAGCTTATTCCACTCATCACCATGGTTTCATCATCTATTACACAGTAAAACAAACAGAGCCACTGACTATAACCCTTAATGAGCATATGTGACTCCGATAATATTTATCGGGTTTATTTGTTTGAGGCCAACTGAAATGAAAAGAAAACAGTGCGGCATTGGGTCATTACTCTCTTCTGACGTGTGCTGTAATTCTAAGGAAAACATTAGTAGCCTATTTTTAGCAAGTACCTTCATCCACTGAAGAGATAATGGCCCAAGGAGTAATCTCCAAGATGGAAAGCAGAAATTCCCAGAATTAAACTGTCTTGCTCATCTGTTCTATGGTCATAGGAAATCTATCAGCACTGTCATTTCTCATCAACAACGAGGAATGTTTTACATCAGACCATTATGCAATTCTTCCCAACTGGGCTGCCTTTCACCTTCATCGCTGCTAAGTCAGGATCCCCCAGCCAAAAGAAATAAAAAAAACCTCACCTCCTCCAGAAAGTCTCCCCACATCAACCCCTTTATCCACAAATGTTATCACTTACACATTATATTATTTGCACTTTCATAATCTGTATATTCTGTGTTTTTCCTTGATTCAAAAAATCTATTGAAAAACTCATACAAAAATGATAAGGCAAGACATTGTTCTAGTTCCCATAATGATGGTGTCTGGGGGAGGTAGAGCTAGATGGAGAAAGGTAGAGTGTCTTCCCTAGAGGAGTACATACATAACCCAGTAGGACAGATAAGGACCACGAACAGGGTCAAAAAGTGGTCCTCAATATTGTTTCGCCTCAGGGTCTGAGGGGGATGCCACTCCCTGCCACCAGTCCCAGGGACTCATCAGAGATGGGCAAAGGTATGTGGACATGACGAAGGGACCACAGTCCAGGCTGGTGGGGTGGAGGAAAGGAGGATGTAGAAAGTGGTTTAAAAATGATAAAGAGACACTGGTAGTTTAAAGCAGGGTTTTTGGAAGAAGGATATGGATTACAGTGTGGTACCTTCCCCTATCTGCATGACTCTTGATAATTTATGTATTTTTTTAGAACTTAGTAAGATTGGTGTTACATATACTCCCACCCTTTCTTCCGGTAGAGAATCATTGTGTTAAACTGTAAAATGTCTCCCATGAAAAATACTATATATGCCAGAGGTTCAGAAGAAAAGGAATTCTATGACTTTGGAGGAAGGGATCAGAGACGGCTTTGTGAAAGAGATGCCATAACATCTGGGTTTTAAGGTTAGTTATGATTTGAGGAAGCAATGATGAAGGAGACAGAAAGCATCCAACAAGGAGCCAAATGATAAATGGAGTAAGCAGAGAATATTTGCATATTCCTTTCTTGGTATTTCAACATGAATTCTAGGCATTTGTTGATATTCCCACCAGAAACTGTAAGCTTCTTAGAGCAGGAACCATTATTTTTCATTCTATTTATTATCTATCTGCACAGAGAGGCCAATGGAAATAAATACCTTGTTGATGATCTGGGCCCAGGTGAAATCATTCTTAAAACGTAGAGGTTGATCGATATACTGTGAAACTTGTTCTCTTTCTCTCTCTCTGTGTGTGTGTCTCTCTCTCAAAGGGAAAGGGAGGCTTGGAGAATGGAGGGGTGGATCCAGGGAGTAGGATGAAGCCTTTCATTTCTAGAAGGTTTCACATGTGTGAGATCCCATCGTTTCTCCTCCAAAGCGCATGGGATATGTAATAGGCTCTCCAAAATCAAGTAGTTAAGGTTTATTCATCTTTTGTAATTCTTCTGTAATTGGTAAAGTCTTTAATTTTAATTTTAATTTAATATTAAAATTTTGCAACATGTTTTCAGCTAAGCAAAAAGGCAACTAGATGAAGATGCTTAGTTTAAATGTGTTTAGAAGTATTAAAGGCCAAGAGGACCCACAGGAATTGGTGGGTGGAGATAAGACCTTAGGGTACAGGCAACTCCAGGGAAAGGAAGTTGGGCTCCTTGACTTATCCCTCCTCTCCAGGAGCAGATTCTCCTTCTAATGCTACCAGGTTCTGGGGTCCATTTTTTTTAAGGTACATGTACTTCTCCTTGAAGGAATCTTTTATAGATTGGCATAAACTACTGAGATCATGCTACAAGGAGGTGTTCAAAAAACTGACTTTACAGAGTGCTATACAGCTTTGTAGGTCCTAAAATGTGGATACTGATATTGCTGTAGAAAAAAAGTGTGTGTTTAAAAAAAGTGCTTTAAATATGTGCTCTACATGTAATTTATGATTATTATAGAGAAAAAAAATCAAAAGATTGAGAAAAAGCATTAAGGATAAACTAAAGAGCTCCCATAAACTTATTATTTTAGCACCCTTATATACTCAATATTATAGATCGACAGATTCTTGGGAAAAAAGACATAAGAAAATGCTGAAATTCCTATTTTGTGACTAGATTTTTTCCAGTTAATATATGACTTTGCCAATAAATATATTTCTAGCACATTCTTAATTTTTGTAGTTTTTGTTTTGTAGTGATCACACCTGTAATCCCAGAACTTTGGGAGGCCAAAGTGAGCTGATCACCTGAGGTCAGAAGTTCGAGACCAGCCTGGCCAACATGGTGAAACCCCACCTCTACTAAAACAAAACAAAACAAAAATTAGCTGGGCATGGTGGTATGGGCCTGTAATCCCAGCTACTTTGGAGGCCGAGGCAGGAGAATCACTGGAACCTTGGAGGCAGAGGTTGCAGTGAGCCAGGATTATGCCACTGCACTCCAGCCTGGGTGACAGAGTAAGAGTCTGTCTCAAAAACAAAACAAAATGGAACAGAACAAAAAACAAAGAAGCAACTCCTCATTTGTTCAAGTTTTATTATGAGATTGCAGAAATTTAGTCACTTCTTCAGGCTATATTTCCAATTCTAGTTATCTTGCTATTTCTACTACTTCCATGGTTACTTCTCTGCTGAAGTCTTGAACCCCTCAAAGTCATCCATGAAAGTTGGAATCAACTTCTTCCTAACTCCTTTTAATGTTGATATTTTGACTTTATCCCATGAATAACAAATGTTCTTAATGACATCAAGAATGGTGACTACTTTCCAGAAGGTTTTTAATGTACTTTGCCTAAATCCATCAGTGGAACCAAGCCCTTTAGCAGCTACAGTCTTACAAAATCATCTTCTTAAATAATAAGACTCTAAAGTTGAAATGACTTCTTGATCCATGAGCTGTAGAATGCATATTGTGTTAGCAGGCACAAAAACAACATTAATCTCCTCACACATCTCCATCAGAGCTCTTGGTTGAGCAGGTGCATTGTTATGAGCAGTAATATTTTTTAGTTTGGTGCTAAAGTAATTGCAGTTCTGCAAATACTTTTGCAGCAAACTAATAAAAGGAATCTTTTTCTTTTTTCCTGAATAGTCGATCTCAACAGTGGTCTTAAAATATTCAATAAACTATGCTGCAAATGAATGTGCTGTCATCCAGGCTTTGTTGTTGCATTGAGAGTACAGGCAGAGTATCTTTCGCATAGGTTTTAAGGACTCTAGTATTTTTAGAATGGTAAATGAGCATTGGCTTCAACTTAAAGTCACCAGCTGCATTAGCTAGTAATAAGAGAGTCAACCTGTCATTTGAAGCTTTAAAGCTAGGCATTAGCTTCTCTCTAGCTATGAAAGTCCTAGAGGGCATCTTCTTCCAATAGAAAGATGTTTAATCCACATAGCAAATTTGTTTAGTGTAGCTACCTTCATCAATTTTCTTAGCTAGATCTAGATAACTTGTTGTGGCTACTCCATCAGTTCTTGCTACTTCGCCTTTCACTTTTATGTTGAGAGAACTTCTTTTCTCAAGCTTCATTATCCAACCTGTGCTAGCTTCAGATTTTTCTTCTACAGCTTCCTCATCCCTCAGCTTTCACAGAAGTAAAGAGAGTTAGGACCTTGCTCTGGATTAGGCTTAAATTAAGGGAATGTTGTGGCTGACTTGATCTTCTATCCAGGCCACTCATACTTTCTCCATATCAGCAATAAGGCTGTTTTGCTTTCTCATTCCTTTCCTTTTGCATTCACAACTTGACTAAATACTTGGTGCAAGAGGCCTAGCCTTTGGCCTGTTTCAGCTTTTGACATGTCTTCCTCACTAAGGTTAATCATTTCCAGTGTTTGATTTAAAGAAAGAGGTGTGCAACTCTTCCTTTCACTTGAACACTTAGATGCCATTGTAGGGTTATTAATTAGCCTAATTTAAATATTGTGGTGTCTCAAAGGAATAGGGAGGCCTGAGGAGATGGATAGAGATGGGAAATGCTGGTTGGTGGAGGAGTCAGAGCAATTCCAACATTTATTAATTAGATTTGCCATCTTCACTGTTCCTCGCACCTCAAAACAATTACAATAGTAACATCAAACATCACTGATCACAGATCACCATAAAAGATATAATAATAATTTGAAAATTGGAAATATTTTGAGAATTTCCAAAACGTGACAAAGAGACATGAAGTGAGTGCAGACTGTTGGAAAAATGACACCGATAGACTTGTTGGACACAGAGTTGCCACAAGTCTTCAATTTGTAAAAAATGCAATATCTGTGAAATGCAATAAAATAAAGCAGACAAAAATGAAGTATGCCTCTACAGTCTCACTTCATCTATTGTATTCTGATTTGTTTAGGGTGAAGCAGGCAGGAGGGAATTTACTTCCTCCCGTTTGGCCATGTGACTGGTGAGAAGACCCACCTGCAGCTCCAGGAATGCCCCCAAATTAGTTTAAGTGTTTCAATGTTTTCACCTTCAGCCCCTGTGATTGGGAAAGAGTGGGCATGAAACAATTTGGGCCAATAAATGATAATACATCCAGGACGAGCACATATCAGAAGAGCCTTTCCCTCTTCTGCATGGTGTTTGAAGATGGAAGCTGAGTTTTCTCAGCTATTTTGTGGCAAGAACAGTGGTGAGGGGTACATCTGAACTGCCAGAGAATGTATTTCCAGAAAGGGGTCCCAATTCGGACCCCAAGAGAGGGAATTTTCTTGGTGCAAGAAAAAATTCAGGATCAGTCCACAGAGTAAAGTGAAAGCAAGTTCATTAAGCAAGTAAAGAAATAAAGAATGGCTACTCCATAGGCAGAGCAGCCCCGAGGGCTACTGGTTGGCTATGCTATGGTTGTTTCTTGATTATATGCTAAACAAGGGATGGCTTATTCATGAGTTTTGTGGAAAAAGAGTGGGCAATTTCCAGAACTGAGGCTTCCTCTGCTTTTTAGACCATAGAGGGTAACTTCCAGACACTGCCATGGCATTTGTAAACTGTCATGACACTGGCAGGAGTGTCTTTCAGCAAGTTAATGCATTATAATTAGCATATAATGAGCAGTCAGGACAACCAGAGGTCATTTTCATGGCCATCTTGGTTTTGGTGGGTTTGACTTCTTTACCACAACCTGTTTTATCAGCAAGGTCTTTATGACCTGTATTTTGTGCTGACCTCTTATCCCATTTTGTGACTAAGAATGCCTTAACCTCTTGGAAACACAGCCCAGTGTAGGTCTTGGCCTTATTTACCCAGTCCCTATTCAAGTTGGAGTTGCTGTGGTTCAAACACCTCTGACAAAAGTATCCCTCTTGTGGGTCTATAGGATCTGTGAAAACTGCTTCCCCATATTCTGCAGAGGATGTTTCTGGGAAAAATGGGCCATAGGAGCTTGGTATGGAGTAGTTCTGGTTATAATAGGAAGAGATTTGGCTTTGCAGTGAGCCAAGCCTAGCTTCAAATTCCAGGCACAGCCACACCTAGCAGTAATTCTACCCTAGGTGAGTTGTTCTCTCTTTGTACCTCAGTTTCAGTACCTGTAACATGGTGACAACAAAACATATCTATGAGCTGTTGTGAGAATTTAAGTCATATATTCAAGAGCAAGAGTGTTGTGAGGTTTGAGCATTGTGAGAGAGGCAGGTGGACACAGACACAGTTATTGGGGGAGGGGATAGGTAAGAGAATAAAGGAGGAATTAGGGCACAGATCTCCTCGTATGCAGGCTCTAGAGAAATCAGTTCCCTGGTATAGGTTTCTCAACCTTGGATATGTGCATAAATCACCTGGGGATCTTACTAAAATGCAGATTCTGATTCAGGAGTTCTTGCATGAGGCCTGAGTTTCTGTTTCTAACTAGCCCCTGCCTCCTGGTCATATGGATCTTCTGGTTTGTGGGCCACTGGGGTCAAAATGCTCTAGATCACACATGAGGGCGGACCTCATCACCCTTATTTTTGTTCCCGAGAAGTCTTTCTACTACCCACTAAATGGTGAGCTCTTCCAAGGCAATCCTAGATGTGTTTAGTGTTCTGTGCACTGTGTTTGCTCGCTCTATGGAGGAAGAGAGCTCAATTATGGGGGGTAAAGGAGATGCCCGGATGCCGTCTGCTTATCCTGCAGAGCTGAATGGGAGAGGCTTACAAATGGAGCTGAGCTCAAAAGTCAGGAAGCATTGGTAGAATCCTGGCCAAGGCCTGGGTGGAGAGCTTGTCAGAGGGAAGATGGAAAATGAAAGGCTGTCTGTGTCACTGGTTCCCTTCATTGTTGAGTGTTCACATCTCACAGCACAGGAAGCAGCTTCATCTGCAGTTTCCTTCATGAGTCTAGGGAGAGTAAATTACTCCTTGATAGCAGGTAGGTAAGACGGTGACTTGTTTCCCATTGGCAAGCATTTTACACATGGCCAGAATCCAATCACAGGGTTGTGCGTCTTTGAGATGTAATCGAAGGGCAATAGATTTGAAGTCAGAAGAACTGGATGCTGCTCAGAGCTGGAAAATGATCTGTTCAGTTACTTGCACAAGTCATCTAACCTCCCTGAGACTCAACCCTTTAACCTGCAAAATGGTGATTATCAAATAGCACAAGTTTTCTAGTAACCCTATTGTCAGGAACAAGTGAAAAAATGTATGCAAGAACTTTGAAAAACAAGCAAATAAAACACTATTCAACTGTAAAGGATTGTACGGACAAGAGTTTTAGGGCAGCTTAGTTACTCAATTGCCTGACTGTGAAATTATATCTAAGACACTAGAACCCAAAAAGTGGGCCTTAAGTATATCTGAGGAAGAGGCAATGCAGAGAGAAAGGTGACAACTGCTCAGGAAATCTCTCATGCCCTCTGTGCCTCATGATGTCTCACATGGTGTGGCCACCTGTGTCCCCAAGGATGCAATGCAGATCAGGACATGACAGCCAGAGCATGACCCCAAATGGTAGACCCCATGGTCCCTTGCAGGTGTGCAGTGGCCATTCAGTTTGAAGGCAAAGAGATCTCCCTAATCTAATAAAGCACATCTGAGCAAAAGGATGGAGTTCAGTTTCTTCCATATCGTTACAACTAGATTGAGAATACCCACAAACTCTAATGTATGGATGGAAAAGAACAAAGAAGATATTTACATCCCGCTTCTCTCAAAGAGGTACCCCCCATGTGGAAGCCTGTCAGCATCCTAATATTGTTCTTTTCTAACTCCTTGACCTGAATAAAAAAGTCCCATGCCCCAAGTGTAAAGAGATTGGGGTACATGCTATGGATTGGTTTCTTGACATTTTAAAGAAACAGGAAAAGCTCAGAAACCACCTGGCATCCACACCAGGAAATGCAGGGCCTGGTCAGAGAAGGTACAGAAGGATAAATTCTCCTTGTGAATTAGTCCATGCGGTCTGCTTGAGTTTGGATATTTGTCCCTTCCAAATCTCATGTTGAGAAGTGAGATTCCCAGTGTTGGAGGTGGGGCCTGGTGGGAGGTGACTGGATTATGGGAGTGATCTCTTATGAATGGCTTACCACCATCCCCTTGGTGATGAGTGAGTTCTTCCTCTGAGTTCACGCCAGATCTGGTTGTTTAAAAGAGCACGCAACTCCTGCCCTCTCCCTTTTCTCTTGCTCTCACATGTAATATACAGGTTTCTCCCACCATGATAGTAAACTCCTTGAGGCCCTCACCAGAAGCAGATGCTGGCACCATGCTTTTTGTTCAGCCTGTGGAACTGCAAGCCAATTAAACCTCTTGTCTTTATAAATCACCCAGTCTTAGGCATTCTCTTATAGCGACACAAATGTTCTAACATGCAATCCAAAAACCACATGTTCCCTTAAGCTTCACATACTGTACGATTCTGACAGATAATGCAATGAAGGATGCTGAAAAGGAAGGGAACACCAGTTAATCCCTGGGACTGGGAATAGAGATGACAGGGAAGTCAAAGAGTCAACCATTTGCCCAGAGAATGACTCTTTCATTTAGCCAGTGGATTCTGTCTCAATGTTATCTTCTTGGTGTCTTTTTCTCCGGCACTCATTAAGCAAATTAGTACCCACCCCCTAGACACATACACACATTTTATCCCAATTACCTCCTCCTCTTCTCAGCACTTGGTATCCTACATAGCTGGTATTATTATTATTATAGTTTACTCTCTTTCATCACCATAACAAAAGTTCCATGAGATCATTGATTGCTTTGTTTACTATTATATCCTCAGCACTTAGCATGGCCCGAAAATGATAGGTGCTTAAGAAATACTTCAGAACGAATAATGCCCTGGATTGTGTCCAATTCAGTCCTTGAATATTTCCCTCACTTAGTAGTTTTAGGTTCTTTGGCTTTTTCCTCATTCTTCTTAACTCCTTCAATATTTTTTTCTCAGTCTATTTTCCTATCATCATCACCATCACTATAATCATCATGTAAAATGGCTAGCATTTCTGTATGTGGAGAATTTAAAACCTTACAGCCCTTCATGGCAATAGCTCCCTGGCAATCCACCTACAGGCACAGAGAGGGCTGGCAGTGGCACCTCAAGCTGAACAGTCTCCAACATCCTTCAGGCAGATTGCTTCATTTGTGAAATTCATTTCTCAGGGTCTATTTCTCTCCAGGTCATTTATGGAAAGGGACTAAGTTAGTTGGATAAAAGGAAAGTCATAAAATCACTTTTCTGGTGATATCATACACCGGGGGCAAATGGCATGCTGGTGTTCTAGCCCCCTGAATTGCAAAGTGACGTCTGACTGGCAGGAAACATGTTTATCCAGTGTGAGCAATTTTGTCACAGATGGAGAAATATCTTCGGAAAAAAATATCTGACATATAATCAGTGCTCAACATTTTTGGAATGAATGCATGGACCAAATCTCCCTGGCTGCTCCCTTTCTCCCTCCTATGTTGGTGGCTTGAATTTTGGGGATTTGTGGTAGAGTTAACTACATGTCCATACTTTTTTTCTCTGAAGCCCAGCTGTCACTGTGTAGCCTCTGCCTTCCTGTACATAAAACAGTCACTGTGCATCTGGAGGCTCAGAGAAGGGACCCCGCCAGTCTGCACATGAAATTTGCAGCCTCAGCTTCCGCACCTGTGGGCTGAGCGATCTGGAATATATTTTCATTTCCCGGTCACAGTTGGAGCAGTGAGATTTGACCTTCAGAAGGCAGTGGTTTGTTGAGAGCCTGTTCTTAGTTCTTTTTAAATCATGTACACACTGCAAGAGCTGGACACCTCTGCCTACCGAAGGCTGAAGGAATGTGCCTTGAAGCCAAGTCTAGACAGGATTCCAAAGCAAGGGAATTGGTGGGGACCAGGGAAATTGCCACACAGTCCACGCCAACTTTCTGTCCTACAATTTTACCATTTTTGTGTTTCTGGATGTTAGCCAAAATGAGATGCCTTTTATGCCAAGAATGACCATAACAAGCAGGTTGAGGTTTCCACTGGAGGTTAATTTAAATGTTCCACCTTCCTCCAGCTCCCAATTTAGAGTGCATTATGTTTCCTGAGGCAACCCCAAGATTTTCCAGGCCTCTGGTTTACTGAGGGGAGAAGCAAGGAGAAGCCAAACTATTCTCTGTCATTTCTCAATTTATAGCCACCTGTAATCAATCATCAGATGAATGAGGATTTACAAAAACAATTGAATTAGGAAAGTACTAATCCCAACTGTCAATGCGATGAGTCAAACCCCAAATGGAAGCGAAGGAGACAGGCACGATCTTTCTGGCTCACTTTCTGCTGATGCCCGATGCAGCTCTACAACCTGAGGCTGAGCCGACCCCAAGCCACACAGCTGGCACCCCATGAAAACCTGGCACCCCAAGTCCTCATGTGGTTTGTGACCTTTTGTTTTAAACTGCCTGCTTCACCCATTTCAAACTCCATGTCCCAAGGAAAACATTCTCTGAGCATCTGATAGTTTCTTATTCAGATTCTACTCTCTGTCTCCCTCATCCCACATATCCATCAGCCACAAAGTCCCACCAATTTTACTTCCTGTCCCATTCATATGCACACCCACTGCCACTGCACTGGTGCAGGTCCTGCCATCCCTTACCTTGCTGGGACCATCTGCCCGCCCTCGACACGTTCTCTACACCAGCCCCTCTCTCAACTCCATTCTCCCCGTCGTAGCCAGCACCACAAGTCAGCCATAAGAATCTGACCTTGCTCTTTCCTGCCTAACATTCTAAGCTTTGATCACCAGACAGCTCATGGTCCACCTACCACCACCCTCCACACACACACCCGCTGGATCATGACTTTGCCCTTCCTTTGGCCACTCCCCAGGCATTCCCAGGCTTCACTTGGATAATATTCACTTCTCAAGATGTGGATAAGGTTGCATCTCTTGGAAACCTTCTCAAACTCATCACCCTGGTTCAAACATGTCTTCTCACTCTGCTCATAGTTTCCCATGCAATTTTGAAATTATTCGATGACATCTTCCTAAGCTCTCAGATCCTAGACAGTGGGATTGCCCCTACCTGACCCCCTACATGGAACACAATAAGTATTCAAGAAATCTGTGTTGAATGGAAGTGATAAGCCTCACTTTTCCCTAAAATCCGTTTTCTTGGTATTGATCTCTTGACTTGCTTCATTTCCTGTCTTGACAATGGTATAGACTGTTTCCTCTAAGGGTGCTTGCCTTGGCGTGTTGGTGAGCAACCTGTCCAATGCTCACGAGTGACTCCTAGGAAATCTTTCAGTAGTCCTGGAGTTCATCCCTGGGGTCTCTCAGTGGCCTCTCTGTAGTTTTAAGAAGAATTTTCAATGAGAACTTAATTCCGGAATGATTTTGAAAGTGGGTGTGGGCAGTGGCTCACACCTGTAATCCCAGCACTTTGGGAGGCTGAGGTGGGTGGATCACCTGAGGCCAGGAGATTGAGGCCAACCAGGTCAACATGGTGAAACCCCCGTTTGTACTAAAAATACAAAAATAAATTAGCCTGGCAAGGTGGCACATGCCTGTGGTCCCAGCTACTCAGGAGTCTGAGGTTGGAGGATCACTTGAACCTGGGAGGTGGAGGTTGCAGTGAGCCAAGATTGCACCACTGCACTCCCGTTTGGGCAACAGAGTAAGACACTGAAAAAAAAAAAAAAAAAAAAAAAAAAAGGAACTAGGTTTGTTGAACCGATTACGTAATCACTACTACATTAAAAAACTGCTCCAGAATAAAGCCAGAGGAACAAGGGTGACATGAAAAATGTTGCAGTTCTATGGCACTTTGTAGGTACAAAGGTTGGTCTTATTTGGGAAAATTTAGTAGCTCTTGTGCCCAGCTGTCACTAAATTAGTATGTTTTCTGAGTGCTGGCTTATTATCACATCACCTAGGGAACTTTTAGAAAAGCTGATGCCCAGGTACAATCTCAAAGGTTCTGATTCAATCAGCCTAGGTAAAGCCTAGAGTATTGGTGTCTTCTAGAAAGCCCCTCAGGGATATTTTGAACATCCAGAATTAAGACAGGTTGCTCTACAATGAGCTTCTCCTCTTTGGTGGTGACACCCCCGACTCTGTCTTCCCAGCCAAAACAAGTTCTTTTTCACTGCGCCCCTAATGACTGTGGACTTTACAAAAGCTTGGGTGATCTCTCTTGAGCACAGCTTCCAGGAATTCTTCAACTTGGGATTTCACTATGAGGAAAATGTGTTGGAAAAAGAAAAAGAAAACACTGCAAAAGGATCACATTTATGATTCTGTAACAGGTAATTTAAGCAGTGGTACACATACACGTGTAAATATGTACCCAATGCAAATATAACTTGTTATGCCCCTGCCTCTGTGGAATGCAGTGCAGCACAACAGAGACCGCTGTGCTGTGAGCACCTGAAGGGACACACTTTGAACTTTATCTCTGACTTGGGAAAGCCTGGAGATAGATCTTCATAAATTTAGGTGACAGGACATCTGTAGATTGAGGGCACTGCCTGGAGGACAGACTCTTCCATTATGCACAGCTTTTTTTTTCTCTCTCTCTCTTTTTAAAGTACTC
Source organism: Rhinopithecus roxellana (assembly GCF_007565055.1). Taxonomy (NCBI): domain Eukaryota; kingdom Metazoa; phylum Chordata; class Mammalia; order Primates; family Cercopithecidae; genus Rhinopithecus; species Rhinopithecus roxellana. Next base: position 94,192,559 of record NC_044554.1, read on the forward strand.
TTCTTGTCTCCCTGAAGCAAGACCAACCATCACTGAGGAGATGAAAACACCTGACAAACATCAGCCTTGGGACTAAAACTTAAAAAAAAACTTAGTCTTTCAATTCTTTCATGCCTGCTACATCGACGGACAAATTCACAATTTCTATGCTTGAATTTCTGTTGATCCTAAAATAACATCCACCTTGAGAAAGAGGCCAACAGAGAGTGAGCCAGGGTGTTAGAGACATACTTCCTATTCATTAGGAGACTGCAGATTATATGACTTTGTGTTTGCAAAGCAACGAGAAGAGTGCCTCGCATACACTTCTAACACTATACAAGTGTTAAACAGAAACAGGATAAATGTAGTAGAATGCTGCTACTTTTGCTTTCTTATATCATTTCTTCTGTGTAACAACAGCCCACTCCCCAATCAATGAGATTCCAGTGGGGCTAGACATTCTACAGTCCCCTACCCCAGACTTTCCTGCAGAGAGCAAGGCCTCCAGTCGCAGGATCATGGTAGGACTTCTACCTTTCCAGAACGTCTGCTTCCTTCATCCTTCCTCCATTAAAACACTTAACAATTACATTTGACAACTGCTTTGGCATAAAGATAAATAAAAATGCAAGCGGAATTTATCATTGTATGTTTGTTACTCTATCACTGTTTTCTGTTGATTTTAAAGGAAACTTAAATTAAAACATTTTCATCGGTCCCTAAAAGAACCGTGGGCCCCAGGCACAGTTCTTCATGGGTAAGTTGACCCTGTCCAACAGTCCGATTGAAGAGGCCTTGACTTTGCCAGTTCTTTTCCTTTCCAGAACAAGATGGCAGTGTTTTATTTTGTTTTGTTTTGTTTTTGAGATTTGGGAGAAGGCAGATTTCATGAGCAATTGTAAATAAAATTCAAAGCACTCAACAAGTTATTATTAAGCATCGTTATGTTTGTGTGTGTGCATGCATTACTCGTTACACTTACACACATGCAGACACATGCACGGACATGCACATGCATGAACACATGAGCAAACGGGCATGCACACGCGCACACACACGTGCACGTGCATGCACACACGCACACACAACTCTTAAATTGGTCTTGGATGGTAGGAGTTTGCAATCTGGTTGATGTGTCCATAATTTATCCATATCCCAAATGTTTTCCTACAAAGAGCCAGACATTAAATGAATTCTAGTCCGAGGCTATGTAATTACAGCTCTTCAATTGTAAGCAACTAAGTTAGACTCTGCCTAACTTAGTTTTTTTTTTTTTTTAAAGGAATTTGGTGGAAAGATACTAGAGAACTCTCAAAATGAAGAAAAAGCATCATTATCATTTTTCTTAAAGATGCTACATTGTGTTTTGTAAGCCAGAGTGAGAAATTTGGATTTAATTACAATGTGAAAGGAAGCCATTGGATGGATTTAAAGGAGGGTAGTGGTGTGATCTGATTTATATTTGAAAATAATGTTTCCAGCTGCTGTATGGAGAATAGTTTGTAGATGTGTGGGATGAAATCAGGATGATAAGTGAGGAGACATTTCATGGACCTAGCAGAAACGATGGGGCCCTGCTAGTGGGAAAATGTGCATATGGAGAGGAATAGACAGAGGCACAACATATTGTTAAGGTTAAGGAAGTCATCAAGGGATAACTCTTAGGTTTTTGGCTCCTTGGCCTTGCATTTGATCAACTAGGTATATAGTCATGCTACTTACTAAGAAAAAATTTAAAAACTGGAAAAGAAACATGTTTGAGAGTGGCATCAAAATTCTTGCTGTGGCAGTTTGAGGTATCAGCTATATATCCATGTGTAGATGACAGACAAGTCAGGAGTGGTCTCTGAGTTTGGAGTTTCAGGGAGGGATCAGGGCTGGGGATATCTACTTTCAATGTTTACATAAAAATGATATTTAACATGATGAGTCTGATAACATTACTCAGTTAAAGATGCTGATAGAGGAGAAGAGGGTTGGCTGAAGCTCTGAGGTGGCACTTCAACATTTAAGGTCAATTAGTGGAGGGTCAATGAGTGGGGAGTGCGGTGTCACAGAAACTCAGGGAAGAAGGAGTGTCACACAAAAGTGCATAACATCCTGCTGAGATATAAAGTGAAGAGAGAGGACACCATGGATTTGGTGGCATAAGTGTTCTTGATGACTAGAGATATGGGGGGAATAGAAGTCTTACTGGAATGAGTTGTGGGAAGAATGAGAAATAGTCTACTAAGAAAAATGGGGACCGAGAATGGGATGTTAACTGGAGGGAATGTCTGAATTCAGGCTGCTAGAATAAGGTACCATAGATGGTGGCTTATAAACAGTAGAAACTGATTTATCATAGTTTTGGAGCCTGAAAGTCCGACATCAGTGTGCTGGTATGGTCCAGTTCTGGTGAGGGCCCTGCAGACTGTGGACTTCTTTTGTATCTTCACCTGCTGTTACTAGGATGAGAGAGAACTCCGGAGTCTTGTTTTTTTTTTTTTTTTTATAAGGACACTAAACCGATGCATAAGGGCTCCACCCTCATGACAATTGCTTCCTAACAACTCCATCTTCTAATACCATCATATTGGTGGTGAGGCTTTCAATGTATACATTTTGGGAGGACACATTTAGGACCCAACAGGGATGTAGCCTCCAGGCAAGAATCATTTAAAGTTGCATGTTTGTCTGCTGACAGCAGGAATACAGTAGAGAGAAAGAATTTGATGATTTAGCCAAGGCAGGAACCAAGTCTTTGAAAAGACAAAACTGCGTGAGAGCTGGGTGCAAAATTGGAACGGTCACCTTCTCATGAGAACTGTGAATTTTTTTTGTTTGTTTATTTTGAGAGTCTTGCTCTGTTGCCCAGGCTGGACTACAGTGGCATGATCTCACCTCACTACAACCTCTGCCTCTTGGGTGCGAGTGATTCTCCTGCCTCAGCCTCCTGAGTAGCTGGGACTACAGGCACACACCTTTATGCTTGGCTAATTTTTGTATTATTAGTACAGACGGGGTTTCGCTATGTTGTTCAGGCTGGTCTCAAACTCCCAACCTCAAGTGATCCACTTGCCTTGGCCTCCCAAAGTGCTGGGATTACAGGCATGAGATACTGTGCCCTGTGGAGAATGGGAACTTTATCCCTTATCAAAAGACAGAGGACAGAGAACAAGCAGGTCAGTAAATATGGTGGAGAAGAGGTGAAAAAGCTCCTAGCTGATTGCTTACTTTCTCAGCAATGAGGCACGGCCATCAGTGGAGGGTGAGGGTTGCAAGGATGTATAAGATAGGACAGAAGGGTGAGAAATCGTTGTTTGGGAGAACCTAAACATGAAGATGAAAAGGACACCCAAGGAGGGCTGCCTGGCATGACTGAGTGTCTATTTTAGATTTAACAATATGAAATTTAGAAGACCAGTCATCATAGTTAGGTTTTTGTCCAGCAATGTTTAGCTGCACTGGGGCAAAAGTGTTGGCCGCTATTATGGATGATAATACTAGCTGGCATATATTTAATGCTTATTAGGTGTCAGACACTTTCTGAAGTACTTTAGAAGTCTTTTTTTTTTTTTTTTTTTTTTTTTTTTTTTTTGAGACGGAGTCTCGCTCTGTCACCCAGGCTGGAGTGCAGTGGCCGGATCTCAGCTCACTGCAAGCTCCGCCTCCCGGGTTTACGCCATTCTCCTGCCTCAGCCTCCCGAGTAGCTGGGACTACAGGCGCCCACCACCTCACCTGGCAGTTTTTTGTATTTTCTTTTTTTTAGTAGAGACGGGATTTCACCATGTTAGCCAGGATGGTCTCGATCTCCTGACCTCGTGATCCGCCCGTCTCGGCCTCCCAAAGTGCTGGGATTACAGGCTTGAGCCACCGCGCCCGGCCCTTTAGAAGTCTTACTTGTTTCCTACAACTGCTTTATGATGTATGTGCTATTATTATAGGTGAGGAACATGAAATAGGGATAGCTTGAAAGGGCTGGGGCCTGTTACAGATCCTGACAATTAGACTCAAAAAACCACATAATTCACGCCTCATGGGCTGTTACTAGGACAGATGAGTCAATGGTATGTAAAGCATCTAGCACAGTGCCCTGCCCATAGGAGGCATTCAATGAATGCTAGCTATGAATAGCAGTATTTACGAAATGATATTATCTACCACATAGAGTTTTATAAAGTTTAAGAAAGATGAAATGTGTGAAATTCTGAGCCTAGCACCTGGAACTTAATAAATGTCGGTGCGTTTCTTTTCTGTACTTCCCCCACCAACCTACATAATATTCCGACATCTAAGTCCTTAGTCATTTGATTGCTGAGAACTGTGTTGCCATGGGAGACCACTAGGTGGCGCCACCAAAGAGCAAGCCTGTTCCATTTACCTTCAGATTTAACTCAGATACAGGTGGGCGAGCAGAAGCTGGACCTTGACAACCAAAAGAAGAATTGTCATAAATAAATAAACAGATGGATAGAGAGAGGGATAGGGTTGCATTTAAAGCATATATTTGGGTAAGCAAATAAAACAAAGAGCATGTATATCCAAAGAGACTCTGTTAATTAGATAGGCAGGCGACAAGGGCCAATGCAAATTTCCTGTGCTTGCAAGCTAAATAAAACAGAAATCTTGCCTACTTTCTCAAAACCAAGCTATACTCCCAAACTGTTAAATCCATGCATCAGACAAAATTTCTAACGGTGGCATGGGCATATGTCTCTCTATTTCCTTTTCCTGCCTCCAGCACAGGTAATGGAGACTTCAGCCCAGCCCAACTTATAATTTGATAGCTATCTCTCCAGCTCCCAACCCCATCCAAGATCAACAAATGAAAACACCTAGTGTTCCAAGCAATGCTGCCTCATACGGAGACAATCCCAGGTATCCTTCTTTGTGCAACACTTACATTCCAGGAGGTTCTCTCTGAATGACAAAGGTCAGAAACAGAATAGCCCAGGCATGCTTTTCTTATCTGTCTTTTCCTAGGAGCAGTGATGTAATGCGATTGAAATCTCTTGCCTGTTTAATTGTGTCATCATCCATAGCTGTATGGCTCTACCGTATTCTGGAAAAGGTATAGATACAATGAAAATAAAAATCCATCCCACCACATTATCGTGGCCTTGGGGTACATTTTCCAACTTCCACCCTCCCCATCCCTGGGCATCTTTCTATTGCTTCCTGGATCGCCCCACTAAGGACATATGTATCTGCTTGTAGCCAGTGCAACTGAGCTCCCCAAACACAGATTCCCATGAAAACTGAACAAAAGAGGAGGGAGAGGCAGAGCATGTTAAATGTCTCATTAGGCCTTCTGTCTGATTCTCATTAGATTCGCTGACTGCTTCTCATTAGGCCCATTGCCTCAACTTCTTTCAGGCCCTGAATATGTAGGCCAGTGCTTATTGTCATGGTCGGTTGAGAAGATCCATTTCATTTATTCATAAATTGAATGTGGCTTCTGAACAGTCCCAGGCAATTTCTTTTGGCAAAGTGAAGGCAGGCGTATTGTTGTTATTTGCTATTTTTTGAGCAATCCTAAGCAGGGTGGGCAGAAGAAATAATTTAAAAGACCCAGCACAAAAACTTCAAACACTGCTGCAGAACTGGAGCACTGGGAGACACACTGTTGCAGCCAAGAGGCCAGCATCTTGTGCAGACATCTGCAATGGGACATCATGGGCACAATCACAAATACCAACAGGTTCAGAGAGGAACTGCTATGGCTCTAACAAGATGCCCACTGGGCGGGCTATGGAAGAGAATAGCTATCAGGGACATCAGTCAGTGGCAACTCCTGTCCTCCCTGCCATTTGAAAACATGTACCCAGTGTTTTGAATTAAGAGTCAAATAATCACATAGAAAAGTTATTGTGCCATCAAATATTCTACAAATTATGGGTATAATACATTACCTTTGTGGAAAAAAAATAACTGACGTCTCAATATTCTTCTCATTGAAACAAGCAACTGATCCCTTCCCCTGGGAAGAAAGCTCCCAAGATATGGCAGGAAGCTAATGGAACTTAGAGACAATATGTTTATTGTGACAATATGTTTATCGGTGAACTTGGCCCTGAAGAATCACACAAAATACATATCTGCAATGGGAAAAGTAAACATTAATGAGCATTTGCCCCCAAAATGGTAAACAACTGCATACTTCCTATGCTATCTCTTTGCCATTGTTTGCTGTCTTGGTGCTTGAGTTTCTCTCCTGGGTGCATGTGATGTGCGTCTAACATGACTTTCAAGTCATCCGGTGCCTAGAATCAGAGAGGTGATTTTCATAAGGAATTATTTTTTAAATTTTCCCAGACAGTGAAGTTTGAGGGAGGAGATTTAGTACCCTTTAGAAAGCCAGTGTTTCCCCCTCAGATGAGGGTATGCTCTGTGTTTGATGTAGACCTATCAAAGCAAGTCAGGCTGCCCAAGAAACACTTGTCTGAAATTGAATGTTAATATTAGATTGGAAACTTTCTCCCTGCCCCATCCCCCCACCCATGAGGGAGAAAAGAGGTGTCTCCATATAAAGTCTTCTCCATCAGGAAGCAATGCGGGTATTCCCCAAGGAAGGAGAAGGGCCATGACTCACTGAGGAGGTCCAGGGTGTGGTTTCTTTCAGACAAGCTCCAGCTGTTCCATAAGCTGGAAAGACATGGCAACTTCTCCTTTGTGGGTTTTGTTCAAGTTTGTAATGTCCCATTTTGAGGTAGCATTGGAATCCTCTTTTTACCCTGTGATGTGGGAAGAATTTCCATCTGGGTACATGACTGTTATCAATGAGGTTACCTATGTTTAGATTTGTTGCCTTTGTATCAGGCTATGTGGTCAGCCTTATAAGGACCTACGTGAAGATCAGGGCATAGAACTTGCTATTAGGAAAGGGCATGGTCATTCCAAAGATGCTTCTATGCTGATTTTCCTCACCCCCAATACTGACATCTAAGTCCGTTTCCCCATCGTTGGTGAGTGGCCCTCAACCTTGCATAAGTACTCCCACTTCGGGGAACTTGACCTCTGAGCATTCCAGGAAATGTGTATCCCAGACTGCAACGTTCATTCACAACATTCCCAAACAAAACTTGTTTTTCTCCCAGTTGGCTTGAGGAATATACTGTTTTGTGAAGCCCTTCTAAGATGGCAGGTTTCTGTGCATTAATAAATATCTGAAAGAGACATGCTTATTGATGCCTGTGAGACATGACTGTGGAGATGACATAAAAATTTTGGCTGCAAAACTTTTCAGTAAAAAGCCCAGTTCAGAGACAGGCTAGAACAATGGGCTGAAAATGATCTTGGCCTTTCAAGTGCTTTATCCCATCCAAAGTTTCAGTGCGAGAACCTGATCTCCCAGAAAGTATTTCTTTTATTGCCAGCCGTAGAGAATCTCTGACAAAACTAATTAAAGAATTTGAACCTCATTTCCTCTTTCATTAGCTGACCCTCAACCAGGGGCTGGACTCCAAACAAAGGCACTCTGAGCCAACAAGATATAGAATGTGAGGCTCTCACCAGGGTAAAGAGGGCTGCATGCTCTCATTCTCCACTTTGAAAGAGCTACTTGAGTGCAAAATACTTTGCCCTTTTTTTTTTTTTTTTATAATGGAAAAAGCTTTGGGTTGCCATCAGAAATAATGAAGTTTGAAGTTCCTGAAAGTTATTCATTTATTGGACTTGACTTTCCACCCTTCCCTTGAATTCCAGGAGCCAGGTCAAGACAGTAAGTTCTCATGGAAAATTAAGCACTTTTGCAAAGGTGCTTAAAGAAATATGCTTGTTTCAGGTTTCAGACTCTCAAGGGGATGGTGTTCATTGATTTTCAGGCTTAAGACAACGATAAAGACTTCCAGATATGAATGAGCTTATATGGAATCCAGCCAGTCTACCTGAAAGGCCTGTTGTAAAATACTTGGTTCTGTCTTGGATATTCACCCTTTTCCTTCTTGACTTCTTTTCTTCCGCATTTTAAGATTCATAATTTGGCAGTCATCGCAATGATTACATAGAATGGCATTTATTGATTGAATACCTTGGCCGATTGAAGAATAACTATTTGAAGATTGTGAAATGATTTCTGTAAGTTCCATGATTATCCACTGAAGTGATGGGCTCTATTACAACATATATCTTTGTTAGTTGGTTATGAAGCTGACATAAATTTAAAGAAGAGGGGCCTCAGGTTTCTGGAAAAAATTTTCATTTTATTAATATGGAAAAATCTTAAGCTTAGAGATTCAGTTTTTTTTTTTTTTTTTAATTAAGGAGTGGGAAACAAATCCTATTTTATTTTTAAAATATATTTTATTTCCATTTTAACTTTGATGATAATAAAACAAAGATTGTGGTATAAGAGTCATCATTCAAAAATAAAGGATGGGTCTCCTTTCTCAAGTGGCACCCTGACCTACTTAATATTACACTACTGGTTGGTCTGCATGATCCTGTTTGATCAAGTGAGATGGCCCTCACTGAACAGGCTTTTCCAAAAGCATTTTACAACAAGGCGAGGCCTCCTTAATCCAGAGTAAAGCTAGGGATATACAAGAGTGGCAAAATGTAAACAAGGGGAGACCCAAGAATACACTCAGCACGGGAGCTCATGACTTCCTCTCTGATTCTGGCCAAGAGTATTGTTCCTGCTGTGTGCACGCCTTGGAATATCACCCAGGGAACTGGATGCAATGCTCTGGCACTTCATTTAATTCCTCTGCTCTGGAGACCCAGTCACCAATGCCAGATAGATTCCCTTGCAAGTGATCAAATACTTAGCTTTGAACTTTTGGTGAAAGATTTAATGTGGGATAATCAATGAGTGAAACTACATTATGCAATCCCACAAATATGCAAAAAATAAGAAAAAGAAAGGGGAAATTAACATTCTTGGATTATTTGACCATGAGAGCATGGAATTTGCTTTAAGTGAAAGCTTCTATGACAATGGAATCTTGAAGGAATTACAATTGACATCCAAAAAAAAAAAAAAAAAAAAAAAAATTAAATGGTCTTATGTATTTTTTTTAAATCGTTGTGTTCAATTGTGCTATGTAGAATCCACAGTTTTCTCTTCCCTTAACAAAATCTTGGGTGTATTCCATAACTTCCTGGTCACATTTGGTAATTAAAACTTAGTGTGGCTTAATTTAAACCCTTAATTGCATATCCAATTTAAAGCTAGAGCTGTGACTCTGGCTGCTTAGAAAGAGGGTGGGGGGCAAAATCTGGCTGTGGAGCAATGCTATCCTCCCCCTCCTCTAGACCCAGCTTTTCTGGGGAGCCTGAAGGAGGGCTGGGGGATGCACAGAAATCCTTTCTTAAATGGCCACTTGCCTGTGGGAGGGAGGCGCCCCTGGGCACTGTTCTGATTTTTCCTGGTTCCATTTCCCTCTAGGAGTTTCCACGCAAGTGCTGTATGTGTTTTTAAGCTTTCCCCTACCCCACCCTCCCAAACACAGCCTTGTCTGCCATCAGCCCTGGGAGGGCATCTCAGGTCTCCACTCAGTGGACCCTGGAGGAACCTCCTGACGCCAGCACCTCCTCTCACATCCGGGTTTCTTCTAGGGGGGACAACGAAAGGTCACAGTCTGATTTCATGTCCTCTGAGCACAGAAGAAAACTAGGTGGGTTGGGGATCACCCTCCCTTTCCCTAGGAATTGCTACCACAGTCCCTCCAAGTCGGCACCCATGCCTTGGGAAATACCTAGACTGAAAGCAGGCCACAGCTTGCATATTCCTCTCTGCCTGTATCGCGCCTCAAGGCTCCACATCTTCCATGGAGACATCTTGAGTCTGCCAGCTCTGGAAGCTTGGGAGGCCTCCCATTGGGGAATGAGATGCCATTTTCCCTGAATTGCAAGTCCCCCCAGTCACTATGAATGACGCTGATGGAGGGCAAATGCGCCCTTCCCTGGGCCTGTCTCATGCACACATCTCCTGCTGTCGTCTCTTGACTGGGGAGGACCTGGCAGGATGCAGTGGTGCTTGTTGGCAGTGGGACCCTCCTGCTGCCTCGTGGTCACCCGAAGGGATGGTGTCTGGTCCCAATGCATGGTGGCTTCTTGATGGGTCTTGCGAGAATATGACAGTATCTCTGTTTCCAGTAGTATCGAATATCCTGTCGTATGAGCAAAAAAGGGACATGGCTTAAAAGTGACTTATTTGGGGGGAAAATATAGTTCTAAAAAATGCAATTTAGCCGGTTATGGTGGATCATGCCTTAATCCCAGAGCGTTGGAAAGCTAAGGTGAGAGAATGGCTTCAGCCCAGAAATTCAAGGTTGCAATGACCTATGACAGTGCCACAGCACTCCAGCCTGGGTGACAATGTCTTTCTAAAGAAAAAAAAAAGCAACTTATATGTTAAATGATGGGCAATGGAATGAAAGATTCAATTTCACAGTCTACGAATCTATGTTAATTGTTAATTCTCAAAATGATTTTTATACCTAGGGCTCAATAAATAAAATGTTTCTTCATAAAAATTAGAGGAAGGAGACTGAACTGAGCTTAGATTCCCAAATCATAGGCCCAGTGCCACAGGACTGGTAAAGCCATGGAGATATACAGTATATCATATGCCCTCTTGCTTAGAATCTTCATGTGAATTTGGTTGCTAACTTAGAGCACTAGGTCACTGGGTCCATCTACATATCCATCCACCATCCATCCTTCCTTCCATCCACCATCCATCCTTCCTTCCATCCACTATCCATCCTTCCTTCCATCCACTCACCCATTCATCCATCTCAGCTTCCTGATTCTTGTCCCTTGAAAGCTATAATACAATGTTTTCATTATGTGGTTTGACTTTTAACAAGTACCCTAGATGTGTCTGATTTAAATTTGAGAAACTCTGGGCTGTACTGAAGACTGCAGAAAAGTACCTTCTCATCAATGAAATCAGTGATTGGTTCTCTTCAGTGATATTTTCCCAGGCATGACTGGCCTCACAAAGAACCTTCCCTTGAGATATGTGCTGTATTCACATGCAAACTTTGATGTGAGCATCTCAACCAAGTTAGCCTACATGTGTTTGTGCCAGATGTGGACTATTTTGTAAAATGAATTCAGAGAGATGGAGAGTTCAAATAAAGAGGAAGCTTGCTCCCTGCCCTCTAACCTCACACCACCCAGTGGAACTTTTTCACTATCTGAAATTTTTGTTTGTTCATTTATTGCTCATTATCCACCTTCCCAAACCTGAATGTAAACTATGATATTAAGTACATTCATTGCTTGTTCACAGTGGAGCCCCAGCACCTGGCTTAGATACCAACACGTAGGAACCACTGCTACTGTTACTGTTAATGACTCAATGAGCCACGTAGATAGACATGAGTAAAACACAAGCTTTGCCCACATAATTACAGACATTGAGGTGAAGTAGGGATCATAATGGAGTAAAAAACTGGATAGGATTAGTTTGGGAAACATTTCTAGGAGTGACATCTGAGAAGCCTTCTGAAAGGCATAGAGAATGATAGGTAAGAACTTGTTCCTTCTCTGTAGACCAGTTCAGGCAGAGGCCTTGAAGCGGAAATTGAGAAACTGGTTCTGAAAAACAAGAAGCACAGTCTGGCTGGAGCAGAGGGACCTTGGAGAGGAGAAGTCACAAATGAGAGTGGCCATAGGGTGGTGTTGGGTGAAGGAGAGTTTGAAGGAAATGGTCAGAAGTTTATATTTGGTCCAGATGGTAATAACAAGCCACCGGAGGGCCATGTTTACACATTTTCAAAATCCAATTAGGATACCACATGTTTTTGTGCTCTAATCACCCATTTTGGACCCATTAAATAAATTAGTTGAAAGAGAAAAACAAAGAAAAAAATAAAACGATGTGTCATTTGATAGCATTAGGAAATCATGGGATAAATGTATTAAATTGGAATGTTTGACCTGGAATGAAATTAATCCAAATATGGTCTTGATGACTGAGTGTCAAACTGAGCCAGGCCCACAGCTGATGTTTGAAAATATGAATGGTTAAGAAACAAACAAACAAACAAACAAACAAAAAGAAATGATGGTGGTTTGGGTGAGGAAAATAGGCATGTCTTTCCCTTTGAAGGGTTTGGACATTCATTTACTGAGGGCAGAAGCCTCGATCTGCTGATTTCTCATGCTTGGTTCCAAGCTCTAGATTATGACAGTTCTCTAAGAACCCTGGTTGACACGCATGAGGAGGAAGCAGCTGTTTCAGTGGAATTCCCTCTGGAGAGGAAGGAAGTCCAGCCATCCAGATGGGATGAGGCAGAGGGAGGCAGATAGAAGAGCAAGCAGGCGGTGGGAGCTCTACAAACCTGGGGTTTGGTGTGTACCCACGGTACATCCTTTCCTTAGCCTTAGCCACAAATTAGAACATGCAGAAAAGATAGTAGAAGACAAAAGGGAAGTGAGAGGATGGACACAGATGCTGCTTTATCGGGAGAAAGTAATAATCTTCGTCTCTTCTGCTAGTATGATTGATTTCTTAGAGCCCCCCACTATTCAATGTGGTACCCCAACTGGGGTATCCCCCAACCTCTAGGGGAGCTTGTTAGAAATGCAGAAACTCAGACCATACCCCATACTTACTAAATAAGAATCTGATTTAACAATATTTCCCAACTGTTTCATAAGTGACTAAAGTTTGAGAAGCACTGTGTTAGAGTTTGGAGCAAACTACATAAAATAAAACTCAAGGTGAGAAAAAGTTGGAGAATTATAATCCCACAGGACAGAAAACAGTGTAAATCATCCCACCTCCCTCCCAATGGAACTGGATAGGTTATAGAAATTACTACAGACCTACCCACATATATTCAACCATAGAAACTCCTGATTCACAGGTGTACATTTTCGTATACAGATAGATGCCACTGGGAATGCACTGGTGGGAAAATTCCTGCTGTTCCAACCCCAAATCAGCTTGTGTTTTTCTTTACCCTGTGGCTTTGGAGCTACCGTCTTTTCTCTCAGTCACACCCAGTTCCCTTCATCAGTGGTGTTTTATGTTCTTTCTCTGTTTCACTTCATATTCCATACTTGCATCTTTCTCGAGTGCAGCCCCAGCTAAACCAATAACTGGGGAAGCCAAATGGAGACAGTTTGAACTGGAATCATTTGCCATTCAGCTGGAAAAATAATGATTCCCCAGTTTCTCAAGTGTGGAAATTTCCCGGAACCAGCCTTTTCCCAGGGCCTATGGACCCTCCCTCATTAGTTCCGGTGAACTCTCCCTCCCTCTGTGTCTTTGCTCATACTCCTCACGAGGCTCCAGGCTTGATTAGCTCAGTCTCCCCTGTGCTTCTTTTCCATCACAGCTCAAGCTTACCGCCTTTGTTTGCAGCATTTAACCTCTGTGAAGAGCCGTGAACTATAATGGCTAAACGCAGTGGTTCAGTGTCTGGTGGGTCTGAGTTTCAACCCAGCTCCACTGCTCTGTGATCCTGGTCAAGCTACTCAGTCTCCAGGAACTGAAGTTTCTTAACCTATAAAATAGGAACAATAATAGCAGCTGCATGGAAATTTGTCATGATCAAAGAGACTATGTTAAAGCAGTCAGCACCATACTTGCACATAGCAAGTGCCCCAGAAATGATCAATTGTGGCCATATGAGGCCTCCATGGTAAATTCATTAGGTAATCTTGGCTTATAAAAAACGTGAGTAGATCCAAGTGCCTCATTTATATTGTGATTACTTCAATTCTCTCTAGACAGTGCTGCCCTAAGATTCATGGACATTTTAGGTGAAGAGACTGCCACCCACACATTTAATTACACTAATGTTTTATCCAGAGAAACTAAAAAAATAAAAAAAATTAAAAAATTAAAATGAAGCAGAAGAATGCAAAAATCAGAAAATTATGGTGATAATGCTATGAGTGTATTTTTTTAATCTCAGAATCTATCGTGAAAATTCTAAATGAAAAGCAAAATATTTTGACCTTGTTTAAATAGTTCCACATTCAGAACTCTTGTAAATGTCTGTATAAGTGAATTACCTGGTTGCCAGCACAACACCATCTGCAAGTCACCTTTAATAATCCAAGTAAGGAAACTCTGATTTAAATATATATATATTATATATATCATTAATTATATATGCATATATAATTTTTAAAATAAGAAGTCCACTTATGTGTTTGCGGAAAGTTTTGTCCCACACACTCTGCTGTGCTGCTTCAGAACAATGATAAATACAAATGGCATTTCACCTCAAACTGCGGAAATAATCCATGATTTCTGTTCCTTTGGCTGACCAGTCATTTATCACAGGTCATTTACATAGATCTGGATGGCTTGGTAAACTAATCACTGAGTTCTTTCATGTGGTACCGCGTTCTTCTTAGTACATCATGTAAAATTAGTTTGATGATTTCAGTTCCTTCTCTTGGGATCCATAACCCCATTCACAGAGGAACAAAAAACAATTTGGCTGAACTCACCAGCCCAGGTCCAAAGAAAGGGACAGTTGTGTCTTGATGTTGGATTCATTGACAGCTAGTGAGTCAGTTCTGACTCCTGAGAAGGAGCATTGGCTGAGGACATAAACTGAAAATATAGTAACAAAAAAAAAAATGGTGTCCACATGTTCATTTGAATGTGCATAAGTGTGCAGGTGTCTGTGTGTGTGCATCTAAGTGTGTATTATCTATGGCTGTATATGCATTTTGTGGGCGTGTGCATGTGGCTGTAGTGAATGGGTTGATTTAGGAGGGCAAATATTGTGACACATTCCAAGTGGCTACCTCATAAAGTTTTGATCAGGACACATTTTAGTTGTTGTTGTTGTTGTTGTTGTTGTTTTTGGAAAAGAAACATTGAGTTTTGATTTTTTTTTCACTAATTTATTTCTCTTCCTAATCTCTCATGACAATATTTCAGGTCCCACATGCAGATAACTGGAGCATATATTATACGAAATTAGTTTGATTGTGTCGATTTTCAATTTGGGAAACCATAACCTGATTCCAAGATAAACCAAAACAATTGGACTGAACCCACAAACCTGGGTTCACACACAGGGACAATTTTGACTCAGTTCGGTGACAGTGAGAGTCCATTATGGCTTCTGAGAAGGAGGCTTTGGCTGGAGAAACAGATAATAAGATTCTTAAAATAGTGTGTCATACAAAGTACCAATGCTCATTTTCTTGTTTTGATATTGCACTGTAGTTACAGAAGATGAAACCACTGAGGTGGAGTGGGGGAGGGTATGTGACCTCTCTGCTCTATCTTTGCAACTTCGTGTGAATCTATTTCAAAATGGTTTTACATGAAAATGTTGTATATATGCGTGTATGCATGGCTGTGTGTGTCTGTGGTGAATGGACTGATTCAGTATGACAATCATTCCCATGAAACTTTCAGTGACTACTTCATAAAAGTTTGATCATGACAGGTATTAGTTACTTAAAAAAAGAAACCTCAAAGTTAGATATTTTTATTAATTTATTCACCACCTCCTCCTTGTTCAATTTCACATTGGATTTAAAAAGTGAGAAGGGGCCTATTATAATCAAATAACACAATTTTCTTACTGGAAAGAACATGATAAATATTGAGCAAGATCTAAGAAGGGTAAAAGACTTGCGGCCCCTGGTGGTGAGTCCCAACGGAGGACTTGGAGATGTGAGGGTCAGCCTGGAGCTGCGGATCACCAATGCTCCTTCTCAGAAGAGGCATCAAATTCAACATTGAGCCAAGTCGTCAGTCGCAATTACTAAGAGGATGGTTTTTAAACATGGAAAAGAAAACTTGGGAGCACAATGAAGCAACATGGGATCCCTAAGAAAAAAATTACTAAATTTCCCAAATTTCTCCTTTTTTTTTTTTGTTGTTATTAGATTTATTTTACCAATAGATTGAGGAATATGGCAAACATAATTCATGAGGGGCCTGACAAAGCATTTACAGCATCTAGATGAATAGGCTGGGGAAATTGAGAATGATCAAATAAAAAGCATGCAGCATATGGATGACACATGGATGGCATACCCTGGAAAACCATTCATGATCCAATACATTACCTGAGAATTATGAGCTTTTTAAAACAAAAAGAAAAGTATGATTGCAGGCAGAACTTTTGAATTAGAGATGAGATATAATTATAGGCAGGAGATACTGATGTGAATCACTGACAAAGAGGTAACTTTCCCTCTCCGTAGTCCAGTGGTCGTAGGAAGAGTCAGAATTGAAAAGAGGAATGGTGGAACAGAAGCAGAGATCAAAGAAGAGGCTTCATTTCAGGAAATAGATGGTGCAACTCACAGTAGAGTGAGTGGGGACACTTGGTATTTACTTTGCATTGGTTAGTTGACGATGGTGATGATGATGATAATGTATACATGCGTGTTATTTGTACACATGTTAATTTTAAGCAATTGATTGGGTGAAATAAATTAGAATAGGTTGTTTCTTTAAGTGGTCATGAGCAGAGGTTTTCAAACTTGGCAGATCATTACCTGCCCTCATATTTTAAAAATGTAGATTCTCAGGCCCTACTCCAGACCCTGTACACCAGAATCTTTGAAAGTATGGCCCTAAATTCTAATATTTGAAAGTATAGCCCTACACTCTGTATTTTTAAGGGCTTGCAAGATGATTCTTCATATTACCTTGGCTTGTAGAATGAGGTAGAAATGAATGAATGTTTCAGTTCTCTACCCTTCAAATGATAACCGGCACCAGGCTATTTGTAGTCAACTGCATTGAGGTAATGCAACTTTCTATAGGAGGTTCTGGTAGAGCCTTTCAGACAATGAGCAGACCCAGTGTGGGCTCTTCCCACAGTGTGGGAAAACACATCTGAGTGATTTTATTTCTAGATTTGTCTGTTTTAACTCAACAGACCATTAACATATATCCCCCAAATATTTTTCTTCCTTCCTTTAATGCCAAGCATTCACCACACAAAATGCCTGAATTGGGTGTTGCATGTATGTGTGTGTGGAAGTAGGAGTGAGGGGTGTGCTGGGAAGGACAAGCTCGGGAAAGACCCTATCTGCATGGTTACTGCATTCAGCAAGAACAGTGAACCACAGATGATTTTGAAGGGCTGATGTTTCAGGGAGGTCCAGTAGCCTGGAAGGACATGTGTCTTTTCATAGGACAAAATGTTCCTGTGTTCTAACCATCAGAAAGGTGTACCTTGGGAAAGGTGGCTTGCTATCCAAAGGCTTTGTTAAGGAGGCATTTTTCATATTAAAGTCACTTACAATTTAATTTTTGCTCTTTAGCTTTCTTAGCTCTTCTTGGGAATACACTTTTGAAATGTATTATTTATTTTTATTTTTACGTTCAGCAAGTGCATTCAAGGTGGACGTTTACTGGCTAATCTTAGAGACAGATGCACGAATAAAACAATGCATACATAAATGAAATAGAAATGCATTATTTTGTATTGAAAAATGGAGCAGCCCATAAGATAGCACATTACATCCAGGAGGGACTTGCCAAGTCAGAACCCATGGATTCCTGTTTCCCTGACTCTCTTGATTTTAATTCATACTTTTTTCTCCTATTTTTCTTTAAACTCAAATTTGCTTCCCCACCCCCCACTAATTACAACAACATGGTGGAAAATCTAAGCAACATATATTAGTAAAAAGAAAAAAAACATGAAGAAGAAAATAATAATCTTTTGCAATCCCAGCACCCAGCAATAACTGTGGTTAACATCATCCAGATATTTTAATATGCATCCTTATATGTATAAGCCAGATGTCAACTGGGTCTCTCTGCTCCTCATTGTCTAGATAAGATGCCTTGGTCCTTCATTTCATTGCTCTCCTCCAGATTTTGGCAACTTCCCAGGATCTCCCATTCTAATGCTCACCTGTGACTCTGGCTTCCTGCGTCTAGTGAATTCCATTCTCCACTCCTCAGCCTACAGCTGTTCCTTAATTTCTCTTTGGCCATAGACCCAAAAGTGGAAATCAGGTTCTTTCCTTGATTCAATAGTAACAACAAATCAACCATACAAGGAGTTTTTGGATTCACAGCTGACTTAACTGAACGTTTCAGGATGTGAGGATCATTACGCTTGAATGTTTGACATCCTTTTCCTTAGAATCCTTTGGTCTTTGAGTCATGTTACTCAGCCATGCCCTTGCTTTGCTCGTACCATTCTCTTTTTGCTTTCTTCCTCTCATAAGCAGAAATCATGTTCTTCAAACTTTCTTGTATTGTATTTGTATTGCAAAGCAATACAGATGTCGAAAGACCTTGCCTACAAACTTCAGAAATTCCCTTTCTATATACAGTCTCCCCTAAAACTTTGACATTCTTATTATCAAATGGGCCTGAGTTCTTGGAAAAGCCCATTCACATCTCCATATGAGCATGAAGTTTCTACCGAGCCATAAAGATGCAATACATGGCAAAGACAAAGGGGGTTGAAAACAAGGCCACATGGGAAGCCCTTCCAGTGAGATATTTAAAAATCAGTTTCACACTTGTCAGTCCCCTTCTTCACATCAAGGATATCAAAGGAACAAGACTGGAGATTAGGAAAGGTTTTAGAAAGATTTCATTGGAGGCCGGGTGCGGTGGCTTACGCCAGTAATCCCAGCACTTTGGGAGGGTGAGGCAGGCAGATCACGACCATCCTGGCTAACACAGTGAAACTCCGTCTCTACCGAAAATACAAAAAATTAGCCGGGTGTGGTGGTGGGCATCTGTAGTCGCAGCTATCGAGAGGCTGAGGCAGGAGAATGGCATGAACCTGGGGGGCAGAACTTGCAGTGAGCCAAGATATGGCACCACTGTTCTCCAGCCTGGGCAACAGAGTGAGACTCCATCAAAAAAAAAAAAAAAAAAAAAAAAAAAAAAAAAAAAAAAAAAGAAAGAAAGAAGGAAAGAAGGAAAGAAAAAGAAAGATTGATTTCACTGAACAGCCTATAAGAATCCCCATGCCAACCAGAAAGAGATGGGAGTAGGATGCTTTCCATTTCACATCAACTCAGTAGAGAGAAGCCTGAGGGCCACCCAGAATTGCATTAATTTGATGGAATTGTGTTCTCAGTTGGGAGTTGCAGGAGACTGATGCATGACTTCTGCTTGGGAAAACTTAAAAGCCACAATGGGCTAGATGGAGCAGTGTACTCTGCCTGCCCTCAGGTCAAAGGAGGGCAGCCCTAAGGAACAGCTGTGGCCCCTGGTCAAGGATGGTTGAACAGATCATCTTCCGTCCAGCTCAAGAGGACTTTCTGGAGGAGCCTGGGGACAGACAGACACAGTCTCTGCCTATGGACCGCTGCAAGGGGAATGGATAATTGGAGAGAATGCATGACCAAGTCACAGGAAATGCAATCAAATGAGTCCCGTGCAGGGGAGGAGGCTCCAGAAAGGCTACCAAAGGTGGCAAGCTTTAATCTCCAGCCAGCCTGAGATCATGGTGCCTCCCACTGCAGACTGGTCAAGTGACTTTCCTGCTTCACATTTCTCTCTTTCCTCACTGGAAGCCAGACTTAGCAAAATGGAGGGAAAGGCGAGGAAGCATGGCAGGGAATGAGAAACAGATAGCCACCAGCTCTTTTGAACTTCACCTGCAGAAGATTCAAGTCAGATAAAGAGATTTATCCTAAAACCAAGTCTTTTATTTTGACAATTACATAGCACTGGTTATTTTACTGAGTTGGGACTGCATTTGTCTTACAGAGATTGATAGTATTTAATTGCCTAAGAATGATTTAAAAAAACAAAACAAAACATGGGCCTCCCCAAGTTTCCATCAAGGTATTTACTCTCTCCCTACCTAAAACTGTCTGAAGAAACTATGGAGGATAGAAATGCAGATGCTGACTAATTGATTGCTCTGTACTGCATTAACTATTCTGCAATATTATTTTTCAATTATTGACAATTGCAAATAATTGTTAACAATGATCAATAATTCTTTATCCAATATAATTGCACTTGGGTTACTTTTTATTTTCCCCTCTGAACAACATTTATATGATTACTAATCTAATATATTCTTTTTTTTTTTTTTGAGATGGAGTCTCACTCTGTCGCCCAGGCTAGAGTGCAGTGGTGTGATCTTGGCTCGCTGCAACCTCTGTCTCCCAGGTTCAAGGGATTCTCCTGCCTCAACCTCCTGAGTAGCTGAGATTGCAGGTGCCTGCCACCACGCCCAGCTAATTTTTGTATTTTTAGTAGAGACGAGGTTTCACCATGTTAGCCAGGCTGGTCTTGAACTCCTGACCTCAGGTGATCCACCTGCCTCGGCCTCCCAAAGTGCTGGGATTACAGCCACCATACCCAGCCACTAATACATTGTTAAGTATTTCTTTAGGACAACTGTGAAGTTGTTGGATCCAGGTGTATATTAATAATTTAAATGTTAGCTATGAATTGCCAGATGCACACAGATTTACATGTCATCCACATAAGTACTTGTCATAGATACGTTAAGACTTTCAGTTTTCCTTCCTTTGGGTGACTTGGCTCTCCTGACCCTGATCCTTGTGGATTGATCTAAAATGTAACTCTTAAAGAATAACATTATTTTCCAGTTCTTGAGGTAGTGATCACATTCATAAACACACATGCATTTTGGAAATCCAACCTGTTCATATATTAGCAGCTGCCTTCATGTTGTTTTTATGGTCTTTATTATTACAAGATTGGTCTGAAAATTCACCATTATTTGTATACTTTGGATAAATTACCATACTTGGGTTGGGAAAACAAATTTATTGAATCAAATTTTCCAACTCCATGTTCTCCTTCTTAGAAAGATGCAGTTGCTTTCTGACCTCACAACCCCAGCTAAGGCTGTAATTTGGGTTGACTCAGTAAATACAGCTTCTGCCTGATGGGGGTGTTATCTGTGAAATCTCTGGTCTTGAAAGGTGGAAGAAACAGAACTTCTAGAATTTTCTTGGGCTTTCATGATAGGAAAAACACAAATTTTTAAAGAAATATTTCAAAACAGGATTTTAATAAGCAGTAATCCCCTCTGTCTATATTTGGATATGAGGTACCTCCCCATGAAATGTAATTCCTAGCTGGCTGTCACTTGTCATTTTTCCTGTGTTCAATATTCACCAACATAAAGGTCCTATTTTGCCAACTCCCAGCACTTAATTTTCCTTCTCATTCATTTTATCATTTTTCCTAAAGTGAAAATAACACTCGATTGTCAAGGGGATTGAATGCATTGTAAATAACAAATGCTATCTTACTTTCTGGAACTTATCTTATGCTATGTTATGGTTTTACCAGGTCCCACAAAATATCAAATATATGAGCCTTAAAGGGGAAAAGTCTCCATACTAGTATATGAAAAAATTCCTAAATTCCAGAAGGGTGAATGAACAGATGGATACTTTTGGGACATGTGTGTGTGTCATTTTTGTTTTACATTTCCTTGGCTCTGCAAGAGAACGCATTTTCTACAAAGTATGGTAGCTAAAGTGAGGGATCATATTAAACTAAACCTGGAAACAAGAAATGAGAAGTAAATAGTTTAGCAAAAATGCAGTTCCATATGTTAATTTTGAAAAGTTTCATTATTAAAACCACAGATTTAAAATAACAGGGCCGCAGTCTAAGACACAAAAGATAAATAGTGATGACTGATGTAATAGAGAATATTTTTCTTACTTGGAGGTATAGATGCCATTCTAACTCATTCATATATGCATTTTCAGATTTTCTTATTTAAGGAAATTCAATGTTTTAATAAACTGCCAAAAAGTAATTATATATTGGTGCTCTCCCACACCCTGGGTAGTGATGTCTTCTATAGGAAGTAAAGCACTGAGCAGTGCTAGCAACGTGGAGGACTGGACTATAGTAGACCCATCTCTTGTCACAAATATACAAATTCTGGATAAGTTATAAGACTATAATAGTTTATAAGACATATAGCAGGGGAAAAATGAATGAAAGGAACCCCCAGTTGCCAGAAATGGAGAATGAACCCCTGGCCAGAGCAGAGCTAATGTAGCAGCAGCCTGATATGGTTGTGGGATAATTCACATTTAGATAGATGTCCTGCAATTTAGGGGCTGAAGTATGAATGCTCACATATGGACAGGAGATGTGGCCTGTGGCCTCCATGAGGCACAGTGCTTGAACTGAGGCTGGCATTGAATTACCCACTCCGTGAAGAGACCCTCACAGAAAAGCTGCCTTGACCAACATGGCAAAGTACAAGAAGCTTGCACTACCCCAAACATAGGGAAGAGTAGAAAAAGTCACAAATAATCTCTTGAGAAACGGAAACTCTGGCCTGCCACAAGCAGAGGAGTGACAAGCAAAGTTATGGGCTAGTTAGCACAGAATCTCAACTCAGAAATCCACATGGAATCTGGTCTCAGATGAAATCCTTGGTACTTTGAAAAAACAAAACCACTAGGGATTCAGAGCTAAAAAGACTCACAGAGAAAACTGACATTTTCCTTATTTATTTTTTCCTCATTTATGTTTTTTAAAGTGCCCTGTTGTTATTCTTTATCCAGCTGTTTTGTATGTTTGTAGTAGGAGGTGAATCTGTAATAGTTCAGTTCACATGATGCTAGAATCAGATAACGACTTACTTTCTAGGCAAGTAACTATCATTCAGAAAAACTTTCAGTCTGAAAAATGTCAAGATGAGCTAGCAAGAAAAACATGGGAAATAACAAGTAATTATTCATCCCAATAGAGAGTCAACAATGGGAGTGTTAATGCCCCCCAAGAACTAGAGGTAATGGAATAATCTGCAAGAAACTATAAAACAAGAATATCTAAAATTATTAGATATTTTATTTTAAAAGAACAGAGAATGTGATGAAAGGCATGGCACTCTGTATAAAGAACAATCTAATTAACCAAAAAGTAGCCCCCAAAATAAATAGAGTGTCTTTCCACAGAAAAAGTAATTAAAAACTTAAAGGATAAACTCAATGATGCATTAAACATAATAGGAGAGAGACTCAATAAACACAGATATAAAATCTGGGAAATAACCTAGAATGCAGCATGGAGTGATACAGAAATTGAAATATGAAAGAGAAGTAAAGGAATATGCAGAATAGTCTTAGGCAGCCTAAAATATATCAAATTAAAATTCTAGAAAGAAAATAATAGAGTGAAAAGAAAGAGCAAATATTCAAAAAGATAACGGCAGATAAGTTTTTGGAATTAGTTAAAGTCATCAGTTCTGAGATGTAGAAAGCTCAATGAATCCTAAGCAGAATGGATTAAAACAAAATACTCACCTAGATAGCTTGTATGTGAACTATGGACTGCTAAAGACAGGCAGAAGGTCTTAAGAGCAGCTAGAACAAAAAGGGGTGTTCTAAACAGAAAATAAAATAATAATCTTGTCGTCACCAAAATAGACACCTGAAGACAATAAGATATTATCTTCAAAGTGCTGACTAATTTTATATTGAAAACAACTGTCAGTCTAGGATTCTGGGGTAGCTAAACTTCTACTCAGGAGAGAAGGCAAAAGAAAAACATTTTCAGATAAACAACGAATGGGAGTTTCTTCTTCAAAGATGCTTATTGAAGAAACAACTTAAGAGTGTAATTAAATTAAATGAGAACTCTGGAATGAGGAATAGAATGCAAAAATTGATGGTGGGTAGAGGATTGTTAAAATGTTGGATACATTTCAAAAGCATTGACTTAAAAATATTAAAACCAAGTATTTGAGAAGAGACTTAAAATCCAGGTAGAACTAAAATGCTAGAAAATAGCACAATGGAAGATGAGAAATACTCCATAGAACTAATATATTTTGAATTCCTTGAAATGTTTAGGACAAGAGTATAAATATTGATTTGCTGTGCTAAAAATGCATTACAATTTTAAGATAAACATGTAAAAATAGGAATAGAATATACTTTTCCCAATAGCTGAAAGAAAGTGTAAAAAAAAAAAATTAAGAGCAAGATAAAGAGAAAACACAAACTAGTTAATATCTGTATTTGTCACAAATATAAACTTACCAATTAATATAGCTTCTCAGATTGAATATTATCCAAACATCTGTCATGACAGTTTTTCATGCTGATCACTAAATTTTCCATATCTTCATCCTGCACTCATTATTTGGATGTCACTTGCCTACCCCAGGAGTGAAGTGTGACCATATAACTTGTTGTATGGTGTGAGGTGAAGTGGTGTGTGCCAGTTTGGGGTAGAAATGCTAACAGTTCACAGTATGTCAAGTTTTCTTTTCCTGCTACAACCACTAGCAATGGTGCAAGCAATGGCTTCTTGGGACCCCAGGGTAATGATGAAGTGGAACAGAACCCCCATGGAGCTTTGAGGGACCTACAGTTCTTTGCTTTGCTGAATTGTTGATATGTTGGAGCCGTTTATTACCACAGCAGAGCATAGCCCAACCTTACCAATGTGTACAAGAAAAATATGTAAACATAAAGAAATATACTTTGAAAATAAGGGATGAGAAAAGAGATACAGGAAAGCATTCATCAAAAGAAAAAACATAACATTAATATTAATGTTAGACAAAATAACCTTCAGGCCAATAAAAATTAATAAAAATATAGAAATAAAGAAAAAATAAAAATATATTACTACATAAGAATAAAAGGAACAATTTGTCAGCAAGATAACAATCCTGAATCTTTGTGCATCCAAAACCTGAGCCCTGAAATAGATGCAGTGAAACTAGACAGAATTATAAGAAGTGATGGACAAATTGACAATAATATAACAGTTCCTACAATCCCATTTCTTTATCCAGGCAGTGATGAATGGCTGCCCGTGTCACCCACTGCTGGGCGATGGTGTGTAAGGAGCAATCCCCAGCAGGGATTCTGGCAATGGATTTTTTTTTTTTTTTCTGATCAAAGTTAAGATGTCCTTCATGCCTGCACTTCTCTTTTTGTCTTTGAAAAGGTTTTCGTTAGGAAGTGATGGTTGAAAAAGCAATAGCCATTTTCCTTCATTATTCTTGTTATATGGCATTTTACAAAAGCCCATTTTTATGTCAGTGTGAATTGCAGCCCAAAGCATCCTAACAAATACAAAGGTGAACTTCTCATATTAGGCATCAGTAATCATGATCAAGCTCTGGTAATGAAAACGGCATAATAGTGCACAAATGGATAAATAGACCAATGCAAAACACCATGCATGTATATGAACTTCATAGACGGCCGGAGTGGCATTGCAAGGACGAGGAGACAAAATATACTATTCAATGATTCTGTGGAAACTTCCATTCAGAAAAACACCGAGTTAGAACCCTACCTTACACTATACAGAAAATTACATTCCAGAGGATTAGAGGCATAAATGTCGGAGCAAAACCTAAAAATATTTAGAAGTATATCTTGGAGAATGTCTTTACAAGCTTGGATGGAGAAGGATTCACTAACCAAGACGCACAAACCACAGACTGAAAACAAAGAATGATTAACTACCTTAAAATTAAAGTCCTCTGTATAACAAACGGCAATCCAAACCTAGCGAAAAAGCAAGCTACAGACTAGGAGAAGAAATTGTTACACTCTTAACCAACAAAGAATCCATATCTAGAACTTGTAAAGCACTTTCTCATAAAAGTATACCCAATTTTTTAAAAAATGGCAAAGGATATAAATAAATGTATAGCAGAAGAGAAAACCCTGATGGCCAATAAACATATGGAAAAACATGTAATCTCATTAGTGATAAGGAAATGAAGATTAAATCAGCAATATCAGCAATGAAATGTCCCTTCACACCCAACAATTTGGCAAAAAAAAAAAAAAAAAAAAATTATTGCCTCGTTGTAACAAGTAAGAAAGAGGAAGTGTACTTGGGGAACTCTTAAATATCGATTGTGGGAGTGCAAATGGGTACAGCCCCCTGAATGGATATTGTCAAACTGTCCCCAACTGAAGCTGTTCAGACCCTACAACCTGGGTACATAATCTTGAGAAATACATGCACAAGAACCACATACCCTAATAGTCACTGCACATTGTTCATTAAAAAATAGCAAAAAATCAGAAAGAAGCCTAAGACATGGGCATGTATAAGTTATCCTATATGCATAGGAACTTACTAAGTAGCAGTTACAATGAATATCCTAA
This sequence comes from Rhinopithecus roxellana, assembly GCF_007565055.1. Taxonomy (NCBI): domain Eukaryota; kingdom Metazoa; phylum Chordata; class Mammalia; order Primates; family Cercopithecidae; genus Rhinopithecus; species Rhinopithecus roxellana. Next base: position 94,218,552 of record NC_044554.1, read on the forward strand.
ATCTACATATATCAACATAGATACTCTAAGTGTTGAAGGGATAAAGAGCAAGTTACAAATGCATTATATAATTTTGGTAAATTAAAAAGGAAGACACAATGCTATCTAGTTACTTATGCATCAAAATACAAAACCATTGATAGGAAAGTTATAAAACCTTCAAGATTTTGGTTAATTCTGTGATAAAAAGGAAGAGAGAGTATGGGGACATTTCCAATATATCTGCAATAATTTCTTTCTTAAAACAAATAAACAGATGTCAAAGAAATAGAGTAATACGCCAACATTTATTAAATCTAGGGTTGGATATATCTGGATGTCCGTATATTATTTTCAGTATGTTTGAAGTATAATTATTTTCCATGTTTCAAACAGAATCAATGTATGATTTTCTTTCTTTCTTTTTTTTTTTTTTTTTCTGAGACAGAATTTTGCTGTGTCACCCAGGCTGGAGTGCAGTGGTGTGATCCCGGCTCACTGCAACCACTGCCTCCTGGGTTCAAGTGATTCTCTTGCCTCAGCCTCCCAAGCAGCTAGAACTACAGGCACCCACCACCACACCAGGCTAATTTTTGTATTTTTAGTTGAGACAGAGTTTCACCATATTGGCCAGGCTGGTCTCGAAATCCTGACCTTGTGATCTGCCTGCTTTGGTATCCCAAAGTGCTGGGATTACAGATGTGAGCCACCGTGTCCAGCCAATGTATGAATATTTTAAAATAAAATAAGAATAAATTATGTTAAATAAAATAATTGAAAAGTTAAATAAGATGAGTTATGAATACAGGTGAAAAAATGTTAAATTCTATAGTTGGAAGACATGCATTTCTTTTTAGAATGGAAAGAAGGGAAAAGAAAGTGTATTAGGTCTCTACCCTGACTTCAGCTATGCACCCATAGCTTTTTGGAAAGCCCCTTGCCTGCCAAGTTATCAAAGACCTGTGCGGCTGATCTCAGGCACTCTGCATGTGTTAACATTTGTAAGTCCCAGAGCAGTCTAAATGGGTGGAGGGGTGGACTCCAGGAGAGGCCCTGGAGGCCAGCACACTTTTTACAACATTCACACTGGGATTTCTCTGAGTTGAATGGTCTCACTGGGTGTGCAAACGCAGGTCTATGTGTGCTCTGGAGCTGCACCTGCTGCCACCATGACCTTGATCTGACCTTGCCTCCTGGCCAGGGCTAGCTTCATGGGACTGCAGCCTGAGTAGGTCTTCCTGACAAAGAACCCTGTGTTTTCATTTTGCAGTGGGACTCCCATATTACGTAGCCAGTCCCGCTCCTGGCAACTACAGAATGGTGATGGTTCCCTGCTAACGGGGGTATGTTTTCTCATCTTTACCTGGTCAACACTGTCCCCAGCACTTGAATTGAACCATCCATTCATACAACTTGCTTGACTCCTGCAGGCATCTAGTTTGTGGTCTGTATTTTGCAGTTTGGACCTGGCTGTACTAAGGAGTTCCTGGAGAAAAATGCTCTCCTGCCATCAAGCTCTGTGAAATCTTGGGAGTCCAAGGCAGAAGGCTGCATTCATCTTGACAATGATGCCTTGATCCTAATTCTATTTATATTCAGTGAAACTAATGCAACAGCTTAGTGTAAAATGACAATGAAGCTAAAGTTACGGTATCTCAGAAATGATTATTTAGGTAAACACAATGCGATTGTCTTTCGATTGCATTAACATGCCCATCTACATGACAAGTCTTGTACAGTCTTTATCCAAATCAAAGTCACCAGCCTAATTCAGACTTTCATAGAAGATGGTTGTCTAATCCTTAACTTTTATACTTAATCCCTGCACGGTAGCTCATGCCTGTAATCCCAGCACTTTGGGAGGCTGAGGTAGGTGGATCATGAGGTGAGCAATTCAAGACCAGCCTAGCCAACATGGTGAAACTCCGTCTCTACTAAAAATGCAAAAATTAACCAAGACTGGTGGCGTGTGCCTGTAATCCCAGCTACTCAGGAGGCTGAGGCAGGAGAATTGCTTGGACCTGGGAGGCAGAGGCTGCAATGAGCCGAGATCATGCCATTGCACTCCAGCCTGGGCGACAGAGCAAGACTCCATCTCAAAAAAAAAACAAAACAAAACAAAAAAACTTCCATACTTAAGAAAAAGTTTAAGCAAAAACAAAAACAGATCCTTCTAGATGCTTCTAGATATCGAGAGAAATAGTTAATTCATATATTCTCTTTTAGAAGCAGAAGCAATCTGGAAAAAGAAGTCCAGTGTTTTAGCCTAGGGCCTTCATGGCTGGTCCTCTAAAACTTCCCAGCCTCACCCTGCATCCATGCCTTCCAAGACGTCTTGGGAAATTTCAGGGAAAGAGTCCCAAGGAAGGGATTGCTGTAGGTACCATTAGTGAAGGGCATCAGTCTTGAAAAAAAGACCTTGGCCAGGGCAGGGCTGAGGATGAGTCAAGGGATGTGGCTGCTCCTCTCCTTGGTGACGCTGTGGTGACCATGAGCAGAAAAATGGTAAATCCCTCAATGACATTGACTAGGTTTGAAAGCTTACATTGTATTAGCAGGAGGGGGAATTTCCCTTTCAAAAGACTCCTCAATTCCTGGATATGCATAATGTTCTGCGGTATAAGAAGCATGCCAGGAATGGAAGAGACAAATATGCAGGAAGTTTGTCCATCCACTTTATATGTACTACGATCTGTGGTTATGAGAGCATCGAAGGTATTCAGGGCAACGACATTCTCATTCATGGCATTCCACTTGCTCCTGGGGAATATAAACCAGTCGTCTTATGTAAAAAAGTCTCACCCTTTAGGAAAACATTAGGAGAAAATAGACATAACAGGGGCATATTTAATTTTTTAACGATCGTCTAAAGACCACAGAGAGTCTGTGATATGAAAGACTTTAAATTCCTCTTTGATCTACGTTAGCTGAGTAATCACCACATTATCACAACATGCTGGGGCTCCAAGCATCCGAAACAGTACAGATGTCATCTCAACAGATGCCATACCTTTTGCCTCTGTGCAAGTTGATGAACTCATCCAAACTGGCTTTCCTCATCAGTTAAATGGGTGGATACTGGGATTTTCTTCATAGGCTTTGAGGATTAAATTGTCATGCAAGAAACAGGCTTAGCACAGGATCTAGCACTTAGGAAGTCCCTGGTGAGTGTTAAGGATGATTCCTAACTCGGGCAGGCAGGTATTGAGGCAGTGCCTCCAGTGTCTGGTCCCTACATCCTATCTATGAAATCAATGCAGAGGGAATATGCATTACAGCAACAGACCTGGAAGCCAAGAAAAAGAAAGAATGTTTTAGTTCTTCTGAAGCTGAGACCCTGGACATGTTGAGAAAACTAGCATGGAATAAGAGCGGTCAAAGAAAGGCTTTAAGAAATAAAGTCACTAGAATGTATCGTTTCTGTAGAAAACTAAATAATCCTTGAGAGGACTAACAGCATCACTAGCCATCCCAAGTGATCGATTTGGAAAGCAACATACTGTCATGAGTTGCTTTAACAACTGGGGATCCGTTCTGAGAAATGCAGTTAGGCAAAGTCATCGTTTTGGGAACATCATAGAGTGCACTCACACAAACCTATGAGGCAGAGCCCACTACACCCCTAGGCTTTATGGTACAACCTATCGCTCCCAGGCTACCAACTTGTACAGCACGTTACTGTGCTGAGTACTGTAGGCAATTGTAACATAATGATAAGCATTTGTGTATATAAAAATAGAAGGGGTACAGTAATCTTATGGGTATTATAATCTTATGGGACCACCTTCCTATGTACAGTCCATTGTTGATTAAAATATTGTCATGCAGTTCATGATAGAACCTAAATGATTCAGCTCTCTGGTTCTGGGGAAGGACAACGCCAGCATGCTCTGGCTGGGTACTACCGCGCATGCTACTTCACCTCTGTAAGCCTGGGTCTTCACATCTGTAAAACTGGGATATAAATTGTGCCTCCCTCATGGGCTTGTTGAAATGTTAAGTGTTCAGCTCTCAGTAGTGTTAATCAGTATTCTCTCTAATATACCCCCAGAGAAGCGCTTTAGGGAATAAGATGGCACCAAAATCATATTTTTGGCATGTCTTTCAGACAACAGTTAAAAGGATGATCAGTTCTGGATGCTCAAAGCCTGGCTTAGTCAGCCTCTCCTCATGCCCTCCTCCCCTGATGTCCTCAGTGATGTGGGAGCCCTCGTGAGGACTCCCCAGCAAGCCAGCCTACATGCAGTGCAATGACCTGAAAACTCAGTCATCTGCAGACTCCATGACGTGAGCGTGAGTCACTGAACTCTCTAAATGTTACACTCTACAAGGTGAGTGCTGCTTGTTTGTAAAGACAATGGGGCCTCGGCTATATCCCATCATGTCTCCTTGAAAATTCTTAGTCACATATTAGTCAGACCACCCCCAAGTCAGAAGGGAGAGCCTACCCCCAGATTCTGCATGTAACTTCTGGAACCTCCTGAGTCAGCAGTGTTGTCACACCCCCTCCACCTCTGTGGCTGGGGTCAGGCACATGACTGGATGATTGGATGTCCACGAAACAGCCTCCTACACCCTGTAAAGCCCCTTGCCTGCTAGGCCCACTGCTAGCAAATGAAACTCCCTTGCCTTCCTTCTAGGAAAAATCCATGCCAGAGACCTTTTTTTTTCCCCAGTAGACTTTAATTTTTGGGTAGTTTTAGGTTTTCAGAAAAATTGTTCAGAAGAAAAGGTACAGAGAGTTCCCATACACCTTCCCCCTCCTCTCCCCAGTTTTCCCTGTTGTTAACATGTGTTATTTTGGTACATTTGCTATAATTGATGAACCAATATTATTATACTATTATTAACCAGAGGCAATAGTTTACATTAGGGCTCACTGTTTGTGCTGTATATTCTATGGCTTTTGGCAAATACATAATGTCATGTATCCATCATTACAGTATCACAAGTAATAGTTTAACTGCCCTAAAAATCTCATGGCTTCACTGGTTCATCCCTAGTCTCTCCCTTCCCCAACTCCTGATCCTTTTATTATCTCTATAGCTTTTGTCCTTTCCAGAATGTTATAGAGTTGGACTCATACAGAAGGCAGCCTGTTCAGAACAGCATCTTTCACTTCACAGTATGCATTAAGGCTTCTCCATGTCTTTTCATGGCTCGATAACTCACTTGTTTTATTGTTGATTAATACACCATTGTATAGGTGTGCCACAGTTTTGCTATTTGCCTATTGAAAGACATCTTGGCTACCACTTTTTATCAATTATGAATAAAGCTGCCATGTGCAGGTTTTATGTGGACATAAATTTTCCAGGGGCTGTTTTTTTTTTTTTTTTTTTTTTTTTTTTTTTTTTTTTTTTTAATTATTAAGATCTTCAGTGATTCACCGTTTTCTGCTTTTTTGGCTTTTCTTAGACAGTAGGCAAAATGGAGTTTCATTTGGAAGCTTTACTCTTCTGAAGAATGGTTGGTGAAATGCAAAGCCCAGCTTTCATCCTTTAGGAGTTCATTTAACCCTTCTGAACTTCGACTCAACCATGAAGGCAGTGATAACATACAGCCTGGAAAATACATATAAAGAGGATGGTTATAAAATAATAAGTGAATACACGTCCATTTTACATGTTTTCTTACACTCTTTACTTCCTCCTCTTGTCCCTACCTTTACATTTTCCTGCTGAGAAATTTTAAAAATTAGATTTCCAAATTATCTGCTGCTTGAATTTTTCACACATTTTAATTTAGTATCTAAGGATTTCTCACACCACCCCAATTTCCATCCTGGATTAATCACACATTATAAATTCTGAATGTATGCTGACATTTCTGTTTTGTCTTCACAGTTATGATAAAAAGTTAATTCCAAGGTGAGTCTTCATTGGCTGGAAGTGAGCTCGTTGCCTCTGAGTTACGGGAGTAGCCCAGGGTGGTGAGTGAGGAGAAAGGGAGGAAACAGGTCAGACCACCCCCAGGGGAGGAGGATACAGAGGGGAGTGCTGTAATGATTACTCATAGATGGAGGACATATTAGTGCATCATAGATAATGTAGTAGGAACCAAGTGCCACAGAATTGATTATTTATTTATTTTGAGGTAAGAGTCTCACTCTGTTGCCCAGGTTGGTGTGCAGTGACACGATCTCAGCACACAGCAACTTCCGTCTCCCCGACTCAAGTGATCCTCCCACTTCAGCTTCCCAAGTAGCTGGGACCACAAGTGCATGCCACTACTCTGGCCTAATTTTTAACTTTTGTGTAGAGATGGGGCCTCACTATGTTACCCAGGCTGACCCATAGGATTATTTAAATCAAGAATTCTCTATGATAAGAGCTTATGCCAAGTCTTGACAGGGCGGTTCACTGAAACCTGAAATGATGGCCCGAAATGTCACAGGTTGGTGAGGACGCTAGCAATATGGTCTGGTCTCTCTGATTTATGAATTTTGGAAGCCGTGTCTGCATGGCGCTGCTAAAGAGGACTGAAAAAGAAAATTATCTGTTTTCTACCCAGTTGCTTTGCCAAGTAAGAACAAAGTCATTTGGAATGGAATTGTCTGAACTGATTGATCCACAGTGGTAAAAACAGTCTTTTCCAGACAGGTCAAGGTTACAACATGACTGTCTGTGGCCATCTGTGACTTCCACTTCAAGCCCGTCATTGGCTCCCTGTGCTTTCTGGACAAGGGCATCACGATCTGACCGTTACCTACCTCCTGTTGGCTTTTCCTTGTTTCAAAGGCTGTATTTCAGCTATTCTGAACTTTCAAAATTTCTATAAGGCCAACATTCTTCCTCCAAATTCTTTAGATCATACTGACCATTTCTCCTAGAATGACCCACCCACTCATCTCCATTACCTTCTTCTCTTACTCTTCTCTGAGCACCCTCCCTAACCCCTAATGGGTTGCATGCCTGGCATATTGTGTGCCCCATTGCATCGTTTACTTCCCTTGTCGTGGCACTCTTCTGTCCACCTCATACTTACCTGATCACACATCCCCCTCTCTCTACTAGAATGCAAGCTCATGAGTGTAGGAGCCAGCTTCACTCCATCATGCTCATGGAGTGGAGTCCTGTGCCCAGTATCTACTAGGGTCTCAATGAATGAATGAATGAATGAATGAATGAACCTAAAATTAGACTGAAGATGCTTGAAGCACATGTTAAAAGCTGGGGGATTATATGAACAAGAAAGGAACTTCATATTATTGCTTTTCACACCACAGCCGTAAGGGCTATAGAACTAAACCAACAAGCAAATAAACACAACAAAAGAATTATCTTCCCCAATTAGGCCAAGTGTACATCCCCAGACTTGGGGTACACACTGCTGATTACCTACCTAGTACCCATGTGCATCTTTTTCCTTGTTAGTAGAATCTCAGTTTTGTTCAAGGAGACAACGTCCTATATTTTAAAAATAAAAGCTACATTTCTCATGTTTTTTTTTTTTTTTTTTCTTTGCAGTGGAGTTCACCATCTCAGACAATTCTTACCAATGAGAAACAGAAGATTGCTGGGGATTCAGAGAAAGTTTCGTTTTCCTAATATGAAGGGTACCTTTCCTTCTTGTTGCCTGTCTTTTCCTCTTTTTTGCCTGGAATGTAAAGGAAAGGCAAGAGTAGACTCACCATAAGTACATGACTACATTCTAAGAAAGGCAGACCAGAAAGACGGAAAGACCCTTGAACCTTAAAAATATGGTGGATCCTACCTTCAGATGTGTCGTCAGAGAAAAATGAACTGGCTAAACCACAGTAGACTAATTTGTGTTCTATGCAGAATGCCACCTCTGAATGACACAGAGCTTTATCTCTAAGCTCCTGAAGTGAGTGCATTTGAGTGGGGAAAAACCAAAAAACCCCAGCTTTTGTTTGTTTGTTTGTTTTGAGACAGAGTCTCACTCTGTCACCAGGCTGAAGTGCAGTGTTGACATCTCGGCTCATTGCAACCTCTACTTCCCGGGTTCAAGCGATTCTCCTGCCTCAGCCTCCCGAGTAACTGGGACTACAGGCATGTGCCATCATGCCCAACTAATTTTGTATTTTTGGGAGAGACAGGGTTTCACCATGTTGGCCAGGATGGTCTCAATCTCCTGACCTTGTGATCCGCCCGCCTTGGCCTCCCAAAGTGCTGGGATTATAGGCATGAGCTACTGTGTGGGGCCAAAATACCCTGGTTTAAACCCCTGTTTTGCATGGCCTAATGTGTAGAGGACAAAGGAAACTAGACAGGCCCAAACATTTGGTCATTCAACAATCAAATAGCAGGAACAACAATCAAATGGCTCAGGAACCATTAGCTCTCTCAGTGAGGGAACATCTGAATACTACATCTTCAGAAGCTGCAGTAAGTCAGGTCAACAACTGCAAACTTCTTTTCCCTTCATCCCTCCTTTCTCACTTTCCTTTCTGCCCTCACTTCCACTACCTGCTCTCAGCACCCTAGTTCTCCTTTTTTTGTCCTTTGTAAGATGCAGTACAGCCATTTAAATTTCTCTACTTCTCTGTTGGCTTTTGCAGAAGTAGCTGTCAAAAACTACACCTGAGAAGCTTGCATACAGTAGGAACTCCAGGACCCAAACATGTTTATACATCTTCAGCTGAGACCAACTCTTAGAATGGTGTCTTGAAATTTCCAAATCTTTATGGTTTACAAACTTCTGTTATGGTTCTAGGAGGTCAAATAACTTATCTTAGAGGTTTTACAGTCTGCAGGGAGGGGATGGGAGGTATGGGTGCAAACGTGCACATACAGGAATTTCCAGGAAACTTATTTAAAGTGCTTCTTTCTATTTCCCACTCCTAGAAATTGTGATTCAGTTAATAGAGCTCAGGAACTTGAATTAACAAGCACCCAAGTATTTTGGCTCAGGTGGTTCCTGAGTCAGACTTGAAGAACTATTGACCTATGATGGGTGTGAAGTGGCCCCGTGTGCTGAGCTGGTCCCCATCTGAGAGCAAGGTCTTAAAGAAAGTGAAACTGGAATTGGGTCTTGGGGGGCCAAGTAGGTGAGGAGTATGGAAAAGCTAATTGACACAAAGGAAGGGAAATAATGCTAAAAAAGAAGGATGAGATGGTCAAAATGCAAAGTTTCCATCTCCACAGAGGTTTGCACCTATCAATGTTGTTCGTGTACATTATAGCGACAGGGTGTTAGTATCAAACTGTTTTGCTTAGGGTAACCGTGGCATGAGGAGTATAATAGATCGTGAAACCAATACAATGCAATAGGTGTGAGCAACTTAATTATACTTCTCACTGTGTTGAGAGCATTTAAATTATGATATGCTGGTATGGTCCAACCTAGATCATTTGAATTCAGTGGTGTGTGCGTGTGTGTGTGCGCACATGAGTGTGTGCAACGGAGATGGGGGCATAGTACATCTTGATTCATGTAGTATCTGTGTGGTCAAAGAGAATTCTCATTTTCCATGAAAGTAAAACAGATTGAGAAGGAACAGTTCATTACCTCTGGGCCAGACTTTTTCTCTTTGGGTCAAACCATCATGTGTTTGGAGCCGAGTCTGAGCCTTGAGAAAACAAGGCTGACCATGGAGCATTTGGACCCGTGAACACAATCTTGCTGGGGCTGGAGGGGTCAGAGCTGCTCACATCTAGCCCCACAGAAGCGAGCTGATGAGACTAATTGGGCCTTCCTGTGTACCGGGCTGAGGGTAATTGGGTCCCTAGACATGCTAACCTTTTCGTTTATTCACTGTTTAACATGAGCTCTTAGCTACTGTGTTTGGAGCTTAAGCTGGTACATTTAAAGCAGCAGCCACATTCTTCTTCTGCGTGTCCATTCATCCTTTTTAGCTTCTTTTCTTTCTTCCCTCCTTCAGTCTGCCCTTCTTTCTGATTTTTTGAGGAAGATGGAGTGGCCTCTGAGTGCAGGTGTTCTGCCAACAGAAGGCAAACCTTACTTCTTGTCTAGGCCTCTTTCTAGGGGTGATGTGAGCATCACTTAATGAGCCCCCCAGCCTCAAAAATGGAGTTGAGAATTTGAATAGCATGGCTCCACTCCAGCTGCCCCTTCCAGACCCTCTCAGCATGGGCTGGCTAGATTCCCTATTCTCTGCACCCCAGGCTGGCCAATGGGCTGAGAAGCACTTGGGCACTGGGACACTGATCTGACCTTTGCCCCCAGCGGTGTTCTTTGCCACCAGCTGCCTGCTAACTCAGTCTATTCCTGTAGCCAGTAGAGGGGCAAAGTACCCAGTGCACACAGGCCAAGGCCAATGGCATTGCCTGGACTTCTTATAGCTACAGTATTCATATTGCTGAGAAGAACAGATTCTTGAAATTTTGTCTTGGCTATTGAGTGCAACCAGGGGGTCTCCAGGAATCCAAATAAGATGAACAGCAGGTGGGTGCACATTTGTGCTGTAACACAACCACTTACAAAAGGGCCCTCCTACTCCTAGGGAAGGGTGACTTCACCTCTCATACAGGAACCCCTGGGCCCTTCCATCCTGAAATAGCATGCAGAATATCACTTGGGAGTGCATTTACACACATGGTGTAAAGAGGGGCTGCATTGTTTCCATCGTGCTCTCGAAGGGTTGCTGGGCCTCCCAAATGTAAGACCCATCCCTCTATATTCTCACCTTTACCCTCTAGCCTGAGGTGTTCACATTTTGTTATGCCTAGGACAGGTTGTTTACAAGATACACAGTTAAATATCTTTTTTGAAATTTTAATGTCTTAGGAAAAATAAATAGTACATCAAAAGAGCGATTTTGTGGATTTTAAAGTTTGAAGCTAAACTATCTTAAAATAGTTGATTTAAGTAAAAACATCAAATAATTATGCAGGTGGTGTGCTGATATGTCAAATGTCAGGAGGAGGGCAGTGTGTTGACCTTTGGGAGCTCACTTTAGTCACGTGGCTCCCTCGTGGCTCCACACAGCCCGTACTGCCCACACCTCACCTCACAGGACTGCCCAGCCTTGCATTTTCTCCCATCTGCCTCACATGACGCAGCTCCTACGACCAGGATCAGGCCTTGTCTTTGAAGCTTCTCTGACTCCTCAAGAGGAGCAGCCCCATGCCCTTGGAACTCCGCATGGTTTTCTCTCGCATCCTGTTCAACAGACACGTGAGCGTCTTTGTTCGGGTGACAGTTTCCTCTGAGGCTGCAAGATCCTTCAGGGAGGACTTCAGTTCCCCTTGCTGTGTGCTTACTTGACTGGTGCCAGGCTTATTATAGAGGCTCAAAAAAAGTTTGTGGAATGCGTGAGTGAATCAATGGGTACACGAATAAGTGGATGAGAGAGTGCATGGGGGAATGAGTAAGTGAGTGAATGGACAAACAGCTCCTATGTCTGGCCTCACCAGGAAAGTATTTCAATTAAGGCACCTATCTAGACAATTCTCATAGCTGTCAGACTTTTTGTAATAATTTATGTTAGAAATATTTCTACATCAGAAAAGCATAATATTTAAGAGCATGATATTACAAGACAAACAGACCTGGGTTCTAAATCTGGTCTGACACCAACTGATTGGTGACTTTAATGACTACTTTCATTCTGTATGAGCTCTTGGCAGCATTTATGGCATGTCTTGACCCTGTTCGTTCCTTAAGATTCTCCTGTCTTCCGATTTCTGTGTTTCCTCCACTCCCTTGGCTGCCTCAGCCCCTTTCCCTCTTTTCTCTGTTCATCCCTTGATTCCTGCCATAACCCAGGACTCTACTGGGTTGGTGCAAAAGTAACTGCCATCACTTTTAATGGCAAAAACAACAATTAGTTTTGTAACAGCCTAATAGCTGCCACTGCTGCTTTTCTAACCAAATCCCCACCCAGGCCAAACTTCTTCAGGCTCACACATACTTCAGCTGCCACCAATCTGTCCAGTACTCTCATATCTGTCTCCAAACTCCCTTCTAATCCAAGACCTTTATTCCCAGCTAATCTTCTCCTACATGTACCTTAAGCTTGACCATTTTAAGAACAGAACTCCTTACCTTCCCTCTTGACCAAAGCCAGTCTGCTCCAATCAGGCATAAACTTTGAGTCTAATTCACAGACTTTAACTCAGATGGTAAGTTAGCAGCTTGAGTCCAAGCTCTGGTCTACTTTTTTAGTAACCTTAGACAAGTAACTTCAACTCTCATTATCTCAATAATAATTACCTCACTTATAAAATGGATAGACAAATCACTGAAACTCACCTGTGCATGTGTGGATGAAATATGATTAAGTGTGTGAAATCTGTAACACAAAGAAAGCCCTTCCTTTGGGGTTGCCTTTTTTGCCTTGCCAACCAAGGGCATTTGTCTCCATTATTTTTTAGTTTTTTCTGCCCCTCTGAAGCCAAATCATTTCCCACCAACACAGACACTCTCGCCCTTGAAATGTGGATGACATATGTCCGTGGGTCTCACTTGCATGCCTGTCTTTCCGTCTAAATTGTGAACTCCTGTGTCCTTACTGAATCTCAATCCTCACACCAGGCATTTCACACACATTAGGTCAGTTGTGTTAAGCTGAATGAAACTTTAAAAAACAAGATATATTACATAATTCTCAAGAAGATTCTAGAAAGAAGACAATAAAGTCCATGTGCTCAGCCTTTTGTGGTGGTTGTTGTTGCAGAACACTGAGTTTCAAACTATTGAATTTACTGACCGAACAGTGAAAATTTCTTAACTAACCCGGAAAAGTTCATTAATTGAAAGGATCATTTCAGTTGCAATTCCAGAGGCCTTCTGGAATCAGCTTTGGTGTCCTTGGCAAATGTCTAGATAGATCCTCCCTCCAACATGAAGACTGTGGAAATGCCTCAGTTATCACTTCACCGCCATGTGTGCACTTTTTTTTTTTTTTTGGAAAGGTAGGTTTGAGTGTCCCTCCAGCTTTTCTTGAGAAAAGCTGAAAATATGGAAACTTCTTGAGTAATTGATTTAGCTTCCCTAAAGCTCCTAGTTCTTGGCAGGTCCGATGTCGGAAACTGCAATAAGATTCCTTTTTCTGTTGTGTTTTCGACATTTGGTTCTTAATCCATATAAAAGTGCAGTTGCTATGAGGGAATGTTGTTGGGTCACTCAGAACACAGGAAAGGAAAAAAATTATCTAATAATACATACACACCCTGCAAGCGGGGGAAGAGTGCTTCTGATCTTTCTTATGTTTTTCTTTCCAAGAAAGTCTTGAAATGGAGGGGGACAAAGGAAGGATTGTGAGAAGGCTTGGAGAAGTGGGCAGCCTGGGGCACCTCCCTGCCCAGAGCTGGGACAGGTGGAAAGTGAGGCATCCATCTGCCCTCCTCTTTGCCCTCCTCTGTTGGGCCTGGTGTAAGTAGAAGGTTGCTACAGGGCTATGTGGGGCACTTACTGGAAGCTTCTGACCTAGGCACTTGCAGCTAATGTCTGCTGTGTATTGACTTTTCTCTGATTCTTCCTTCTGCTGTTCTGCAGGCAGCAAACAGAGGCCTTGAGAAAACCCTCGAAAATGGCACCTTGGCTGAAAGCCCAAGGGAGGCTCCGATCTCTGTCCATTCAGGGAATATTCCGCAGGCCTATTTTTACATGGGACGTGGCTGCTGCTCTGAACAGACAAGTAGTCATATTTCACTCACTCTTAATATACCCAGTACCTCCAGTACCCCTCTGCCAACTCTTCTGTGACCGGTGCCAGTTTCAGACAGGAAAGAAAGGTAAGTTGCCTCCTCATCAACAGTGGAGGATCAACCTGCTGTGGGACAGCTTTAGAAACCCAGTTTGAACTCCCCATAAGCTGGCTCTGTTCACAGAAGGAGAACACATTAATCAATGAAAGCCAAATCTCTGCCTCCCATACCATGCCTCAGAGTTTCCATAAAAGAGAGCACATTGGGCTCCTGTCGGACTCCCTTCACTTCAGTTTTATCATCCGCAAGCTGAGGATAGTGATACTGACCTCGAAATGGGGCTGTCAGGATTGATTGACATGGGGCATGCAACGCGGGGTAAGGGGAGCACGGCAAAGAGAAAGTGCTCCGGAAATAGTAAATATTGTTTTCTTTCTCTTATATATGCTTTATTATTTTATTTAATTTACCTTTGTCATTTCACTAACTTCTCTGTGGGCAGCTTTTTCTCTACCGGAAACCCCTTTTCTTTATTTGCTTTTCATTTTTTGAGACAGGGTCTCACTCTGTTCCCAGGCTGGAGAGCACTGGTGCGATCACAGCTCACCGCAGCCTCAAACTCCCAGACTCAAGGATCCTCCCACCTCAGCCTCTTCAGTAGCTGGGATTACTGGCACATGCCACCATGCTAATTTTAAAAAGTTTATTTTGCACAGACAGGGTCTCACTATGTTGTCCAGGCTAGTTCAGAGGCCCCTTCCTAATTCAAAGTCCCTATAACTCTGTTCTGTCAATGTGAAGGCATCAAACACTTTAACATATGTTTGCCATTGAAAGTCAATCTCTCAGCATTCCCTGTGTGAAGGACCCCAGACACCACACCAGGGAGCCGACCCTTGTGAGACCAGTATTAAGGTGGAAAAAAAGAGTCCAGTGTGGGCTGTCTGTGTGTGTGTGTCTCTGTGTGAGAGTGTGTATATGTGTGCATGCATATCTAGAATGTGTTTGGGGTTGGAGTGGGATGAATCAGGGGCTTGGATTCTTGGAAGGGCTTAAAGATTTCCTGGAAGGAGAGACCACAGTGGTGATGACCAGGGAATACTTGAGAAGGCAAGAGCTCCAGGGAGTGGGAAGAGTGATGGAGAGGGATAATGAAGAGGAAGAGACGCTTCCCCATCCTCAGGCCCCACTGTTGCCTCAGGCTATTTTAGCAACCCCACTGAGCCTTGGGACAAGCCTTGGGGTGAGCAACGAGGCCCTGAGAAAACCTCCACAGCCTCTGGCCGCAGCACCACCTGGCTTCCTTAGTTCCCAAGGCTTGTCTTCTTGCCTTCCTGCTCATGTTTCCTCAGCTTTGGCATGACGACTGATCCCAGGCTCCCATGGACCTCCTGCCATCGTCTTCCAATGTGCTAACAGTATTGTTTCTTCTCATATTTCTTGTTGATGGTGTGTCTCTGCAAGAGAGAAGAAAAGGTTTCCATAACCACTCACATATCCAGCCACAGTGCCCTGGATTGAAAGAGGTATTTCCCACAGAATTTGGTATTTCTTCTGCCAGGCTTTGACCTTCTGCCATTAAACTGAAAACTGGAAAGGGAGCTCCCTCTCCTGAACGGTCACCACCCCTGTGGGACTACCATAAATCTCATTCTGTTTACTACTGATCTCCTTTGCTCTGCTGCTCTTGGATTGCTGATTCTGAGGTTGTGAATACAACACAACTTCCCATGTAGAGCAACTCATTTAACCAAGAGACTCAGCTGGGACCCTCAGTGGCTAGGAGAGTAGGGGGAAGACTGGGGACAGTCCAGGGTTAATTCTAAAATCGGCAGACCTACCTGATGGAGGGAACAACAGTCTCAGATTCTTATAAAGAGTGATCCTCTTAAACTGGAAGCCTGTTCTGGCACCTTTGCTGTGTTCATAAGCAAGTCAAACAGTTTTTGTATGTTTGAGAACTCTATTTCATTCTTGGACTTGAAAAGCTTTTCCTTTATTTTTTTCCTTTTCAGAATAGATCTTTTGATAGCTAAAGCAATGTTGAAAAAAGAACAAAATTAAAGATCCCTCACTTTCCAATGTCTAACTTTATTAAAAGTTGCAATAATCAAAACAGAGTGGCATAAAGATAGATACACAGATCAATGGAATAGAACAGATAGCACAAATATAAACCCTTGCATATGTGGTCAAATGATTTATGACAAGGGTAGCAGAACTATTCAATGGGGAAAGGACGGTCTGGTTCAGACTTGTCTTGTCTTCTCTCCTCTCCTCTTCTCTCTCTCTCTTTTACGTTTTTTTTCAAACAGTGTCTTGCTCTGTTGCCCAGGCTAGAGTACAGTGGCATGATCATGGCTCACTGCAGCCTTGGCCTCCTAGGCTCACGTGATCCTCCTACCTCAGCCTCCTGAGTAGCTGAGACCATGGGAATATACCACCATGCCAGGCTAATTTCTGCTTTTTCTCTTGAGATGAAGTCTTACTCTGTTGCCCAGGCTGAAGTACAGTGGCATAATCTCGGATCACTGCAAGCTCTGCCTCCCAGGTTCAAGAAATTCTCCTGCCTCAGCCTCCCTCAGCTGGCACTATAAGTGTGTGCCACCACACCTGGCTAATTTTTGTATTTTTAGTAGAGATGGGGTTTCACCATGTTGGCCTGACTGGTCTCAAACTCCTGACCTCGTGATCCACCTGCCTCAGCCTTGAAAAGTGCTGGGATTACAGGTATGAACCACCACACCCAGCCCGCTAATTTTTAATTTTTTGTAAAGACAGAGTCTTGCTATGTTGCCTAGCCTGGTCTCAAACTCCTGGGCTAAAATAATCCTCCTGCCTTGACTTCCCAAAATGCTGAGGTTACAGGAGCAAGCCACCATGCCCAGCCAAGTCAGTCTTTTCAACAAGTGGTATTCAGAAAACTGGTTACCCATATGGAAAAAAAAGTTGAACCCTTACCTTACAGAATATACAAAAGTAACTCAAAATAGATCAAAGACCTAAACATAAGAGCTAAAAACTATAAAGCTCTTACAAAAAAAAAAAAAAAAAAAAAAAAAAAACACATAGAGAAAAAGCTTCTTGACATTGAATATGGCAACAATTTTTTTGGACATGACATCAAAAGCCCAGAAAACAAAAGAAAAAATAAATTGGACCGCATCAAAACTTTTAAAATTTCTATGCATCAAAGGACACAATCAACAAAGTGAAAAGGCAACCTATGGAATGGGAGAAAATAATTGCAAGTTATATATCTGATAAAGATTAATATTCAAAATATTCAAATAACTACAACTAAACAATAAGAAAACAAATCACCTGATTTTAAAATGGGCAAATCACTTGAATAGATGTTTCCTTAAAGAAGATATACAAATGGCTAATAAACATGTGGAAAGATGCCCAACATCACTAATCTTAAGGGAAATGCAAATCAAAACCACACTCCTCACATCCACTAAGATGGCTACTAAAAAAAAAAAAAAAAAAAAAAAAACAAAAGAAAGGAAAAACAGAAAATAACAAATGTCAGTAAGGATGTAGAGAAATTGGAATCTTTGCAGGCACTGTTGGTGAGAATGTAAAATGGCGAAACCACTATGGGAGACACTATGATAGCTCCTCAAATAATTAAAAATAAAGTGTTCGTGCGATCCAGAAATTCCACTTCTGGGTATATATCCAGAAGAATTGAGAGTAGATTCTCAGAGAGATATTTACACACTCATGTTCATTGCAGCATTATTCATGATACTTACAATGTGAGAACAACTCTAGTATGGGTTCAATAGGTGAACGGATAAAAAAAAATGTTCTGTACACATACAATTTAAATATTATTCAGCCTTAAAAAGGAGGGAAATTCTGACATATGCTACAATATGGGTGAACCTTAAGGACATTATCTAAGTGAAATCAACCAGTCAGAAAAAGACAAATTTTCTATAATTCCACTTATATGAGGTATCTAAAGTAGTCAAATTCACAGAAACAGAAAGTAAGATGATGATTGCCAGGGGCAAAGGGAAAATGGAGAGTTATTGTTCAGTAGGTATAGAGTTTGCGTTTTTTAAGATGAAAAATCTCTGGAGATTGGTTGCTCAACAATGTGAATATACCTAACTACTGAACTATACACTTAAAAATGGTTACGATGGTTAATTTTTTTATGCGTAGTTTACTGTAATTTTAAAACTGGAAAAAGGCCAGACAGATCTTTTGGTGACAGCAATGGTTGGATGTTGCTTCAAATAGGCTCAGGTTGTAATCCTGCTCGTGTCACTAACATTAAGCAAGTGGCTGCACCTTGGTTAAGCCCACATCTCTTCATCTGTTAATGCAACATGTGCATTTCCTCACAGGGTTGCTGTGAAGATTAAATGAGGTATTATTTGTAAAGTACCTAGCACAAGATCTAGTATATAGGAAAACACTCAATAAATATTGGTTCCTTTACTTACACGTTCATGAGCGCACATTGTTGGGGGCCAGTTGGACAGCAAAGGAAATAAGGTTTATGGGGAAGATCTCTTGTAAAGAAACAGCCACATGTGCCTTATGGTCTCTCCCTCTTTGTTTAAGGAGACAGTATGAAGTTCACACCAGATTCCACAGGTCAGCAATGTTTTGAAGCTGTTCCTGGTTGCTTACATGGGACCTTCCTAACTAATGTGGCTCCTGACCTGTACTGAGAGAGAGGCATCTATTCTTCCACATAAAGTTTTCTCAGAAAGTAGTTTTACACTGATTTTCTACTAGAGATGGGGACTAAGGGAGGCAGGATTATTTACATATATGGCCAGCATACTGCTGTTTCTTTCCACATCTGCTACTTTCCAATTAATCTCAGAAGTTTTCCTTGTGCTGTGTCTTTTGTTGGAAAACTGGTGGTTTCCCAGAAGAGCTAAGTTTGTCTTTTAAAATTCTACTCAGAAACCTCAGGATATTTGAGAGGGAGATGTGGATTAGGGTTTTCTGTCTTTCAACCTTAATATTAAGACATTTGAGAAGAAACTTTGAAGTTTAGAGAATGTATCTCACCTATTCGCAGGGCTGCTTCATCTATGCTCAGTTGGGTGTCAATTAAGCAACGCTTTGTCTATTGTAGAAGTGTCAGCCAAAGCTGTCCTTGAGTGCCCAGTGTAGCCCTGTCCTCGATAATGGAGTTGGGAGGGTGGAGGAGAGAAGAGGAAGAACAGATGAAAAAGGAACTTGAATTCTATAATATTTGTGGGCCAAATGAAGTCAGTAGCCTTTTTGCCATGTAGAAAGATGACTACATTTTATTAGCCAGGAAATGCTCAAAGTTCCATTATCACTGCACTAACAGGAAAAGTATGGTTTCAAAAGCATTCCTAACTCTTTCTTTCTCTAAATCTTTTTTCATTTCAGGACCTAAAGTGCCTGAAATAAATTCTACCATTTTATTTTGTTCTCATTTATGTTAATTAATAGGTAGCAAATTGGGTTATCTAAAACATTTTCCTGGATGAGTTTATCAACTCTATCTCTGAGTCCAGAGTTGTTTAGAGGCCCCTGAGTGGGTGTGTCAAGTGATGCAGCAGACAAAAGCAGTATAGCCCAGGGCAGGGTCTCCACAGAGTGTCCCATTAACCAGCAGCATCACTTGTGGCTGCAATGTTCACGTCCTCCCACACCTACAGAATCAGAATCTCTGGAGGTGGACCCAGAAATCTGTGTTTTAAGAAGCCCTCTGAATGATTCTGATGCACCACCAATGGCAGAAACATGCTTTTACTATCCGTAATCCACAATTCATGTATACTGAGCACTTACTCTCTATCTGGCTAGACTCATATATTTTGTCTACTAATTACAACAATCCTTTGAGGCTGATATTTCTCGATGATTTGCAACTGAGAAAAATGAAGATCAAAGCAATTAAATAATTTTTTTCCAATGCATCCATTATATTTCATTTCTTGGGAACAAGAAGCCTGGCCATATACCCTTCCTACCAAGAGGTGGAAGGACAGCCTGGCACTGAGCCAGTGGTTTGAGCTTTTCTCCCAGGACCAAATAGACACAATGAATGAGGTCCTATTAGCTATGTCTCTCATGATCTCTGTTTCCTAAAAATGTCATTTATTTTTCTTAAGGTCTCAACATACAAGAATATGAGCACACTGTCTGCTGGACCCTTATACTGACGGACGGACAGAACATGATTAAGAGTGGATTCAGTTAACTAATGCCCAGGCTGCACTCAGCGTAGTGCATACATATTCTGGACACATTAAACTTTTCCATGTAATTCCCTCTTCTCCTAATTTTTATTTGTCTGCATTTTCAGGCTATTTTTTTCTTTCTAAAATGTCATACCAATTCCCACATGTATAAGTTATGACCCACTTTTTTTTCAAGTCCAGTTCTACATCCTTTATATCTTTCTTAAATGCTCACTTTGGAAAGTTCATCCTTCCCTCTGCAATACTCATGACCCTTTATCTTCACAATTCAATAAACCTCACAATACCCTCAGAGAGGGCACATTGCACATCACAGGCAATCCAAATTGCTTATTGAACATAGGAACAAATACAACATTGAAAAAAATTATACGCATTCTAGAAATATCAGTTTCTCTTATTACTGTTACCATATGTGATATAACTGCTATGTAGACATTCTGTTTTATATTTTTTCCAGGTACATCCAAAGACTCTAATAGAGAAAATATTCTCCTCTCTAATATTTTATAGGTTTTTATTTATTTTACTCTTCATGGTCAAGATCCTCGTAAGAATGGTCTACGAATGCAAATGGCAAGTAGGTTCCATTTTGTGTGCCAGCTTATACTCCAATAGGGTGGGCTGTGAGTCCTTCACCATTTAACTCAACTGGAAAGCCTTCCGTGGTGCGCAGTGATGTCTGCCATGGATGAGTGAGCCACAAGCAGCCATTCACAATCCTGTGTTCACTGATCCTCCCGCTCAGTTGCCTTCACTTTTTTTTTTAATTACTGTATTTATCTTTCTTTTAACTACTCATCATTATTAATGTACTCATACCTCTCTCAGTGGGCTTTTGCTAGGTTCCTGCTGTGTGCCAGAGTTTTCTTCATGCTGGGTGAGGGAAATCAGGGAAGACAAAGCCCCATGAGTAAGGGCAAGAGGTGAAATGGCTTAAAGAGCTTTCATTGCCTGTTGTGCCTTTGCCAGTTCCATGCCTGGAAATACCTGCTCCTCCAGCCTCAGAAGCCTTCCTGCTGCCTGCAGGTGGCACTGACCACCTGCCTGATGCCACTCACATGCTTTCCAAGCCCCAGATCTGGTGCCACAGGATTGCCTTTGTTTACTCCCTGGCCTCTCTCCCAGCCCAGGCAGCCATCAGCTCCAGAATGGCATCTGTCCCCTAGGTCTCCCTGTGCTAGAGATTGGGCACTTAGGCATTTTTGAATAGAGGGGTGGCCTGATGGATAAATGAGTGAGCACATAAATATAATAAACTTCGACCCAATGAAGGACAATGCATCAAGTTATACAATTCTAACTTTATCTACCAGTTCACTTGAAAATAATGGATCTGAAAAATGGTGAGGTGAGGGAAATGAGTGGTTCCTATTTATTCCTATTTATTGGGGATTTACTAATCGTCTCATTTCAACAACCAATATTCAGAGATCATTACAGGAAAGTGGGAGGCTGGGAAACCTGTTTCTGTCAACTTTTTATTCCATATAAGGATGGCCCATTACATACACATATCCTCAGGACATGGGCTTCCTCTAAGAGGCGGAGGGCAATGGGTGCTCTTGGTGTAGGACTTGACTTCAAGTAGCAGCTGAACCTCAGTGATGGTCCCTGGCCTTCTGCGCCGGGAGAGGGAGTTTTAACATATTACGAGAGAGCAATGGGCCCAGGGAGTGAGTCATTTCCTCCTTCTAGCTCTCTGTGGGGTTGGCTTGTGAGGCTCTGATTTGGAATGAATTTGGAGTGACCCCGATGTGTTCTCGCCCCCCACCAAGTAGCCTTAAAAAATATATTTGTGCCTAACCGGATGTGAGTTAAACTAAAAAATGACTCTACTAGCCAATAACGTAGGTCATCAAGCTCAGGGGTGGGTGTGCAGCTGGTGAATGATGTTTGTGTTGCCTCACTTACCAAAAGTGCCTCTTGGGGAGGGAAGAAATGTCAAGGAGGACATCTCAGGAAGAGGGACAAGTGTAGCCCTGGGCCAAAGTTTCTTAGAACAGCTACTGAATGAGGTTGCGTCACTCTAATTACTGCAATAGTGGATCCCATGGGAAACTGGAAACCTTACAGGGGAGCTGAACACTCACACACACTCACACGCATGAACACCCCACGATGGGTGCATTTTGTATCGGGATTCCTTCTGTGTCAGCACCTGACAAGTGCTGAACTTGAAGATTAGCAGGGTCACCATGGCTGCAAAAGTGTGTGTGGGGGTAGATGAAAAAACCACCTGCCCTCAAACACATTTCCATAGTGACAACAGGCTTCGGTGACAATGCACAGGCTTCATAATCAGCTGAGCATGTATCTGGGATAGGCACTGGGAGTATACTGGGGAGAAAAAGCCAGAGGAAGAGAGAGAGCCAGCTCCATTTTGCTAAAAGACAGATTAAATTTCAACCCCTGGAGGAAAACAAAATGTGAAATTGAAAAATGAAAAAATGCTAAATACAGGGCTTATTTTCCATGCTTTTTGTTATTGTTTAAAATGCATACCTGTCTTTTGAACAGTTGCAGAATGACAGATGCACGCGCTTCGACCCCAGTCCTCCTGGATGCTGCCTGGCGCAGCTGGGCATCTCTCTGACCTTTCTTTCTGGACAACGTGGTGAAGGGGAGAGGGAAGCTTCACCCTCCACAATCTGTCTGATCCAGCACAGCTGCATTTTCTCATTCTTGAGAACCGGACGAGTTTCCTGAGCCCTGGGTTGATATACTGTACCATCTTTGATGCAGCTGTAATTTTAACAAGGGGAACCGACTTGAACCTCTCTAATCCTTACTCCAGACACCTCGCACTCCTGAGACTAATGTGTATGCGTGCATGTGTTTTTAAGGATTTTTCAGCTGTGCTTCTGAGAAAGTGGCTCAGTCCAAAGTTTAAAAAAGAAAAGAAAAAAGTGGGGAGGGGTTTAGTGGCACATCTGTCTGATTCTGACCACAAGACATTTCAGTAGCTTTTGTATTTACAATAGCAAAAATAATGTTATTATTCTGTGCTCACCTACTGATGTCTTTCCATTTCTATTGTCTCTTCTGGGATAAAATGATGGTAACTATGTCTCCTTCTCTGCTTTGAGCTGTGGAAGAATAATCAAGAATTAAAAGTATGAAAGGCATCGGAGAAAAGGCTTGGAAATCAATTGCAACTAGTCTCAGAATTGCACAGCCAACTTCAGATTTTTCTTTTTTCTCAAAACTTATATTTTGGGAGGGAGCTGTTTTATGAATGAATATAGGCCTGGCACATGAAGCGCGTGGGATTTGTCTGAGGGCCTCATCTGGGTCCACTGTGACATCTGGCTCTGATGAATCTGGCATATTGTGACTCACAGATACACAAATAATAATCCTTGATAGTGACCACTTGTGACTGCCGACAAACAATGTCAAATGTCAGGGAACTGCTGCGGCTGCCGGGCTGAGCTGCTCTGGCCCCTGCTGCCCTGATGTTGTAGAAGGCTCTGAGCTGCCGTCAGGGAAAAGTCACGGAGCTGAGAACCTCCTCAGCCCACTAGGACCCCAAAAAGCCTGGCCCTGAGGAATTTATACTCATGGATGCTCCCTGAGTGCTCCTCTTAGGAAAGCCCGGTTGAGAGCATATGGCTATGATGGCCGCTGGTCTGGGTTTGAACCCTGGCTCAGCCACACCCTCGGCTGAGAATGTGGCAAGTTGTTTAACTTCTCTGTTTCCTCATTGGCTAAAACAAAAAAAAGGTGAAACAGTGATTAAAATAAGCTGAAGTTTATTGAAACTTCCTATGGGTCAGGCATTGTTCTAAGCAAGGTGCTAGAATTATTTCAACTAAGATTTTAAAAATATGATGTGCTTGGTATTTGGCCAATGAAGAAACTAACACATAGCCACACTGGTAGTAGGTGTTGGAGCCAGAATTCCTTGAGCTTTTCTGAGACTCTAGGGCAGTAGTTTCCAATCAGGGGCAGTTTTGCACCCCAGGGGACATTTGGTAATGTCTGGAGACACTTTCCGTTACCACTACTAGGGACAGGAGAAGAGTAATACTGGTATTCATGGGGCTGAGGGCAGGGATGTTGCTTAACACCCTACAGTGTACAGGACAGCCCCTACAGCCAATAATTATCCAACCCCAAATGCCGACATAACATGTGTTAACTCATTTAATTCTCAAAACAGCCACAGAAGAGAAGTGCTATTTTTATTCCTATTTTAGATATGGGGAGACTGAGGCACAGAGTTGCTAAGCAACTTGCTGTCAGCAGAAAGATAGCAGGTGGCATAGCTAGGAAGCAAACCCAGGCAGTGCAGTGCCAGAGGCCACACCCTCCACCACTGTGACGTGCTGCCTCTACCTAGAAGGGGCCGGAGGTCATTTAGGCAAGGCGAGCAAAGATTTCCAAGTGCAGCAAGTCAAAATCAAGAGACAGCATTAATAACAGAAACACACACTCAAGTCACCTATATTGTTTATAAGCTTTTTTATATTCCTCACTGAGGGCAGAAATTGATAAGTGAGTGGGCACACATAATCATGGATTAGGGAATTCTCCTGTATGTGGTTTCAGACACGAGGGGAACAAGCCAGAGGCCATCACCCTGACCAGGGTATGGAAAGGGCATTTGGGCTTACAGAGCTCTGAAGTGTTGGTCAATATCCATGAATAGCATCTAACCCTAGGCAGGTATTCCCAAACACACACCTTCCATGATGTGTTTTCTTAGTGTCTGCTGCGGGCCCCAAGGAGGGTATTGAGGCAGAGGCACCACAACTGCTAAAGGAAGAATGTACCCACCACATATCCCTTCAATCCAAAGGGGAGTCTGTTCAGAGAGACGTCATCCAAGACAGCATTGCTCTAGAATTCTGCCGTGTGTTAGAACTGTTTCATCTACATTTTTAAGGATTCAAGAATTGGAGGCACTGTTGGGGCTGAGCTTGGTAGAGAAACTGAGAGTTGAACCAATATCCCTGATAAATCCTTTGCACACAGATGAGGCCTGGAGTTCTGGCTACCTCTGACCATCATCACTTCCAATTGAATAATGCCTACTAAATACTAAAGAAGAGTTGTTCAGCCATTCGATGGCATTGTCTGTCACCTGAGGAGGCTGGTATCAGTCAACTACCAACTTGCTACCCAATGATCAGGGAAGTTGGTGAGGGCAATTTATAAATGCATCGATTTTGTTAGGACCACCATGATGATACATTCATTAATGTGTATTAATCCTTCCTTTGCATGTTGAAATAAATCAATATATTAATGTGTATTAATCCTTCCTTTGCATGGAAACCGAGTCCTTTCATGTTTTGGGGGCACACACATCAGCTCCTGTGCATTGTGTTTGGGAGGAGAATGAAACCAGAGGCTAGAGTGATGCTCTGTACCCTGTGCATTTCCTAGGAATGCATGTGGATTTGTCATGACACCACCTCCAATGCTTTTCTGATCCCCTTTGTAACCTGTGCCATTGCAGAACAAATACCAGGATTACTGTGGTGATCTGTGTGATTGCACCCACTGCCACTCTTGTCTGACAGTCCTCCACCCACACCCAAAGTCTCCGCTACTCTCTTCCTCCCCAACCACATCACTGTGACTTTCTGGGAAAGGCCACCTTTTGCTCAATCCAGTGGACAAGTCCCAATCCTTATCTTCCTTGACACCTAAACTATCTGACATGGTTTCCCACTCACACCTACAGCCCCGTCTGTCCTTGGCACACATGGCTTTGCCTGCCTTTCTGACAATTCACTGTCCTATTCAGTAGTGACCTCTCCTCTCTGCTCCAGACTTTTCTACATCTGCAACTGCTGCCTGGATATAGATCCTTAGAATTCGCAGAATCAAATCACACTTAATTTGTCCCAATCTTAATTCATTCTTTTTCTGCCCCATGCCTGCTCCTCTCAGTGAATTCTGTATCTTAGTGGACATTAGTGCCATCTTCCTAGTCACCTGGTTGGATACCAGGGAGTGAACCGAGGCCACAAACTTCGTATTTCCCCAAATCCAGGAAGCCAGCAAGTCTTGCAAACCGACTTTTGAATATGTCTTGACTCGACTGTCTTCCCACAATCATTGTCTTGATCAGGCCATTATCATCTCACTCTTGCATGATGGTAGTAGTGTCTTTTGCGGCAATTCTTGTCCCCTGTCCTCCTCTCTTTTAAAACGATCTTCACTGTGGTTCTGATGTGTAGTCATATCAGGACTACATGTGGTCTTTAGGTCAAAAGATGTTTTGGTCAAGATCCTAACAAATGTTAGATAATTCAAGACAAAGCATGGCCACAACACAGAATCTGGATACCGGCGTATTTTTGTGAGTGTGGGTGGGTGAGTGTGCATATAGGCACACATTACCACACATATGCCCCACCTCAACTACACAGGATTTACAGTGTTGGTGTGCAAGTTTTTTAGAAGCATGTGTTATTTTTTTCTGGGAGGGGAGGGTACTTTATAGTAGAAATTGAGGAAATCAGACAGGCAGTTACATGGAAATTAAATTAAAATTAAATTACATTAAATTAAAACATAAGCTCCTTTAAGACAGCTGGTCATGATCTCTTATTATGCCTCACAACACTTAGCAAAATACCTTGTTTAATGTGATCGGGTTCAGACCCAGGAAAGAGGCAACTTGCATTAATCAAAAGCAGATGAGGACAGTTGAGCCTCTGCAGGTTAAAATATGCCAGTCTTTGACAAGAAAATGGAGTGGATTTCAGAAGCAAAATATTTGCGTGTGATGAGTTGGAGTTTGGGAGGTTTTTATTTTTGGGCTTTTATTTTTTAATGGAAAAAAAGAAGCCCAAAGAAGCCAAAAAGATGCTAATGGATGAAATGCTTTGCACATATGGGATGGAAAATTGTGCTCGGCTAAGTCAAAAAGCAGCTCCTGAAGAACTTAATGTGGCTGCGGCTTCACAGGTGCCTGACCCGCCGCCCCGCGACGGTGCTGCTCTGTGTGTTTGGCCCTGCTCCTCCACTCCAGCCGGCAAAGGGGGAAGAATGGATTCAGTCAGGCAGAAACTTCTAGAACCGCTTGGAATCGCTGCTTGTGCCAAAGAAGATCTCCTCCTTCTCACCCTTTTATCCACACACAGGAGCATTAAAGAACTAAACAGCTCTCATCTCAACTTCCTCCCAACCTCACTCTTGGCTCGTCCTCCTCTGAGGAGCAGCTGTTTTTCAGCTGATGTTTAAGCTCACACACTCTAAGTTAAATTACTCCATCTCTTAAAAAAAAAAAAAAAAAGGGAGCTCATTTTTCCCAGTTTGCTTTAATTCCCCCTAAATATCATTCCTACAGGGGTGCCTCACTTTACACATTTTTAACTCTCCTCCAGAACATATGGTTTATACACAGCAGTATAAATCCAATATTTGCAAATTGAATCAGGATTGAAATTCACCAAGAAAGGATACCATTTAAAGAAACCATGTGGGGAATTTTTTTTTTCTTTGACATTTCTTTTCTTTCTTTTTTCCCTTGAAGCCAAGAATCCTTTGATAATGCAAGTGATTGATTCTTTTCACTCTTTCTTTGAAACATTGGATGTACATTGGAATTTCTCAACATAAGACAAGCACTGGTTTCCAGGCAAGCAGTTACTCACAGGCAGTGGAACTAGCTTTGTGCGTCTCTCCTCATTTTCCCAGTTTGTTCTTACTCTTCAAAGAATGGTGACTATGCAGGAACGTAATATTTAATACAAGTAGTAGAGTTCATGTATCCAAAAGAATGCCATCCCCTCCACGTCAGCGTGTTGGGACCACCTAGAAGTCTGGCACTGTGCTTTTGGCATTGTTTTTTGTTCCAGCTTGGGAAGGACCCTAGGAGGACAGTGTAATGAGACTGTAGACACAGCATGCCAGTTCCAGGGACAGCTGTGGTCCTATTGTGTGCTCAGAGCCTGGTCATCAGAAAAGTTGGTCTTCAGCATCCCCAGCCTCCTATTCATTGGCCCTGAACTTCTCCATGGAAATCTTCCCTCAGCTTCCCTCAGCCCCTTGTCTCTACCTTTCCTCCTTCCTCGTAGGATCAGTAGCTAACTTTAACCACAGCACTTGTAAGCCAGGCACAGTTCCCACCACTTTACATATATCAACTCATTTCGTCTGCACAATAACTCCTTGCAGTAGGTGCGTGGTCATTATCTCCATTCAGGCACAGAGAGGGGCAGGCTACATAATGGCAGGGCTTGGATTACAAGATTTAACCATGCCCTCACAGGGAGTCTGGCCTGGGCTCAGGAAGGAGCCATATCTGACTTCACACCTGATGGTGAGCCACGTCAGCATGCCAGTGGCTTCCACATTGTTCTGCAATAGCGACAGCTCATGTTTATTTCACAAGTAGTAGATATGAGGCCTTTTGCTAAGTGGTTTGCTGTCTTACTTTATCCTTACAGCACTCATTACATCCTCTCAATTATCCCCACTTATAAGTTAAGAAGCTGGGTTGTATAACTCACGCAAGGCAACAGAACTATCTAGTTGGTGGCAAGGGGGTTCACCTACAAACATTCTCTACCACCATAGGTATAGTTAAGCTGAACATAAAGAGTAAATTGGGGGCCAGGCATGGTGGCTCACACCTGTAATCCCAACACTTTGGGAGGGCAAGGCAGGCAGATCACTTGAGGTCATGAGTTCAAGACCAGCCTGGCCAATGTAGTGAAACCCTGTCTCTACTAAAAATACAAAAATTAGCCAGGTGGGATGGTGCATGCCTGTAATCCTAACTACTCAGAAGGTCGAGACAGGAGAATCACTTCAACTCAGGAGGCAGAGGTTGCAGTGAGCCAAGATTGTGCCATTGCACTCCAGCCTGGGTGACAGAGTGAGACTCCAGCGAGACTCCATCTAAAAAAAAAAAAAAAAAAGAAACAAAAGAATAAATTGGACCTCGATTAAAGAAATTTCAGAATAGTGGAATGGATAAAAGGTTTTTAGGGACAGGGTTAGAAGTTGCTAATATTTTATCATGCAAATCTGACCCTTCTTACTAGATCCACTCTCACTCCCTACAACTCATATACACACATATGAGCACACACATATGCCCATCCTTGTACAGGTACACACATGCATGCGCCCATGTACACACTCCCATGCCCATGCACACACACACAGAAGAAGCTGGTTCGTAAAACAGAAGTTCTCACCACAAAGAAATGATAAATGCTTGAGGTGATGAATAAGCTAAATATACTGATTGGGTCGTTATAAACACATGGGTATATCAAACATCAAATTGTACCCCTTAAATATGTACAATTACCATGAGTCAATGAGAAAAGATGCAGCACTCTTTAGTGAGTTAGAATAAGCTGAATAAAATCCCACGCCTGTTAAAACCTTCTTCCTCCAGGAGGGGGTTGTCCTGCTGACTTCCTTGTCAGGAGGCTACTTCAGTTGAGGCTCCAAACAGCCTGCTCTTAGTATTTTTTTTTTTTTTGGTATGGATTTGTTTGGGTTATTTCCTTCCTGAGAAACTTACCAAGGCTTCTCATTCTTTATAAGAACACATCCTAACTTCTTAGTTTATCACTGGGGTTGTTTTCAATCTGTTCCAAACCTAATTTCCCTTCTTGCTCTATCATCCTCCTGCCACCGTGCACCCTACACTTCTGTTTCCCTGGATGACTTAATTAACGTCGAATGTGCCAAAAACCTGTATTCCTTCATCACTTGGTCCTGGCTGTTCCTTTGCCTTACATATCTTCTCAGACTATTGAGCTCCTGTTCATTGATCGAGATTTGGCTGACGTGTGTTTCCTCTGTGGAGCTGCCCAGTGGTTTGTCCAGATATTATTACATGGGAATTCTTCAAGGTAGTGAGGCAGCACACCAGCAACACCTGTATTTCACTTATGTGTTCAGGGCCTGCTGTCAACACTTCATACCGATTAGCTCTTTCAGGACTCTCCTCAACCCTGTAGCCTCATTTTATCCTTGAGGAAGCTGAAGCCCAGACAGGCCATGGAACTTCCTCAAGACCATGCACATGGCAAGTAGCAGAGCCAAGAGCTGAAGCCAGGCAGACTGAGTTTTCCCCACCCTCTTTTTTTTAAGTGCTCATCCCAGCATGAAGTCTGGGGAGGGCAGGAAATGTTCTGTGTGGAGCTTTGCATCTGCTAGCCCCTCCTATCAGGGCTTCAGTGCACGCCTGTGACTGAAGGAAGATGTGCTGATGTTTCAATATAAGCTTGTTTGATAATGGAAGTCAGTTTTTGAGATGAGACAGATCATTCCAGTTCCTACTGCTTCAGGATGGTAGAGAAAAAACAGAGGGAGACATGCTCTCCACAATGACTTGTGTCTGACATTTACCTTAAATCAACGAACGCTGATGGAAGGAATTAAGAGGACTCTGTATCAAAACCTATCTAAGAGTCAGCCTGACCTCAAATGGAGTATCTCCAAGCCTCATTGCTCAATTTCAGTGTGGACTTCACTCTCAAAGCCTAGCAGGAATTCAGTTTGTTGTCAGCTTTCCCCGCACACATGAGGCTCACTTTGGCATTTCCAGGTGACCTGGGTCAAAGCAGAGCTTCCAAGCTTCACCTACCTGGGGCTTCTTGGAGGGGTTTAACCTGGGCTGTGCTGTATAGGTGTGCATTGTGTGAGGCTGAGGTGATGGTGGGTATGGAAGGGAGCTCATCAGTCTTCATTTCATGGCATAGAAATAATCAAGCCTGAATATTAATTTTGTGGTAATTGCTCCCCCCTTCGTGTTTACAGAGAGAGAGAAACAGCTGGGGCGGTTGACATCTGAAACAGGAGCCGCTGATCATTACTTGCGCAGCAGATGGGCTTGAGTTATGAATAAGCAGCAAATGTGAAAAAGAGATTCGCAGGGGTGAGCCAGGCTTGCTTCGTGCAAAACTGGTTAACCCTTCCTTGCTGTTTGCCATGGTTGCTGCGGGTTCAAGGTTTGGATTGCTGGGCTGCTTCTTTTTATGGTTAGAGACCTGGTACCACCAGATGTGACAGGGAATAAAGTAAAACTGGACTAAAAAAATGCATGGAAAAAGCCCATGCATGTTTGATAAGTAAGCGTGAGATCAAAACACAACACAGACCCTGCTATGAATGAACGGCAATGCAGCCCCTCTGCCTGGATTTACTCTCCTAGCGGACGCATAAATCAACACCTCCAAAGTGGGTCGGCCTCAGGAGGAATAGGGAGTCCATCTGATGAGAATCCTGGACAGGATGTGATTTGAGAGGTGTCAGAAAGTTCCCATTTTCCACCAATACCTCCTCGACTAACTTCTCACCAATGTCTGCAATTTTATATTTAGGAGAGCGTTCCTTCATGTTACATAACTGAACAAAGCTCATTAAAATGCAATGTCCTTGAGAGGGGTGACATGGTGAGACTCATGAGTTTGTCAGATCCTTTCCAAACTTCATCTTTCCAAGCTCTCAGAGAGCAGCTCCCTGTGGAGTTGGACAAATGATGGGGGAGAGGTTAAGCTGAAGAGCGGCCCTGAGCATAGTGAATGCCTTGAGCATCTGGTTTAACCTGGCTCTGCCACTTACTAGCCATGTAACCTTGGGCCAAGGGCCAAGCCTTGACCTTGAGGCACATAACCTAAGTTTTGGGATCCTCATTTTTAAAAACTCAAAATAACAACAGGTACTGTGACTAGGTCATGGGAGGTAGTGCATATCAGACATGGCAAAGATTATGGGAACACCTTAACAGCTATGAAGCAATATACAAGCATAAAGTAGTAGTGGTGGGATGATGGTGCTTGGAGGGGTGGTGTAGGTCACAGCAGTTCTTGCAATAGGAAGCTTGGTACTTTTCAGAAACTACAAAACATATGGGGTTGGGGGGATGCAGAAGCACTTGGAGCTTCTTTGCAGCTCTAGCAACCAAAGCCTTCATCATAGAAGGCATAATATGGCTAACTAGGAGTCACTCCTGAGTTGAAGTTATCGAGGGGACTCCTACCAGCATTGCATGGAACAGGGCATGGAATTTATATATCTGCTTAATATTGAGAGATATTCTGACCTAACCCAAGAGGCAGAATTAGATCTTTCCATAACCACAGCAGGCAGAGAATAGAAATCAGGAATATCAGAGGTAACCTGGAACCCAACAAAAAGAGGAAGAACTCAGGGGGAAATGGGAGAGAATGCCCAGGGAACCAGGCAGAATAGCAATCAGTATCTCCAGATGGGACTGGCGGGAAGCACACCCTCATTAGCAATTCCTGATAAAGACCGATCTTAAAATTAACTTCGAGCCACTTTATCAGCAGGAGAGACGAGGGAAAGCCCTGCTATAGGAAAATGAGGTCATGGAGTATATCTACTGGTGTTCAGAACACCAGTAGAGCTGGAGGAATATGAGCTTAACTTGATGGATAGCACGACACTAGCCCACTCCCAGTCTATGAGTTCCCAACAACCCCTAAACGTGGAAGAACTGCAAATTTATATTAAAGACACTTTTTAAAAAATTATTGATTTATGGTATGTATTAATTTGTATTGACTTGTATCTTAAAATATCATTCTCTATCCATTTTTAACAAATTCTCTTCTTTTACCTTCCTAAGGTCTCCTGTTAAGGAACACTTACAAGGTATGTTTACAGGTAGACATATTCACCTGGTGGGTTGAATGAACTATTATAACCAAGATGTTGATATGTAGTGTGGTCAGAAGCTCATATAATAGTTTATTGTTTCAGCTGGGCTGGCAACTCACTTTGCTCCAAAAGATAAAGCTTACAACCTGAATTTTCTACCCATTTCAGCTCCAAAGCTCATCATTTTCATCTCAAACCATCATTTGATGGCATTTTCCTTAAAATGTCACTGATATGGTTTAGTTATGTACCCACCCAAATCTCATTTGGATTGTAGTTCCCATAATCCCCACATGTTGGGAGAGGAACCCAGTGAGAGGTAATTGAATCATGGAGGCAGTTACCCCCATATTTATTTTCTGATGATAGTGAGTGAGTTCTCACAAGATCTGATGGTTTTATAAGGGGCTTCCCCCAACTACTTTGCCCTGTACTTCTCCTTCCTGCTGCCATGTGAAGAAGGACCTGTTTGCTTTCCCTTCTGCTGTGATTGTAAGTTTCCTGAGGCCTCCCTGTCCCTGTGGAACTGTGATTAATTAAACCTCTTTCCTTTATAAATTACCCAGTCTCAAGTGTGTCTTCATAGCAGCATGAGAACAAACTAGAACAGTCACTTTTGTTGACTCTTGGTGTGGTATATATGTATGTATATGTGTGTATATATATGTATATGTGTGTATATATATGTGTGTGTATATATATATGTATATGTATGTATGTATATATATTGCTCTTGGATTGGGCTTTATTTTGGATATCTTTCTAAAATCCTGAGCGAAAGGAATCTCAGAATTGGCTGCTGATTTCTCCACATTACAAAGCTGAAGTTCTCCCTCAATTTACTTTTCTTTCTCTATTCCTTTCCTGATGATTTTTTCTTGTTCTTATCCTTATCATAGCACATGCTTTAGTGGTTTTTCTTGTGCCTGTCAGTTTAGGGTTCCAGCCCTTTCTCAAAGGCCCCACATTTAGGTTTTAGTGTCATCAGGGGGTTTCCAAGTGATCTCACAGTCATTTCCTTTAAGCTTCAACCACTCAGTATCCTTTCTCTCTTGCTTGGTCTGTCAGTGTCACCTCTGTCACCACCTCTCACACTTCACAGGATCCACATTCACTCTTGAGGTGCTGGCACCCAGGCGTACTAGAGTTTAGCTCTTTGGTGAATCCTCCATGTACCAAAGCTGCTCCGGGTCCTTTACAAGAATTAGAAACATTGTCCTTATGGTGCTTTTGAGCAATGCTAAGATAGAGGGGGAACAAAGCTAAACTTTTGGTACCACAGATTATTTAGAGAATTTAGCAGATCCCACTTCTATCCCTGCCTCTCCAGAACTGGGCAAAACAAGACACTCTGAGTGCTGCTACATCCACCGTCCCCATCTGAGGCCATGCGCCATGGCAGTCCCTCAGGCACAAATCAAAATGGGTCACACCATGGGGTCCCATGAGCTGGTCTCACCTGTGGACCAAGGATGGGATTCGGGACCAAGGATGGGATTTGGGGCCAAAGACAGTCCTCTGGATAGAGGTCAGCCAGTGGACAGATTGGGGGAAAGCTCTCATGAACAGGGCACTGATAGGGACTAACTTAACCAGGAAACCCTTCCTTGTGGAGTTTGAACCCAAAATACACAATCACTAGATTACTTGGTCATAGAGACAGGGAGGAGGCACAGCACCAATATGGCAGGGCCCCCGGGGAAGAGAAAATCACAGGGTCTTGACATGGGAAAAATGACGCGTTTCAATCAGTAAGGTCTGGGTTTTGCTGTAGATGATATTTAAGTCCAAGTAAAGAATGATCCCTTCATTTTGTCTCCTTTTAAGCAGCAGTCCTCAAATAAGTGTCCCTATATCTATTCCTTGTGACCTGAAAGATTCTAATGATTTGGCTCTTGCCTCCTCCCCTACTCTCCTGCTGGAGCAAGGAGGGATTACCGTGTTGCCAACTGGGCTGCTCCTGGAAAAGAGAGCTGCTCTTTCCCCTTAATCCTTTTGATACCAGCAATTAGAGTTCGGAGGAAAATAACAGCCTCAAACATAACTAATGCAGCGCTAGTTCCAGCCAAGATGCCATCCCTACCCTCTCTATGTGACGAAACTCCCCACTGGAGGAACCAAGGAACCAGGAACTTTGGGCTTAGGGAATGACTGCAGAATTGGGCCCAAGCTGAGTCAGCCACAGCCCTTGGCATATCCCCAAGTGAAAGAAACAGCAGGTTGAGGGTTACTTAAGATATGAACCCTTTAAACCCTCTCCCGTTGGGAATGCTGACAAACCAGCCAAAGTGCCTCCCTTCCTTTGTCCCTCCTCATCTCAGCAAATGACAAAGTGCAGGTTGTTGCCTCCAGGTGAGCAAGGCTCTGAGGAAACAAGGAAAGCAAACAAATCCTGCTGTGTGGCTGAATGGTTCCCAGGCTCCATTTCAAAGGCAGTCCCTTATGGCTTTGTTTGCTCCTGTTTTTCCCAGCATAGGTGTTTGATATCACACAGACCCATTCTGAAATTTCCAAGAAGAGGAGTATTTAGTTTACAGTGGGTAGCTGAGAGTATCCTAGTTTGAAAAAGGGAATAAGTTACCT
Source organism: Rhinopithecus roxellana (assembly GCF_007565055.1). NCBI lineage: Eukaryota > Metazoa > Chordata > Mammalia > Primates > Cercopithecidae > Rhinopithecus > Rhinopithecus roxellana. Next base: position 94,253,518 of record NC_044554.1, read on the forward strand.
GTCCACCAGGTGTATTTAAAAGCCCCTGATTATGCTGGTATCAAGGTGCTGATGGGACATGAGAAAGTTCAAATCGGGTATCTGAGAAAAGCACCTATGGCAATGGCTTTTCTGAGACAACGCACTGGCATTATTCACCCTGGTTGAAGGTCAGCATTCTCACTGGCACCTCACTCCCAGTTCCCAGCTTCAGGTGTGGCAGGAGAAGTTTGGAACATCAGATGATTGCTTACACAGGTAGACTTGGAAAAGACTCAATATACTTCAGAGAAAATAGTAAGTGTGAGATTCCTGTAACACCCCCTGTATCATCAGCGATGTCTTGAAACTCTCACAACTATTCCCCACTTTTCCTCTGACACAGACATGACTAAATTCGCAGGAGAATTTCTATTCTGCTTCCCTTTACTCTAGCCTAGAGAGATGAGCAAGCCTCAGCCATCATCAAGGAACTGAGAAAATGTGTCTTCAACCATGAGAAGGAAAATTCAAAGGAGTTCCGAGCACATACAAATACATGTTAGGAGACAGAGATGAAAGGAATGGAGCAATCGGAGAGGGAGTACAGGGGAAGAGGGAGCCGCACCCTGTGTCCAAGCCCCAACTGAGCAGCCTGGGCCAGCCCTCAGGATGAGGGCAAGGTTCTCAGCACCCTTCCTTACCTCCCTCCTCAATGGTGTTCTTCATCCTCACCATCCCATCACCTCCAGAGACCAGCGTGTTTGTGGCACCCTTCTTCCCAGTCAAGCCTGCTCTCAGAAATCATCCTTGGGAAGGTAAGAACAATAGATGGGGCATAGTATATCTTTCAACAGTGCCTTAAGTATTTTTGCACTTTCACAGAGGAAGTATTGAAGATGGTACCTCAGTTCGAGGTTTTCAAAAAGGACTTATAGGTAAATAAAGCACAGACAATGGCACCTGCCTAAAGATTAGTGTAATATAAGTGCTTTGTCCCTGGAACACAAGGCGATATTGTTAGCAAAACCTTTTATTGAAAAATATGTAATCAATTAGAAAACATGATAAAGCCTTCCTCTGTCCACCCATGGTCCCTCACTTCCAATTCCATGACACATGCAGGAAACGGCTCAGGCAGTATGCCTGCAGGCTAGGGTCAGCCATGTGCTAGCAGCTGGACTCAGCACATCTAACATGTAGATTATTCTAAACTTCAGGGCATTTTGAGGCATGACTGACAATGGCAACAGGGGTGTGGATTGTCTTCACATGCACTGGGCTTTTGTTTGAGTGCCAGGCTGTAGCTGTGTGTCAAGCGTGGGAATTCCTTACCTACTCTTGCTATCAGTAAATGATTCATACGGTTCACAGAGGAATCCATTTCTAATCACATGGTCAGCCATCAGAGCAGCTTGAACGGATGCTTCTGCCCTGAGCATGTCCAGGTCAGATTCTCCTAAAGTAAACACAGCCAGGGCAGGGAGAGGAAACCACTTGAGAAGTGGGCCCAGCCACAGAGCTGGCACCACACTCCTCCCGCATCCGTGGCCTGTGTGTGGCTCTGCGGTGCCAGGGACACTGAGGGGAGTCTATAGAGCACATGTCCACAGTGTGACTGGATGCCAGGCATCCTTTTGGGGGCTTTACGTGGATAGTTTTCATCATCCCCATTCACAGATAATGAAACCAAAGCGTAGAAAGCCTGAAGTATTTGCTTGTCTGTGCATCTGCACATACTGACTGACCCCCAAACAGGGTTCTTCTCATGGTACTGGGTATTGTGAGAGGCTCGAAAGTACAAGAATGGCTCCTGATTTTAACGTTAAATATTTTTAATATTTTTCCCTTAGATGTTTCCTTTCCTTCTTTTTCTTCCCTCCCTCCCTCCCTCCCTCCCTTCCTTCCTCCCTTCCTCCCATCCCCCCTTCCTCCCTTCCTTCCTTCTCTCTCTCTCTTTTTTTTTTTTTTTTTTTGACAGAGTGTCACTCTGTTTTCTGGGCTGAAGTGCAGGGGTACAATCTCGGCTCACTACAACCTCCATCTCCCGGGTTCAAGCGATTCTCCTGCCTTAGCCTCCCGAGTAGCTGAGATTACAGGCGTGCGCCATTACACCCAGCTAATTTTTTTTTGTTTTTGTTTTGAGACGGAGTCTTGCTCTGCCACCCAGGCTGGAGTGCAGTGACTAGATCTTAGCTCATTGCAAGCTCCGCCTCATGAGTTCACGCCATTCTCCTGCCTCAGCCATCCGAGTAGCTGGGACTACAGGCGTCCGCCACCATGCCTGGCTAATTTTTGTGTATTTTTAGTAGAGATGGGGTTTCACCGTGTTAGCCAGGATGGTCTCGATCTCCTGACCTCGTGATCTGCTCGCCTCGGCCTCCCAAAGTGCTGGAATTACAGGCGTGAGCCAATGCACCTGGCTGCACCCGGCTAATTTTCGTATTTTTCATAGAGACGGGGTTTCACCATGTTAGCCTGGATAGTCTCGAACTTGTGACCTCAGGTGACCCGCCCACCTTGGCCTCCCAAAGAGCTGGGATTAGAGGTGTGAGCCATCAGGCCCGGCCCTCTTAAGTGTTTTCTTAGCATGGTAACCAAGAGACCCACAGAAGATTTTCCCCCCACCCCTTCATGTAGTTAAGGTGACAAGATTGATCCACATGAACAGTACATGCGCAACTGAACTTGGTGGTGCTATTTGAAAACGTGTCTCTGAAAAATCCTTTGTATAAAATGTGAGGATTAACTTTAAATAGAATATAAAAAATTAAAACTACAGCTATTCATATGCTTAACAAATTGCATTTATTGAAAGGAAAATGCATGCAATTTTTAAAAAATCACATATTTATATATATTCAACATATACTTCGATTAAGAAAAGTAAAAATCTTGGCAGTTTTCAGTTGTATTAATAGGAGACCATCTAAAATGATTAACTACAAATTTGCCTTTCAGTTTTCTTTCTGATGTTTCTTTAAAAAGACAAAGTAAAATAAACTAAAATGAAAATAACCTATAATTACATTACCCATATTTCATAAATAATATTCTTTTTCATTATAATTTTTAAAATGTGTTAGAAAATATCTCTGTGATTTTGTAAATTAAATGAATGTATTATAATTTATTTATTCAGTTGGGTCAATTTTTGCTATTTTACGTAAGACTGCTCTCAACAATCTTGCCCTTACTGGCTGTTTATCTCTGATTATATCCTCAGGAGACATCCTAAAACAGAATCACTGGGTCAAAAAGTATGAAATGTTTAAGGTTCTTGATGCTTGTGACCTAATTGCCTTCCAGAAACGTTTAAACAATTTTCTTTCCCATTAGCAGATTGCAACAGTGCCTGTTTCCTGTATTAACCATTGCAATTTTTTCCTTGCCCTGTGAATTGCCAAACCATGTCCTTTCATAGGATTTTGTTAGTCAACAAGTGTTTTTCTTATCGAATTGGAAAAAAGGTTTGCATATTAAGAATATTAATCTTCTGACATTTGTTGTAATTCTGTCTTGCAGTTTGATGTTTATTTTTCGGTTTTCCTAAGACACCTAATGTATAACTGAAGTAACCTGCTAATAAGTTCTTGTGTAATATCTTCCTCTATTTTCTCTTCTTTTTGTTTTTTCTACTGCTTTTTAGAAAGTTTGTATCACAATATCAGTTAATATTAAATATTTAATAAATAAAAAGTAACTTATTTCCTGCCAAACCATCAATTTAGTAAACCACTTGTCGAACAGCTCCATTGATGCGTTGGTCAATTTTTATTCCTGTGATATACTACTTGTATTATTATTGCACTAAAATATATTTTAATATCTAATAGCTAATGCCTTAGGTATTCAGCATTTTCTTCCACAAACTTCAGAACCACTTGCTAAAGTTCCAAGAACAAAAGAAGAAACATAGCTATGTCAGGAACTTGTGCAAGTATCAAATCTATAAATTGCTGATCTATCTACCTACCTATCTAGTTTTTTGACTATTTTTCATTAGAAGGCCTCTAGTGTTTTATTACCAAGGGTGACATTTAGATTAGATGTTTCTGATCATGATAAGGACATAGCTATCTATTTCTACTTAAGTCTTTTGTTTCTTTTAAAAAAATCACATATGGTGTTGGAGTCTGTCCAATGCATTTTCAACATCTATTGGGATGATCATATGCTTTTCTCATTACTCTCTTATACGGACTCTCCCTCTAGTTACATTAATCTGTCTGCTCATTTAAAAATGTTATGATTTTGTATAAGGTCATTTTTTTTTTTACTTGATCCTCTTCTGTACTAGTCAGGATTTCTAGGTGCAAGTGACAGAAAACTAAAGTGCCATGAGCTTAAACAGACAAGGAAAGGTCAGTGATTACTTAACTGAAAAGCCCAGCCACAGGGCAGATCCAGGAACCCAAAGGATGCCATCAGGACTCAGTTTTGCCCTGTGTAGTTCCTGACACTTCACACTTTCATCGTCACAGATGCAAGTCCAGGCGGAACCAACCTTTTTCCCCTCTTTTTTATTTTTTGCTGATAGCTTTGACATAAGTCTTTGACAAAGAATTGATCGTCTGCTTAATCTTGTACCAATCACGTCAAAGGGTACTGTGGCCCGTCAAAGGGCTGCTGTGGCCAGCAGCCAGGCAAGCTGATTGACTGACACTGACTGACAACTAGGATACTTGTCCACACTGAGCCTGAGAGAAGACTACACTGAGGATGGGGGAGGGCATTTCCACAGGAAAAATTCAGGTGGTTTTACCAAAAGAGCAAGGATGGATTCCAGATAGACAGACACATTAGGCATCCATCGCACACCCTCAATAGCTCAAAACCTCCCAGGATTGAAGAGCTAAAGTAATTGGCTTTCTTATTACCACGTTGCTTTTTCACACTCTCTGATCTTGGGCTTTCACCCCTTCTACTGTGGTAGTAATTCTCCACCATTACTGTGAAAGGAAGGTTCCTAAAACCCGTCAGCTCGTTCTGTTTTTAGCCTGAGTTGCTTCCCTGGTTCAGTGCTGGCTTGGCATTTCTCTCCTAGAAGACCTCCACTGCGACTGAATCATTAGATCCTTGGTGTTCTGTTGTTCACCACAAAGGCTGTGTAGCACGGCATGGTCTCTCTGTCTTCCTCACTGTGTGTTGCTTCCATGGACAAGAACCTATGTTTTCCTCAGGATGGGGATCCAATTACTGATCTCAATACAGGCACAACGGGCCTGGGAAAAGAAAGAAGTTACCCTGCTTCCCAAGCTTTATGAAATCTTTTTCATTGTGGGTCCTGATTCATGATCCTGACTTTCTTGTTGAGATAGTAAGTTGCATCTCTCCCTTTGGTAATCCCCCAAAGGGAACTAGAACTGAAAAAAAAAGTCTCACAGCTCAAAATGCTAAGCGCTTTTACATTAGTAAGAGCCTCTCTCCAAGGACATTCACCTCAAAAGGCCTCTGCCTCACTCAATCATTACCTGTTTAGGGTATTTCAGAGGATAAAAAGGGAGACCTACCCAAGGCTGAATGGAAACCACTTTCAAACGCCTGTAAGACGTGAAAACGTCAATTAGATGTAAATATGTTGCATCTTCCTACCTCATAGAAGTGTTGCAAAATTTAGAAATTAAGATTTATAAACCTAATAGCCTTTTTTGATAGAGAGATAAGATATAGATAGATAGATAGATAGATAGATAGATAGATAGATAGACAGACAGACAGATAATGTGATCATGTCTGACACACCTAGGAGCATATTAACAGTTAAAACTGCCCTTTGAAAGAAATGGGATTGTAATTGACAGCTATGTTGACCCATGAAGGGTTCACCAGTGTAATGGCAGTAAGGAGAATGCTGCTTTGTGTGGCTTTAGGGAGAGTCCAGGCCAGCTACTCACAAGCAGTTTAATGCCTTCAGGCTGTGGGTGGGGAAGGTGGGAGGAAAGGGTTGGTGAAGTAACCCAGGTAAATTTGCCAAGGTTCCCAGCAGGGTTTGCCTGCTCAGGCTGAGACTGCCTCAATCCGGTGCTTTCAAACCAATGCTGAGCAGCACGATTCCTTCCTTGTTTGTCTTGCACTGAAACCAGAAGAGGGATTTGGTGGCTCTCACCAGCTAGGAAACTAGTATAAACATTCTTTACTTACTTGGTTTCTCCTCTTTCTTTCATCTTTTGTCTCTGCTTTCTTTTTCCTGAAGGCTTGTTATACCTCAACAAATCACCACACCCACCAGGATGAATTTAGGGTTGTAGGCAAAACACAGCTACCAGATTGGGTCCTGCGAAGGTTCATTACTGGTGTCTCCTACTGTAAAAGGCACAGTGGCGGAAAATGAGCATCACCTGATACCAAGCTTCACCTGCAGAAAATAACAACCTGAGTTGATGCCACACTGTTGTGAACTTGCTCGTCTTGCTGTGTCTCGCAACTAGAGTATGTACATTTCTCTCCTGTTGATGGGAAAATGCAATGTCATTCTTTTCCATAAGTCAAAAATCTTTGGACATTTGGCCTAGGACGTTAAGCACTTTAAAAGATAGTTAGAGCTTATTTTATTACCCAGTTGCCCAATCTGATGATTATTTATGTTTTTAATCACACTTTCAAGCCAATAGACATCATAAGTATTATTGTACTCTCTGAGGTAAGGAATGCTAAGGGAATATGGCCTAAAGATGATGTTAGCCCAAGCCATCTTAACTCTGCAACTGTTGGGCCTTTGTCCATCATCAATCCTCTGTCTATCCTCACTAAAAATTGTGATTTCAGTGTGTGTGGATCCCTGGATCCCATCTGACTAATACCCTGTACTACTCTGTCCCATCTCACTTTCTATAATATGAGACTATCAAGATAACAACCATTCCAAGGCTTCTCTAATACTTGAAATGTATTTGGCTACTAGATGCCCTCAGATGCTCTAAGGTATTTGGTGCCATTGGCACAAGAAATTTGAACTGATATGGAAATGGGCCATGGATTTCCTGTTCTTTACTTATGAAAATTCCTAAACACAGATGTTATGATACAGAGTATTAAAATCATCTCTTGCCCTGAATGGCAGTGTTTGATTAAAAGGACATTAAAGTTGGTCATCTTGAATCTATAACATTTAGGAAATCAATCAATCAGTCAGTAAGCAGCAGGAGCCAAATATCATTCTCATTGATAACCCTGCCCTTGCCTTATTTCAAGAAGTGAACACAGCAATGATTCTTTACCTGTAAGGGGTGGTCCCCTAGGAAATCATAAAATAATCTCAAAGATGTGGTTTGGACAAAAACATATTCAGTAATACAATATCATTTTATATTGGAAAAGTATCATTTGAGCAACACAAATTTAAGAAAGTAAAATTGGTCAAAGTTATCTGACCTAGTAGTGGTATCCAGAATGTACAGGGATTCTCAGCCTGTGTTCTGGTAGAGTCCCAGTGAAGGGGATGTTTATACGAGCAATGAACTGAGCCAGGAAGACAAAGTGAGAGATAGGGAGAGAAAAGTCTGCATGGACTTTAAAAGATGCTAAAAAGGTAGAAACTTCTGTTTTCTTCTTTGAGTTGTTAAGCTTTCTGAAAGTGACAATGAGAAAGTCCATATGTTGAGATACATCTCTGGCAAAGGACATGTACCTACTGCTTGTGTATCAGTATGTGTTCCCTACAGGTGTAAGTGGCTTATTTTACCATTACGGTGTTGCAGGGCAAACTACTGTTCTAGCATTATTTAAACACAGTGGTTCGAACCTGATGGTTTCTTTTTCTTGTTTGGGTGGTGGACCCTTGGATATCAAATTTCCTCTGTCTGTACTGCTGTCCCTTGAAACTACTTGATTCTAGTGAACAGGAACACAGAGCTTGGCAGTTCTTGATGAAGCATATTTATGAGCTGAGTCCAAATGAATCCAAAACATATGGATTAAATTTCCCTTGAAATATCTAAATTAAAGGTGGAAAGCGCTGTGAAGAATGCACTGGGGACCTGCTTGCTGCTCCTCAGGCCAGTTTTAAAGTTTGAGCTCTTTTCTCCCACTCAAAAGAGCCTCAGGTTTGCCCATGCTGTTCGGTACTTGAAGATCTCCACCCTGGCTCTTTCATGGCAACTGCTATTCCAGGGCACACAGACCTTGATATCCCAACAGCGACCCCACTGAAGTCCAGAGAGTCATGCCTCGGGCTGAAAAGGCAATGTTTTATTGAGTGACGCAGTTTAATGTCTCTTCCGGGTCCCTGCCTCATTCAAACCTTAAACACAATTAATGGCAAATGTACAGGAATAAAAGAAGCCAGGAAGCCCTCCAAAAAGCATTTAGAGGCACAAAAAGACTGACATGGACTCTTTCTCTCACAAGCCAAAGTCACAGTGAATGTAGCTCAGTACTCTAAAAAAAAAAAAAAAAAAAAAAAAAAAAAAAGGGGGGGGGGATAAACAAAACAAAACAAAAGCTATCCAGTCATTGGAGTTCCTTCATTTAAAGGTAAACTAAATTATTGTAACTTCCCAAATAATTATACAATGCTAAACTTTGACTTTTTTTTTTGGCATTTGCCATCCTGAATTGTAATAGTTATAACTTCAAATAAAGGTGCCTTAAATATCTAACAAAATTTTATCCTCTCTCTCTCTGCTTTATACATACAAGGTGTATTTCATCCAATGATTTGATCTCAAACCATTATTAATATGATTATGGTTGCTTTTTTAATTGCCACAACTTTTCCACATAATCTATTGGACTGCCTAGGCTTGACAAAAAATTCTTCTTGTATATTTTCTTATAATTACAATAATTTGACTAGTTTATCTTTTTTCCCTTACAAGATTGCAATAATTTTCCCTCTGGTCTTTTGCCTCCACCAGAATATTCCAGTGAAGTTCAGGTCTGTCTACAAACGAGTTGAATTTAGAAATTGATATCGGTAATTTGCTCTATAGATGACCAAACAAAGAGATTGATTATATTTTCACTGGAAAGAGTCTAATTTTCCTCAGATTAATGCCTTCTTTATTGAGGCCAGTGGGACTTCAGAATTCAATGTTCTCAAAATTTGACCACGTGCACATTTGTCGTAATTTCAGGTTGCAGAGGTGTCTTTGCAATCAAGTACAACTATTAATAAAAACTTTTCTTGGGCACCCAAAATACTCTTTCTTGTTAATTCTTTGCCCATTGGATTGCAACTGGCCAGAAGCAAGTGACTATAATTTTAACAGACCTGAAGGAAAATGGATTTCTCCCACTTCCCTAGGGAAATGAGATGAAAATGCTTGCACTTAGTGACATTTTTAAATCCATTATGAAAGACATTACATTTTATTCCTTTATTATTTGTACTCATCACAAAGAAATGTCCTCACCAAAATAAACCTGTACCAAGTAAGTTCCAGTTTTTAGACATTATAAAGTTGTCATTGTTTTACTGTTTTTCAAAATATTAACTCTAATCTTGACCCTCAAAATCTTTGTGGATCTACATACGTGAATTTGGAGAAGTGAATTTTTAATAAACTGACATTGTAGAGAAAATAAATTTAGAAAATTTAGATCTAACAGCATGTTTTGTGGCCAGAACTATCTGATATCATTTGTATCCAACAAATGAGCAAGGTAATAGCTCACTGTTCCCTTCTTTATGTAATCATTACCTTTCCGTCTAGATTTTATCCTGGCCAACCTTGCATAGGGGAAAAATTATGAAAACATTGGAACAGATGACGCCCTTGTGATGTATTCTCAATGACCTTCAAGTAACAGTTCAAACTTTGGTTTAGAACAAAGCAATACCTCTCCTGAGTCTATGAACTTCCCCAGAGAGACTGAGTGTTTTAATAAGAAGAGGTCGTCCCAAATAGAGACGTGAAATGTCTGATGACTGTTTTAGGGTGTATCTGCTCTGTGCAGATATTTCCTCCATCCTGTCATCATCCTCCGGACTCTCTGGGCCAGACCTCCCTGTGCCTTGACCCCCCGGCTCTCCCACAGGCTTTAAATCTGGCTTTCTAACCGGAGGGAGTAGTGGGAATCTCCATTAAGTATTAAAGATTTGACATCTGGCTTTTCTTCCATGCTTTTTGAATCTGGTGATTCGAAGCCAACTTTTAGTGGCAACCTGTTCTCAGAGAGAGAACTGATGTTTCACTGTTTCTCCTTGTCACACACTGAGCCTTATTCTTTTAGAAAGAGGAGGCAAGATAAAAGTCAATTATCATTATCATTATTATTATTATTTTAAGACAGAGTTTTGCTCTTTGTTACCCAGGCTGGAATGCAGTGGTGCCATATCGGCTCACTGTAACATTTGCCTCCCAGGTTCAAGCTATTCTCCTGCCTCAGCCTCCCATGTAGCTGGGATTACAGGCACCTGCCACCATGCCCAGCTAAGTTTTGTATTTTTAGCAGAAATGGGGTTTCGCCATGTTGGTCAGGCTGGCTCAAACTTCTGACCTTAGGTGATCCTCCTGCCTTGGCCTCCCAAAGTGCTGGGATTACAAAAAGTCAATTTTTTTAAAACAACAAAAGGACTACTTTCCTGTTCATTTGTACACGTAAAAGTGATTCTGAAGACCAGTGAAAGTTGCATTTATACATTCTGCCTTTGTTCCAGGTGCATAGCATGCATACATATATTATTTTTTTTCACACTGGTACTACAAAAAACGTCCTTATTTTGATCACATTTTGAATTATTCATTTTGTTTAAAGCAATAAATTTCAAAAACAAAATCAACTCTATCAAAATGAAGAGCAGTAATATATAGTAACACAACAGACTAAAGGGTTTTTTATTTTGTTTCTTTCAATTTTTACACCTTCCTCTTAAGACTGTACTATGACTCAAATAGCCATATAATGATTCACGTGTGGACTTTCATGACATCAAACACATAGCAGAACAAGTATGCATGGTTCAAACATTGACAGAAGATACCTGTCTTTGTAAAGATTCAGCGAGTTTCTTAAAACAGACGGATAAAGTCAATTGCCCAAGTTCTGTGCCATTAAAGTTAACTACTGTTGAGCTGTTTTTAGTCTCTCATATCCTTCAGACAAAACCTAATGAACAAATCCAATCAAATACAGTGGCCTTAAGTCTGAATCACTGTGGCCACATAGATAAGTACTAAGTAATTCATTATTGAGAGTAATTGCAGTAAACAAGGATGGAGGGTTCTTGACTCTTCTGAGAAGCATTATAGAATAATAAGAAGAGTTCAGAGAGATGTGGCTTAAAAGTCTGTCTGTATGCCTTACTAGCTCTGTTAAAACTGCCTTTGCAAAAATTATAACAGTGAGAAAATTATGACAGTGAAAGAGATCTGACCTAACCAACTCTATCTTGCCTTTAATCTCCAAACTGCCCTTGGTCATTCCAAGGTCATTCCAAGTCTTAAGGGTAGGCCAGACTAACTTTGGGAGAAATTTAGTTCATAGTTTAAATGATAATGGCCCTTCCCTTCCCCAAACTAAACCACCTTTGTAAAACTAATGGAAGGCCATAAGGTTAGGAGGATGAGGGGGCCTCAATTCAGCTAAGATGATAGGAATAGTTAAATGATGATCAGCCATTATTCCAGAGGTGACAAGATTTGTAACTTCCCCAATTACTCCAGTAAATAACCTAAGATTGGCCTTTTGAGATGTCCTTTCAGGCCTTTGCATTTCTGATGACTGGATGGCCACACAGGGACCAGCTACTCCTCTGTGGGCCCCCAACCCAGAAATGGACTCAGCACCCAAGGACCATTTTCGACACCCCCATGACTGCATCCCCTAGCCTACTTAGGCAGCACTCATTCTTTAGCCCCCTGCCAGCCAAACTATCCTCAAAAAACCCTAGCCTCTGAATTTTCAGGGAGGCTGATTTGAGTAATAATAAAACTCCAGTCTCCTGTGTAGCCAGCTCTTAAACTCTTCTCAATTGCAATTTTTCTATATTGAAAAATCGGCTCTATCTGAGCAGTGATCAAGAAAAAACCCACTGGACAGTTACACTGTGATCTGCAGTAAGTTCTACTACTTCTCTAAGCCTCTGTTTCCATACTTCTCAAATGGGGATCAGGATACCTCCTTTCAAAGTTGTCATGATGATCAAATGAGACAAGATGTATAAAGAGATTGACCCAAAGGAGGCCCCAATACATGTTGATTAAACTTCTCAACATTGATGGACTAATTTCAAATGTTTCTACCAATATGAGGTACAGAGCTCAGGGAAAGATATAAAATGCTGTTGTCACAGAATGTGTTTGATCTCTCAGTTTCACCAGGTAACCGGGATTATTTAGGGCCATGTTTGTAGGTCTTGTCTGCTTTGATAGAGCCAGGAACTAACATCTCTAGGTTTTCAGCTCCTCACAGAACTCAAAAACTTGCTAAAGAGAACTGGAATGGGAAGAATTTGTTGCAAACGTTTAAACATATCTTATAAATACATAATTGTACTCTTAACAGATAAATATGTTTGACCTAAATATGTGTACTTCAAGATAGAGTAGTCGGTACCAATTGGTAGCTTTTCCTAATGTCTAAAATGCAATCCGTAAAATAATATACAGTCAATGAACTATTGTTTTCCCCACAGAATAATTCCAATTCAAATTGAATTTCACAGTCCCTTGAAAGGCTTTTGTGAACTTAAAGTAGTCAGAATGCATTTAACCTGAAGTGCCTTTCCTTCTTCCACTTAAATCAACCCTATTTGGAGTTAATGAAGAATGGTAAGAAAAACAGTCACCCAATTCTATATTACACACCCAGTAACATTATAAATATCATATCTTCATTTTTCTTTGACCAGTATCATCCAAAAAGAGGGGGGGTCGGGCTGCAGGAGATTTCCAGAAATGTGGTAGAGAGAAAAAGTATTACATAGTATGTATTTCCTAAAATCAAACAAACTCAAAGTAAGTATACATCATCAAAGATGCACACACAAAAATCTTGCAGAAAGAAAGGCACAACTTTAAGGTCATAACCTAAAAAGTAATGAACGAGGGAAGGGAAAGAAAGAGAATTAATTTTGAGAATTGGTGTGACTCTTCAATCTGACCTTCAGAATCAATCTTGGGAAAAAAGTGAAAAATCTAGAATAAAACTTCATTAATACCCCCTAACTGAGGGACACTTAGACAGAGGAAGCATGTATAGGTTCTTGGGTAGGAGATGGGGAGGAAAAGAAAATCTCTGAAAATTGGAAGCCCCTCTTCAATACTGCAAAGCCTCACCTGAGGTCAAACAAATGAAAAACTGGGCAAGACTTACACCTGGCAAATTGGAGCCACCTTAGTTTCTCCACCAATAAATAGGTAATCTCCACCAATAAATGCAGGCACTTAGCTGAATGGAAGACAGGAGAAAATAAACCAAAACTCAGGAGTGTGTTCTGAGGCCCTTGTAGAAAAGACACAGAGCAGCCCAGTTAAACAAAGAGTTGCATCAGCTACTTCTAAATGAGAAGCTGGGGCCCACGGCTAAGGGATTTGCGGATCTTTGCCCTACACTTGCTAGGAGGGGACTAGGACAGATGCTTGAGAGCTGAGGGTGAAGCAGGCAAGGGAATAATTGGGAGCTAATGAGGTTCTGAAGATCCTTCCTGAATGGTCATGGGTGGAAGGAACTTCTGTCTCTGAAGGTAACCCAAACCAGATGAAGAGGTGCCCAGGAGAAGTAAACTCCAGCACACACCCCCTTAACCAAGTTGTCGGAGGCAGAGCCAAGATCAGGCCCTCCAAGCACAACTGCGTATTGAGGTACAAAAGTGCTCCCTGCTCTCACTCTCTCCAAGCTCTTAAAGAAAATTAGAAAATTGCAAGAAAACACACATTATTCCAACTCCATACTGAAGTTCTAAGGAGGAAGACAAGAAAAGGTGACACAAGTGTCCAGGAGAATTCATTAGAACAAAGATCTAATAGACTGTTTAGATTTTGTTAAAAAATATTATGGTAACTAGTTGCATAATGTCTATATTTATGTTATGATAAGAAGTAATGTGCAGGTAAGTATTTAATAAAAAGCCCTTGGAGGGAAAACAAAAAAAAGCCTTTGTAGCATTTGCTACTTTCCATGGTGTAAATAGCCCCACCATAGCCAATTAAAAAGTTAGAAAGAGGTGCAAACATTTGACTCTCATGAACCGGCTACAGCACACCAACTCATGGTAACTCACAAAAATTCCACTGTGATAATGATGGAGAAGAGAAGAGCATGCCTGACAGATCATGCTTACATTTCATAAGGCAATATAAGCCAGGAAATCCCCTGCAGTGGACGTTTTTCTTTCTATAACTTAAACAGATTTTTTTTTTTTTTTTTTTTTTTTTTTTTTTTTTTTTTCTGAGACGGAGTCTTGCTCTGCCGCCCAGGCTGGAGTGCAGTGGCCGGTTCTCAGCTCACTGCAAGCTCCGCCTCCCGGGTTTACGCCATTCTCCTGCCTCAGCCTCCCGAGTAGCTGGGACTACAGGCGCCCACCACCTCGCCCGGCTAGTTTTTTTGTATTTTTTAGTAGAAGAAGGGCATCGAGAACAAAACTTTAAAACAAAAAAGAATGAATTTCAAAGCTAAGGAAATAAATTATGGATCAAAATAAAATAATTACAGAATAACTAAATTAGGCTGGGCACAGTGGCTCATGCTTATAATCCTAGCACTTTGATAGGCCAAGTTAGGAGGACTGCTTGAGGACAGGAGCTGGAGACCAACCTGGGAAACACAGCAAAACCCCATCTCTACAAAAAAATAAAAAATAAATAAAAAAGAAGAAGAAAAGAATAACTAAATTAGAAATATCAAAAACCAAACTGACAACATCAGAAATCAGCAGCCATAAAAAAGGCTTTATGTCAATGAAAGAATGTAGAAAAAAATAGATTAAAAGAATTTTAGAAACAAATGATTATCTCATATAAAGATAACTGATACATCTGATTTGAAAACCCACCAAATGGCAAAGAAAATACACTCTATGGATCAATTTTCTTTATAAATATCAATTTAAAGATCTTAAAAACAATGTCAAATAAAATTCAGCAGCATCTTAAAAGAAAAATACAAAATAATCTAATAGGTTTTCCTCAGAAACCCAAAGATGATTTGTTATTAACAAATCATATAATTCATCATATAAATAGGTTAAACAATTAAAAACATATTCATTTCAAATATATCAGAACATAAATTAATAAAGTTCAACAACCATTGCTAATTTGTTTTTTTAAAAAAATTGACATAGAATTCCATAGATACTTCTGTGGCATTTTGTGTGAATGTGTGTATATATGTGTATATTTGCGCATGTGCAAAACAGGAAATAAAATGTTATTATAGTGATGAAACACACAGAAACATTTTTACTAAAGATTAAGCAAAAGATGCCTTTTATAACTACTATAGTTAACATTGTTCTGCAAATACTAGGCAATGTAATTAAGGAACATCTCTAAATAAGGTATAATAATTGAAATGCATACGCAAACAGTTATCATTATTTGCATAACCTATTTTTGAAAACCTAGAAAACCAAATAGAACTAACTAAAAGGTTATTAGAAAGAATGATCTGTAATCAGCAGCTAGTTACAAAATTAAAATAAAAAAATAACCTTTCTATGTATAAACAATATCCAGTTGAAAATAGACCAGGAAAACATGTTTCCTCTATAATAGAAAAATAGGAATGACACACTTTTAAATGTAAACTACTTAGATATTAATATAAAGGACGTGAAAGAAAACTCAAATGTTAAACCGGATTATATCTTGGATAGGATTGCTTGATTTGGAAGATTCCTTCATTTATTCATTCAGTCACTCAGAAAAATTTATTGAGGGCCTATTACATAACAAACACCATTCTGGGTCTTGGGGAGTAGCGAACAAAATAGACAAAAGTCCCTGGCCTCATGGAGGGGGACCTACTGAGGGGAGACGGACAGTCTACAAACTAAAAAATATATCATATGCTATGGTGTTTAGTGCTATGGAGAGATGTAAAGCAAGAAGGCAGATTGATAAGGCTGAAGATTTGGATAAAAGTGTTTTGTTGTTTTATTTATTTATTTATTTTTAATTTTTTTTTTTTTTTTTTTTTTTATTATACTTTAAGTTCTAGGGTACATGTGCATAACGTGCAGGTTTGTTACATATGTATACTTATGCCATGTTGGTGTGCTGCACCCATCAACTCGTCAGCACCCATCAATTCATCATTTATATCTTGTATAACTCCCCAATGCAAGCCCTCCCTCCTCCCCCCTCCCCCCTCCCCATGATAGGCCCCAGTGCGTGATGTTCCCCTTCCCGAGTCCAAGTGATCTCATTGTTCAGTTCCCACCTATGAGTGAGAACATGCGGTGTTTGGTTTTCTGTTCTTGTGATAGTTTGCTAAGAATGATGGTTTCCAGCTGCATCCATGTCCCTACAAAGGACGCAAACTCATCCTTTTTTATGGCTGCATAGTATTCCATGGTGTATATGTGCCACATTTTCTTAATCCAGTCTGTCACAGATGGACATTTGGGTTGATTCCAAGTCTTTGCTATTGTGAATAGTGCCGCAATAAACATACGTGTACATGTGTCTTTGTAGTAGAATAATTTATAATCCTTTGGGTATATACCCAGTAGTGGGATGGCTGGGTCATATGGTACATCTAGTTCTAGATCCTTGAGGAATTGCCATACTGTTTTCCATAATGGTTGAACTAGTTTACAATCCCACCAACAGTGTAAAAGTGTTCCTGTTTCTCCACATCCTCTCCAACACCTGTTGTTTCCTGACTTCTTAATGATTGCCATTCTAACTGGTGTGAGATGGTATCTCATTGTGGTTTTGATTTGCAAAACAGCATTGCCAGGGGCTGGTAAGCTGGTAAGGGAAGACCTCAGTGACAGGTGATATTTAAAGTTCTGACCAAAGGAAGTGAGGATGCAAGCCAGGTGGATGCCAGGGGAAAAGCATTCCAGGCAGGGGAAGCAGAAGATGTAAAATCCATAAAGTGGGAGAGGACATAAGAGTTTAGAAAAAGCAGGCAGGACTACTCATTTTAATAACCTTAACACCCCAAATATACAATTTTATTTATCTAAATTGCTCACAGTTTGACATGACTTTTTTTTCTGCTAGGAAAATTAAGAAAGTAATAGTAAACTTCATCTGCAAAAATCCAATGCTCAAAATTATGCAGAATAAGAGCAACAAGGTAGTGTCAGTCAAATCAGACATTGACCATATCATGAAGTTATCATAATCATACATTTTGATACTCAAGTAGATTATGTAAAAATGTGCATTTTAGTATTTATACTTCTGGTATTTTAAATCAGTATTGAAAAGATAAAATGGTCAATAAATAATGTTGTCAACTGGTTAGACATTTGAAACATAAATGAAATATTTGTGTATACCTGTGAGGTCTTACACTAACATAAATTTCAGTTCTTTAAAACTATGTACACCTAAAAATAAATTTACAAAAGACCTATAAGACAAGGAAATGTTTGTGTCAATATGTGTGTGTACAGGAGTGCAAAAAATCTTCATAAGCAGCTATCCAAATCACAACCCAATCAAGGAAATGATTGAACAATAAAATCAGAATTAACATAGAGTAAAAATATGAAAAATAAATTAAAAGACAAAATCTTGAAAAATATTAAAGCACTCATTGTTGACTAGAGGTTAATTTACTTGAAACAGAAGGAACATTTAAAACATATATATGAAAAAATACAACCTGATAGAAATTGCGAAACAAATTGCAAAAGAATATGCAAAAACTTCTTCAAATCTACTTTAAATTAAAATATTCAAATGAAAAAATAAAGACATGACTTTCCATCTAGTAGATTTGCAAAAATTATTTAAAATCATTAATGGTATTCAGAGCTGAGAGGAGAGTATGGGGAAATGAGAGTTGTATATTGATGCTGCATTTCCGTAATACACGTTTCTGTAAAACTATACAAATTGAAATGTGCTCACCATTTGGTGAATTTGATAGATTTGATGGAAATAGTGTACAATAATAACCATATGTATAATTGAAACAGAATAAAGATTTAAAACAGATCCATAATTTAATATATAAAACATAGTCTTTCAATTCAGAGAGGAAGAATGGTTTATTTAATAAATAATATTTGCCTAAATGGCCATCAATCTACAAGAAAACAAGGCTGGGATCTCCACCTTATGGTGTATCAAAAATAATCCCAAATAGATTAAAATTTTAAATGCTAAAAATAAAAATGTAATTCAAAAAACATATTATTTGACCATGCAATCCCACTGCCAGAAATTTATCATTGAGATACATTAAGAAAAAATTTTCAAGCATTTTCTATGATAAAAAAGCAGGAAATGTCCAAATGTCAGTCAATAGCAATCTAGCTGAATTTTTTTTTTTTGAGACAGAATCTCACTCTGTCGCCCAGGCTGGAGTGCAGTGGTGCAATCTCAGCTCACTGCAAGCTCCGCCTCCCGAGTTCATGCCGTTCTCCTGTCTCAGCCTCCTGAGTAGCTCGGACTATAGGCACACGCCACCATGCCTGGCTAACTTTTTTTTTTTTCTTTTATTTTTAGTAGAGACAGGGTTTCACTGTGTTAGCCAGGATGGTCTCCATCTCCTGACCTCGTGATCCGCCCATCTTGGCCTCCCAAAGTGTTGGGATTACAAGCGTGAGCCACTGCGGCTGGACTCTAGCTGAATTTTTAAAACATACATATATACAATAATTTTAAATACATAAAGCTATTTAAAAAAGAATGAGGCAGATCTGTGTTTACATGAGAAAAATCTCATAGCAGTTTTATTTGATGGAAAAAAGTATAAGTTAAAAACAGCATGTTTAATTTGTGTTTGTATAAGTTGTAAAATGCAGTTATACATAAATAATTATATGAATCTTAAAATAATAATACTCAGCATTTACTTAATTGTTACTATGTGCCAGGTACTATTTTAAACACTTTACATGCATTGACTCTTAACAATTCTAAGAGATAGGTATTATCAACAACAGGCTCTGTGACCCAGAAAGTCAGAGTAATTTGCCCAGAGTCCTAGTAAGTGGTATAGCAAGGATTCAAAACCAAGCAGTCTGACTCCACATCCTGCACTGTTAACCATTACTATGGTGTAGGTATGCACGCTGAACACTACACACACTTGATTATTTTCTGGACACAAAAAAAATTATTGGTTTTAGTTACCTGCAGTTGAAGAAAAAAAGTTGGGTTCTGGAATATGAGGCACTTATAGTTATTTAATAGCTAACTTTTTGTGCTTAATTTTCTTAAAAAATCATATACAGGTTTTTACTTTTTTTTATTATTAAAACTTTAAAAAAGAGAGAGAGAGAAAGGGAGAAAAAATTGGAAGGGATCTCAAGCGTCCTTAGGAGCTCCAGGGAAAAATGACTCCAGCTGGCATAAACACCTCTCCATGGCACAGAGAGATGAAACTGGACTTTGCTGAACCTGAGAGCAGTGGGCTCTTTGCCTCTGCGTTCCCTTTCCTGAGCTGGTGTATGGAACTGACTTGCTGGAGCAGAACCTGGGCGCCACTGTGTTGCATTTCCTATCAGCAAAGAGATCAGAGAAGGATGCTGTCCTCTTTATCATGTCTCTCCTATCGATCGATCAGGTTCTCTCCTTTTCTGTGTGCCTGACACCATGATACCCAGGAACTCGGACTGCTGCTAAACTCAGGACAAACAACAAAGCTGGGAATGCTCACTTATCATCCCCTGGGAAGGGAGGCCTGAGAGCTGGTACTGGCTGGCCAAGTTCCCGGCAGACGGCCTTGGTTTCTCTGTCAGGGAAGAAGTCACCATATGTCAAAAGGCACTGGCTAGCTTGCCGCCTCCAAAGGAGTTAACTGTGTTCTTCACTAGGAGACTCAGGTGTCAAGCACGCTGGCAAGGTACTGGCTGCCACCTGAAACCTCCAGAACGCTACATTGTTCTTTTCCAGGTTCTGAAAGAGAGGGTAAGAGAGGAACCTGGCCAATATTGTTGGGCCCCAGAGAAATAAAATCAGCCCCTCTGAAAATCCAATGTCAGTGTGAACTGATAAAGTACTTGGTGCAAAGGGAAAAATAAGAACTTAGTGGAGCTTCAAAGCTTTATTCCCTCATGCATTGTTGGATAGTGGTTTCCCTGAATCATGCCTTAATTTGCGCAGATGATACAAAGAGTGGGTACAAATCAAGTCCTAACATTGAGGCTTGACTCACAGAGTTCAGTGGTTGGGAAAGTTGCAAGTGGGGAGTACCCAATAATGTTGAGAAGGGGGTGTGTGTGCACGTGCGTGTGCTAATACAAAGAAATTACCCTACTACCTTCCGACAGTGAGGTATCAGAGAGGAAAAGTACTTATTTACACGATTGGGGTAGGAAAGAAAATGCAAAGGCAGGTTACATGGACTCATGAAGAAGTGTTTCAGAAAAAAAAAAATAAGAGCAACATATCCATATAGTATATTTATTCTGGCTGCTTCATGAATTATATTTCTTTTAAAACTCAAAGTTTATCAGACTCATAGTAGATTTTTGGCTTCTTCTTTCACAAGAGATTATTGACATGGGTGTAGATCAGTGGTTCTCAAACTTTTTGGTCTCAGGATTACTTTGCACTCTTAAAAGTTATCAGCCTGTAATCCCAGCACTTTGGGAGGCCGAGGCGGGTGGATCACGAGGTCAGGAGATCGAGACCATCCTGGCAAACACAGTGAAACCCTTTCTCTATTAAAAATACAAAAAAAAAAAAAAAAAAAATCAGCTGGGTGTGGTGGCGGGCGCCTGTAGTCCCAGCTACTCAGGAGGCTGAGGCAGGAGAATGGCGTGAACCCGGGAGGTGGAGCTTGCAGTGAGCTGAGATCGCGCCACTGCACTCTAGCCTGGGAGACAGGGTGAGACTTCGTCTCAAAAACAAACAAACAAACAAATAAACAAACAAAAAGCTGTTCATAACTAAAGCCAAAGAACTTTTGTTCATAGGAATTGTATCTGTCTATATTTACTATGCTTTATATTAGAGTTTAGAATTATTTAAAAATACTTAATATTTGTTAAAAACCCATCACATCTTAACATAAAGAATATATTTTAGTAAATATAACTGTATTTTCTAAAATAATAATAAAATTAATAGTGCCATTGTTTTATGTTTCTTCCAGTCTCTTTAACATGTACCTTTAGGGAAGATAGCTGGATGCTTACATATGCTTCTGTTTTCAATCTACTGTGTTGTTACAGCCTCTGGGAAGATTCTCTGTACACTCTTAAGAGAATGAGAGGAAAAAAGACAAATAATGTCTTACTATTTTTTTATGACAATAGCTTTGACTCCAAAGACCCTGTAAAAGAGTTTCAGGGACTCATCAGGATCCCCAGGCCACACTTTGAGAACCACCACTGTCATTAATAAGCAGACAATTAAGTAATTGAGGTGACGTATGGGAAAATCACTGGGGTTATTAGATTGAATCAATTGTTACCAGCAGTATTATTTCCACTACTAAAAAGCTGCTCACTGGAAGATGAAAGCTCTGGATTTGAGAAGGTCAATTGTGATTTTGAAAATCAAGCCATGTGAGGTTGTGTTTTGGGGAAAGTATGCAAGTAAAACACACCTTTGGTTAACAACAGTGATAACTAGCTAGCCTCATGTCCAAGCCCACGGTTAATGTCTGGGCAATTTGGGGACTTCTGGTGAATTCAATAGCTGCGAGTTTTGAGCTTTTAGAAATTAAAAATCTAGTGGATTTTTTTTTCCTAAAAATAATTTGTGTAGTTGGAGCATGGTGCCAAGGTTATTTTGCATAAGTGGCACCCCATTTGTAATTCAGGCACAGGTTAAGGGGTTGACAGGTTAAGGACTGATTTTTGTTTGTTTGTTTGTTTTTATCTCTCAAAGATTTGTGGGAAGATGATGAGAAAAATAAATGGAAAAGTCCACTCTGAGAAGTTAGTGCAATAAAGCATAAGATTTATTTGTTGCTCTGTTTGATTTTTGGAAGCGTCTATGTGGGAGAGCTGCCATGTTAATGTTCAAAATCTGACCTTCAGGGAATATATGCACCACACAGATAGTTGGAAATGGGACTAAGCAGTAAGAAGGTTAATACAGTTAAATTCAGTAATAATAATTTCTTACAAGGTTACGAATCCTGAAGAATGCCAGATGAACCCAAATAAACTTTCTGAAATATTGAATTATTTATGAACGTAATTTCTTCCCCCTAGTAACTAGAGTGACTACTATATATGAAGAGAAGAGTGAGTTTGCAGCATAATAATCCCAAATAATAAGGATACACACATGCACACACGTAAAATCCAGGGTATAGGCTTCTCAGTTGTGTGGGCTTGCCCAACTCCAGCCTTGCCGTAGCTTCTAGATTCAAAATACTGGGTTAGCACCATAAAAACTTCCGATCAATAAAATAGAATATGAAGAGAGCCTGGCTCATGGCCTGGTCCTTAGGAAATATAGTACTCAGGAAATCCACTCCTTCCCCCACCCATTCCCACCTAGTTCAAAAAGTAAAAAAATAAAAAATAAGAAATAAAAAAAAAATAAAGAAATTCACGGTTCTAAAGGCTTCTAAACTTTCTATTTTATTCCAACGATTCTGCCTCCCATGGAAAATGCCTTAACACAAAGAGGTGGCATTACAATTAATTCCTTGATATGTGAAATTTGGCTTAGAAGTTAGAGAAGATACTGCCTTTGGGTTTCAAATGAAAGGTGTTGCTAAAGAAATAACTTGTCAGGAGAAATATGAAACTGTCATGTAGTTGAAGGATGGGAGGAATGCTGGAATTGTAAATAAGCATTTGTAATTGGTGTGAAATGTAAGGTTAATTGTGTGAAAGTAAACCAGACTAAATTTGTTATTTTTTTCTGTTTTATTCCAAGTGTAGACTTTAAGATAATGATTTACAATGTGTGTGCCAAGCAATGCTAAAAAAAGAAACACACACACAATTATTTGATGTCAGTATAGGAAGGGACTTTAAAAATGATCTAGGTTGTTTTTCAACCACAGGGGTCTTGGCCCCAGGCAGTTTGGACCTGTGTGGGAACTATTTTGTAGCTGTGATAACCATGAAGGAGGGCTGCCACTCTGGCACCACCTGTGCACCCCAGAGGGCCAGGGACACAAACCATCTTGCAGCATAGCCTAGGACGTTTAGAGGCCTTATCTCACTCCAAGTGCAGAAAGCATTCTTTCCAGGAACACTGACTTTTCAGAGGCGTGGGGAGCTCACCTGATTTTCTATTGTTCAGAGAACCAGCTGGTGGAATTAGGACTAGGATCTTTAGTTGCTGTGCCTCAGTGCTTACACTAATAAATCTTGACAAATATATGTTTGACCTGGGTGCGGTGGCTCACGCCTGTAATCCCAGCACCTGGGGAAGCTGAGGCGGGTGGATCACCTGAGGTCAGGAGTTTGAGACCAGCCTGGTCAACATGGTGAAACCCCGTCTCTACTAAAAATACAAAAATAGCCTGGTGTGGTGGCGGGCTCCTGTAATCCTAGCTACTTGGCAGGCTGAGGCATGAGAATCGTTTGAACTTGGGAGGCGGATGTTGCAGTGAGCTGAGATCGCACCACTGCACTCCACCCTGGGAGACAGCGAGACTTCGTCTCAAAAAAAAAAAAAAAAAAAGATATGTTTGATATTTGGTGAATAAGAATAATCTTTACTTTGAGAACCATGTAGTATTTTACGGTTTTAAAACTATGGTGAACTGTTAATCACTGTCGAGATAAATAAGAATTCATTATGCTTATTTAAATAACTTAAACTAGTCTCTTATTTTTGAGTTATTAATTATGCACTTACCTGAACATTCCAGTTCAAGGTTTACTTCAATTTTCCACGTTGTGCAACAGAGATCTGTTAGCTTAAACCATGAAGATAAAAGACTTGAGCCAAAGAAATGTTTTTGTGCAACACATAGACTATCTCTTGTTTCACATGCCGTATAGTCAAAAATAATGTGTTACCGATAGTTGTAATTAATCTATGACATACAAAGAGAAAAATTAATGGTATCATGTTCATATCAGCATTTCCTTAATTGTAATAGCTATTGAAATGATTCAGCATATTCAGTTCAGCAAAAATCTGCTTGTATGGGTCTTATAACCTGTAAAGTTTAGAAAATACAAAAACACGAATGAATCAGGTGAATAACGTCTCTGGATTCATGGATAAAAACTGTGGCTCCAGTTATACCAACTCCAGAAAGATGGAATTACCAGGGCCATGAGGCCCTCTACGCCAGGGTGCAGACCCTACAATCTCCTCTGCCTGCGGTGTCTCCCATGGCTCCGCGTGGTGCCTGGGAATGACAACGTACAATTTCCAGCTCTTTAGGAGGCCAGAAATAGAGACGCTACTGGTGACAAAGGAAAATATATGCATATGACTTGTTAGTGGATTCTTCTCTTTGTGTGCTATAGATTAAACTATAGGCAATATTTATTCTTCAGTAGAGTAGCGATGCATATTTTCATTTCATTTTATCTTTCTTTTCTGGGAAGTTAGCTGAGATTTCTTTCCCATGAGGAAAAGACAGGCTACCATTTAGGTCGCATTGCTCACTCTTTTGTCTGTTTAGTATTGGATGAGGAACCTGTGACTGGGAAGCCAGACATGACCTTCAGACTTATTTTTTCTCATATGGTCAACTCTGCTTCAGTACAGATAAGCACCACTGTCCCAGGGGCAGCTGTTCTTATATGCTTATGTCAGCCAGAGCAGAGTCTTGAGTTAAGGAGTAGAGCAGTCCAGCAGCCACACTTACCAATGCATATTAATAGGCTCTGTACACGGTCAAGGACACCAGATGATGATATTGTGACATTCAGGTTCAGAAGAGCATGGAATTGGGGCCTCTCGCACTAATCTTCGGTTCCTGAAGCCTCTCCTTTATTTCAGTCTCATCTTTCTCATGGTCTAGTTCCTTTTTCCTGCTAGTGTATCTCTTTTTCTATTACTATCCAGCTTTTTCCATGTTACTATCCTTCTTTTTTCCTCTTCTGTTCTCTCTTCACCTTATCTTCTTTATTTTCTCTATTGATGGATCATAGCATGAGATAACTATTTAAAAGAGCTAGTTATCTATCTCAATAGGGTATGCCCTCAATCTGCCTTTATGCCCATCTGTTTCAATACAGCCCTGTATAGTCTATGTGCTTCCCAAATAGCAGGGTTTTTATTTTTTGAACACTAAGTAAATATTCGCACACTTGAAAATTTTGCTGGCAGTGTCCTTTTTGACACCTCTGCCTGCAGGCTCAGTCAGGTGTCACCTCCTACACGAAGCCCTCTGGCCTCCCTTAGGTACCTTCCTCTAAGGTGGACTCGGCATTCCTTCTGTGGTTGAGTTAATCTACCCCCATGACTTTATTCACTACTTTGATGCGAATAGAACTCCAATCTACAATTCTAGAGCTAACTTTGATTCTAACCTGCAGGCAATCATGTCAATCAACTAGTTATTCAGTATCTCCTCCTGGGTGACCAGTTTATCCAGGAGGACAACATAGTCTCAATAATATATATTAATCACTCTGAAATTCACACACATCCATGCACATGCACACCACTCCCACACACCAGGATGTCGATGGATGCATTTTTCCACCCCATTTGTAAAAGCAGTTTGGATAAGCTGATGCATCAATTATTTTTTAAAATTCATACGTTACAGGTCCAAATTGCTATTTTCTGAGCTTTTCTTCATTCACTGTTTTGTGCGCCCACCTACTAAGGCACACGTGATCAATGATGCCCTAGTGCATCAGATCCCTGAGGTCTCCCTTCCCCAGCCCTGAGCGACCTCCCCTGGCCATCCACAAGAGCCTGGAGCCGTACATCTATTAAAGGAGCTGGGCCTTGGTGGGGCACAAGAGTGAAATGTGAGATACCTTGAGATTCTTCTGATACGCTAATACTCTGTCTAAAAAGAGGCCTGCAGCCCTCTTAGAAAAGGTTCTTAATAAGCTGAACCATCAGGAGTACTGCAGTCACAACACAGATGGGAGTTTGTTCCAAGTTCAACTGTGTAGGGGCTAGAGAAAGAGGTCAGACTGACACACATTCCTAACACCTTACAGATGCAATGGAGAAAATGGGTCTCTGCTTACTGGAAATTGCAATGTTAGTTTCTACAAATAGTGGTTTGTGTAGTCATATGTTTGCCTGTCTGTGTGTATGGCTACTTGTACTTTAAGGGGACTTGCCAGACAGAGAAGGAAAGTGAGGCCCTCTATTGGGTCCTTCTCTTTAGTCAAACAGATTAAAACAAACTATAAATGGATTGCTTACTGATCATTACAAAAAGGCATTTAAATTGTTTAAACCTGAAGCACTAATAGAAGATCTAAATTTTCCATCTTTTGTCCATGATCTGTAAACTTAAAACTATGAGTGGGTGAATTTTATTCAATTATATTAAAAATCAAACAAACAAATACATCCTGGATGTGGAGACAGAAAAAAAGCAACTGTTTATACATTTATTAATTTGATTTGTTGTTTTCAAACTTATAATGCAACAATTTATTCAGAGGGAAGAAAAATTTCTTTTAAAACCCTTGACTGATTTATTAATATATAATTAAAATATGTGGGGGGAAACAGCATCGGGATGTTTAGGGTGAGAAGTTTGTTTCACCAACTCATGTCAGTGTTCCTCACTACTACGTCCAAGACTTTCTGAATTTCTGAAAGACTCAGCTCTTTCATAGGCTTCCTACATAAAATGAACCCTAACTGAGACACACTAGATATAAAGGATTAGTTATTGTTTTCAATGAAAAGGTTAAATCCACCAGTTTATGTAAAAATTTATAGCTGCATAACAAAATAATGGTTTTATTCTCAGCTTCCTTCTGTCCACACAGTAGAGAAGCCAATTTTCTGAATAATTCCCAGCAATGCCCAAGTTAAAATCTTCTGGTGTGTTGGAAGCTAAAACCATGGATGAATCATCATATTGATGAATGGCCACACAAATTCAGACCACACAAGACTTCACACTGGGCCTAGCATAGGTCAAAGATTTGTCAAGAATTTGGATTTTCTTGTGAAAAAATTGATGAATTAATATTTTAAACTTATAATCTGGAAGAATTGACATGACAATGTCTCTTCATAGACTTTTTCCTTTCTTTGACTTGATTAATGGTTGGATTCAGTTGAATGATAATAGTTACTACAGAGTTGTTTTAAAAGTAAATTGTGTTTAAATGAATTAAATGTTTTCCTTTCCTCAGAAAGTTTGCTTCGTAATATACACTGAAATATATATAATGTTGTAACATATTTGAAGGCTTTTTAAAATGAGAGACCAAACTATTGAGATTCCCAATAGTCATTTCTAGAGAGATGTCAGGATTATTATTATTGCTATTACCAACGACAGTTTGCATCATACTACTTACTAACTGGAAAACGCTATTTATAAGTTGTATTCTAAAACAATTGACTATAACTCTTATTTTAATTAAGGGTTTATGAATCAGACCACTGACTTCAATAAATCATACCATTTGCCTCTCTATGTCATTTACAGTTGTACAAGGTCCAATCACAACCTGATCACTGCTATTAGTTATTGTTTTTTCCATGTCTCCTTTCTCCAGTGAGCTACATTCCAAACCTCACAACAGGGCACATGGGCACTGCGCAGGCTGCAAGAAGTAAGTCCCATTTATCCTGACAGGTTCAATAATACATAACTATTTTGTTACAATAAATTTTATTTTTTAGAAGTTTTAAGTGTGCAGAAAAATTGAGCAGATTTCCTATATACCTCCTGTCTTCACATAGACATAGCCTTCCCCACTATCCCCCACTAACAAATTCCCAATCCAGAGTGGTACACTTGTGACAATCTATGAACCATGTCAACGCATCATTATCATCCAAAGTCCATACTTTACATTAGGGTTGACTCTTGGGGTTGTACAGTCTTACGGCTTTTAACATATGTATAATGACATGTATCCACCATTATAGTGTCCTATAAAGCAGTTCTACTGCACTAAGTGTCCTCTGTGCTCTTCCTAGTCATCACTTCCTCCTCTTTAATCCATGGCAACTGCTGATCCTTTTACAGCACTCATTGTTTCCCTTTTTCAGAATGTCACATAGTTGGAATTACAAAGCATGTGTAGTCTTTTCAGATTGGGTTCTTCCATTTAGCAATATGAATTTAAGGTTCCTCTATGTATTTTCCTGGATTGATAGTTCAGTTATTTTTAGTGCTGAATAATATTCTGGTGTCTAGAATTATTACAGTTTGTCTATGTGTTCACCTGTGAAGGACATCTTCGTTGCTTCTAAGTTTTGGCAATTATGAATAAAGCTGCAGTGCATGTATGTGTGTAGGTTTTTGGCATGGACGTAAGTTTACAACTTATTTGAATAAATACCAAGGACAGCAATTGCTGAATCTTATGGTAAGAGTATATTTAATATTGTGGGAAATTTGCCCAACTTTATTCCAAAGTGGCTGTAACATTGTGCATTCCCACCAGTGTGAGATTTCCTGTTGCTCTACAGCCTTGCCAGCTTTTGATGTTATCAGAGTTTTGCATTTTGGCCATCTAATGGGTGTGTAGTGGTATCTTTATTAAATTTGCAGTTCTCTATTCACATATGTTGTTTTTCACATGCTTATTTGCCATTTGTATATCTGCTTCGGTGAGATGTCTGTTCAGATATTTTACCCACTTTAATTGGGTTGTTTATTTTTATATTGTTGAGTTTTAAGACTTCTTCATATATTTTGATTAACAGATTTATTAATTGATTTACTAGATATGTATTTTGCAAATATTTTCTTCTAGTCTGTGGCTTACCTTCTCATTCTCTTGACAGTGTATTTCGCAAAGTAGGTTTTTAATTATAATGAAGTCTAGCTTATAAATTTTGTGGGATTTTTGGTGATCATGCCTCTGGTGAGGTCATATACATTTTCTCCTATGTTATCTTCCAAAAGTTTTACATTTTTGCATTTTACATTTAGGTCTATGATACATTTTGAGTTAATTTTGTGAAAGGTTTAAAGTCTGTGTCTAGATTCATTTGTTTTTTACATGTGGATGTTTAGCTGTTCAGAACAATTTGATGAAAATGATATTATTTTCCCATTGCATTGCCTTTGCTCCTTTGTCAAAGATTAGTTGACTGTATTTATGTTAGTCTATTTTTGGAGTCCCTATTCTATTCCATTGATTAATTTTTTTCTATTATTTGCCCATACTATACTCTTTCAATTACTATAGCTTTATAGTAAGTCTTGAAATCAGGTAATACCTGTCCTATAACTTTTTTCATTAATATCATGTTGCTAATTGTGGGTTTTGGCCTTTCCATAATAAATTTTAGAATAAATTTGTCTACATCTACAAAAATAACTTGAGATTTTGATTAGGGTTGCATTGAATCTACAGATCAAGTTGACAAGAACTGATTTCTTTTCTTTTTTTTGAGACAGTTTCACTCTGTAGCCCAGACTGGAGCACAGTGGCACAATCTCGGCTCACTGTAACCTCTGCTTCCCAGGTTCAAGTGATTCTCATTCCTCAGCCTCCCAAGTAGCTGGGATTACAGGCACATGCCGCAATGACTGGCTAATTTTTGTATTTTAGTAGAGATG
Organism: Rhinopithecus roxellana; assembly: GCF_007565055.1. NCBI lineage: Eukaryota > Metazoa > Chordata > Mammalia > Primates > Cercopithecidae > Rhinopithecus > Rhinopithecus roxellana. Next base: position 94,283,161 of record NC_044554.1, read on the forward strand.
GGGTTTCACCATGTTGGCCAGGCTGGTCTTGAATTCCTGACTTCAAGTGATCTGCCTGCCTCGGCCTCCCAAAGTATTGGGATTACAGGTGTGAGCCACCACACCCAGTCAAGAACTGATATTTTGACAATATTGAAATTTCCTATCCATGAATATATTCCATATCTTTTTAAAATTTAGTTAGCTTCTTTCAGAAGAGTTTTATAGTTTTCCTTATACAGATCAAGTACATATTTTGTTAGATTTATACCTAAGTACTTTGATTTTGGGAGTGCTAATGGAAATGATGTTTTTTACTTCAAATTCCAGTAGTTCTTTGCTTGTATATAGAAAAGTAATTGACTTTTCTATATTAACCTTGCATCCTAAAACCTTACTATAATTGGTGATTAGTCCTAGGAGCTTTTTATCCATTCTTTTGAATTTTCACGTAAACAAACATGTCGTCTGAGAACAGAGTTTTATTTCTTCCTTCCCAATCTGTATGCCCTTTTATTGTCTTTTCTTTTTTTATTCCCTTTTCCTGTTTTATTGCATTAGCTATGACTTCCAGTACAAATTTGAAAAGGGGTGAGACAGAGCATGCTTGCCTTGTTCTTGATATTAGAAGGAAATCTTCCAGTTTCTCACCATCAAGTAGGGCATTCCCTTTATTTCTACTTTGCCAAGAGTTTCTCTTATGAATGGGTATTAGATTTTGTCGAATGCTGTTTCTGTATCTATTGATATGATCATGGGGTTTTTCTTTAGCCTGTTGATGTGATGAATTGCATTAATTAATTTTCAAATGTTGAACCAGGCTTTTATGCATAGGATAAATTCCACTAAGTTTTATGGTATAATTCTTTTTATGTATGCCTGCATTTGATTTGCTAATATTTTGCTAAGAATTTTTGCTTATATGTTTATGAGAGATATTGGTCTGTAGGTGTCTTTTCTTGCAATATCTTTTTCTGGCTTTGGTTGTAGGGCAGTATAGGCCTCATACAATGAGGAAATAGTCCCCCTGTATCTATCTTCTGGAAGAGATTGTAGAGATTTGGTCTAATTTCTTCATTAAATGTTTGGTAGAATTCACCAGTGAACCCATCTTGGCCTGCTGTTTTCTATTTTAGAAGGTAATTAATTCTTAATTCAATTTTTTTAATAGGCATAGATCTATTCATATTGTCTATTTTTTTATGTTAGTTTCGGCAGATCGGTCTTTTAAGGAATTGTCCATTTTAATATGGTTTGGATGTCTTGCCCAAATCTAAAATTGAATTGTAATCTCCAGTGTTGGAGGTGGGGCCTGATGGGAGGTGTTTGGATCATGGCAGTGGATCCCTCATGGCTTGGTGTTAAGACTTTAGATTATAATAGAGGCATGTTGAGACTTTAGATTACAATAGTGGACTAATCTGTTTCTTCTTGAAGTTCTATCAAGTTTTGTCTCACGTGTTTTGAAGCTCTGTTGTTAGACACGTGCACATCAAGGATTTAGGTCTCCTCAGAAAACTAGCTGCTTTATTACTATGCAATGCCACTCTTTTATCCCTGATAACTGCTCAGTCTGAAATTAATATAGTTACTTACACTTTCTGCTGATAAGTAGTACCTTTCTCCATTCCTTTAATTTTAAATTGTATGTATTTTTATATTTAAAGTGAGTTTCTTGTAGATAACCTGTACTTAGGTCTTATTTTTTAACACACTGTGATAATCTTTGTCTTTCAATTTGTATATTTAGGCCATTGGCATTTAAAGTGATCATTGATATACTTGAATTAATATGTTACTGTTTTCTACTTCTTGTGCTTGTTCTTTCTATTGTCTTTGACTCTTTTCTTCTTTTTGCTGTTTTAATGAAGCATTTTATATGATTTACATTTTATATGATTTCTATGATTACATTTTCTCTCCTTTCTTAGCATATTGATTATACTCCTTTTTTCACTCTTTTAAACCTATTTCCCTAGAATTTGCAAAACACATTTACAACAAATCCGAGTCCACTTTCAAATAACTCTATACAGTTCCACAGGTAGTGCAAGTACCTTACAGTAAAAAAAATTCCTAATTCTTTCCTTCTATCCCTTGACACACTGCTGTCCTTCATTTTGCTTATACATAATTATACATAAGCATATGTATATTCATAAACATGCACAATTGAATACTTTGTTGCTGTTATTATTTTGGGCAAACTGTTATCTGTTAGATCAATCCAAGATAAAATAAATAAAATATTTTTTTTCTGGCTTTCACTTGTCTCTTCTTTAACGCTCTCCATTTCTTTATGTAGATGTGACTATCTGACATTTCTGTTATTTTTCTTTCTGAAAAATTTCTTGTAACATTTCTTGCCTAGCAGTCTGCTGGCAACAAATTCCCTCAATTTTTGTTCAGGAAAGTCTTTACTTCTCCTTCACTTTTGAAGAATAATTTTGCAGGCTGCAAAATTATAGGATTTCTTTTTCTTCTCAAACTTTAAATAGTTTTTTCCACTCACTTTTTGCTTGCATGGTTTTTGAGGAGAAGTTATATGTAGTTCTTATCTTTGCTCCTCTATATGTAAAGTGTTTTTTTCCTCTCGCTTTTTTTGGTATTTTTTTAATCTTTAACTTATTGTGGTTTAGTTATGTTATGTGTACATGTCATTTTTAGGCATTTATCCTGCTTGACGTTCTCTCAGCTTCTTAGATGTGTGATTTTGTGTCTGACATTAATTTGGGGTAAATTCACAGTCATTATTGCTTCATATATTTTTTGTGTCTTTCTCTCCTACTAATATTCACATTACATTCATGTTACATCTTTTATCCCATAGTTGTAGCTGTCTCACAGATCTTGGATAATCCGTTTTATTTTTAAAGTCTTTTTTTCTCTCTAATTTTTCATTTGGAAGTTTCTATTGACACAGCCTCAAGCTCAGGGATATTTTTCCTTAGCTATGTCCAATCTACTAATGAACTCATCAAAGGCAGTCTTCATTTCTATTATTGTTTTTGATCTCTAGCATTTCTTTTTTATTCTTTCTTAGAATTTCCATTACTCTGATTGCGTTATCTACCTATTTTTGCATGTTGTCTACTTTTTTCATTATATTCCTTAGCATCTTAATCATAGTTTTTAAGATTTTCTTTCTGATTATTCTAACATTCCTGCCAGATCAGTCTGTTTCTGATGTTTGCTCAGTCTCTTTAAATTGTGTTTCTTTCTTTCAGTGTGCCTTGTAATTTTTTCTTGATACCCAGGCATAATGTGCTAAAAGAAACTGCGTAAAAGAAGCTGTGATAAGTAGGCCTTTTTGCAATGTAGTGGTAAGTTGTAGGGGAAGAAGAAGCACTCTATAGTTCTATGATTATGTCTCAGTCTTTTAGTGAGTTTGTGACCCAGTCTAAGAACTTCACAAGTCATTCTGAGTTTTCCCTTCCCACCCCGCAGTTGGGACAGAAAAGCTAGAGTGGGCTGGATTTGGGTATTTCCCTTTCCCATTGTGGAAGGTTAGAGGGAGTTGGACTAAGGTATTTCCCTCCCCAAGGTCAGTTGGGCTCTATATCCCCAATAGGTTCGACTCTGATCATGTGGTTTGTCTTGATGGCAGGCCTTGCCAAGAAGAACAAAATGCTCTGGCACCTTTTAAAATGATTACTTATCCCCTCCCCATGCCTAATGGCCAAGGGGATTTTTCTCTGCTCTTCACTGTGCAAACCTGGTAGAGCTCCTGGAGGTAAAACTTACAGAAGTGTGGGGGTCTCCCATGACTTGTAGCCCTGGTGTTTTTATTGCTCAGATTTTTCTCCACTGAGCCTCCAGCAAGTAATCAGTTATCTTTAGTTCAGGTTTTCCTGCCCAGCACTGGTTCTTATGGAAGTTTCTGCTCATAGGTTTATTCCCTGGTAAGTTGTGATTCTTAGTATCTACCCTCTGTCTGTCTATACAATTTTGGAGGCAGCACTTTTGCACTGTGACCTCACTTCTCTGATGTATCTAAGAACTGTTGATTGTCCAGTTTGTTCAGCTGTTACTTGCAGTTAGAATAAAATGTCAACTTCTAAGCTCTTCACATGCTGGACTAGAAACCGGAAGCCTCACACATAATTTTTGAAACTAAAACTCAGGTGAGGAGGGAGGAGGGAATGAGGAGATGCTAGTCAAAGGGTACATAATTATGGTTGGATAGGGGAAATACATTTCCAGAGATCAAGGATCTCCGTACAACAAGTTGATGATACTTAAGGATTATATACTCTTGAAAAATGTAGAGAGTGAATGTTAAGTGCTCTCACTACCTACAAATGATGTCTATGTGAGGTAATTCATATGTTAATTAGCTAGATTTAACCATTCCACAATGTATATGTACTTCAAAACATCATATTGTATATGATAAAAACATACAATGTTATTTGTCAATGTTTTTAAAAAAGAAAAAATTAAAAAAAAAAATAAATCTCAGAAAGGGCAGACGTTGGCTTTAAACTCCAATGGCAAAAACAAATTTGATTGCAATAATTATAAGATCTAGAAATTAAACTAATTAGTTTATAAATTAGGCTTCCAGACTAGTAATGCTGATTATTCCCCATTTATTCCCTCTGCTCCTTTAAAGATTAATTTTTCACTCTTCTCTGCCCTTCCTTACTCCTGGGGATCCCACTGTGCTCTTCATCACTCCTTTAGCCTCTTGTTGGGTTTGGCCAATGGAAGATTCCAGCTGGGAAACGGAAGATGAAAGGAGAATCAGTGTGGCCTAGCCCTTCCCGACTTTCTCTCTGCTTTGACGCCTCAATTCTATAGGGGTCTGTGGCTTCGAATGAGTGGCCCCAAGTCCAGAGCTCCAGCTCTCAGTATTTCTTCCATTTGCCCCATCATCTTAGGAATGCTACTGGCTTCCCTTTGATGATGGTCATGGGGACCTCAACATTCCATACCCTCCTCACATCTAAAAATTCTCCTCATTGAGATCCCCACAGTTAACTCTTGTTTCCTACAAGGACCCTGACTAAGGCCCTGTAATTCTATAAAATTAGCAGAAATGTCTATCAGTTGTGCATATAAAACCAGGTATTTAACACTGTTAAACAAACAACTTCTAACTAGTGAAGGATAAGACCAAAAATGTAGACACAAATGCAAAAAGTATGAATGTGTGCAAAGAAGACTCTGGTCTTCTTTAGGGTCATGGAATATGCTTTGTGGCATGTTTTGCTATGCTGTTACTTAAACTTGTTTAGTTGTGTATATTGATTTAATTATCACTATTATTATTTACCTATAGTTTAATATCTTACAGTTTTTTTTATATACTTATATGTAATATTATATACAGACATAAATATATGTCTAGTTACCTCCTGGGTCCCCTCTTCTTGAGCTATGGCCTGGAAACCCTCTACAAGTAGCAAGCTATGGCAATCATATATGTCATTTGTATCCTTTCTGTTAGGGACCATTGTCCTGTGATGTTATATATCTAATATATAAAAATAATTGTCTATACAGCTAGCTTTTTTTTTTTTTTTTTTTTTTTTTAGTATGTTTCTGGTGGGAAACAATGTTACTCTATCTTGGACAGATAGACTCACTTTACTTTTAAAGTAAAATTATTTTTATGATCTCAAAGAATAGTTCATATAAGGAAAATGATATGATAATGATTTTAAATTATCAGTGTAAAAATTTACAAGACTAATATATAGATCTTCTAAAACTTTGTGGTATTTAATATATTCTAAAGAGTGAAATAGAAATACATGTATTGATTCATTCATTCATTTAGGTATTTATATATTCTTGCAACAAATATTTATTGGTTACCTGTCTATGTGCCAGGTAGAACATCTGATGCTGTGGACACAGGAGTAAACTAGACAGCTGAGGTGTTTAGATTCTAGTTCGTGAGGTAGACACTAAAATAAATAAATGAATTACAAATTTAATAAGTGCTAAGAGGGCAATCATAGAACATTCTCTGAGGAGGTAATATTTTTGTTAAGACCTGAAATATGAAAATAACCCATTCATAGGAAGAACTATGGAAAGAGTTTTTCAGGCAAGGCGGGATCAGAAGTCTAAAGGCCCTGAAGTATTAAAAAGCTCGTTGTGTTTCAAGAATGGAAAAAAAGGCAATAGCTTGAAATGACTGTGAAGGACAGTGGTAGAAAATGAGAGCAGAAAGCCAAATCCAGGTTGGCCCTTCTGAGTCATGATAGAGAATTTAGATTTCATTCTGAGGATAATGAACAGCTATGGAAGTATCACAATAGAGTGATGATGTGATCAATTTCAATTAAAAAAATTGTTGCTCAGTTGCTTTGTGGAGAATGAATCTTTGAAGGTAAGAAGAGAAGTCAAAGGGTGAATTAAGAGGCTATTGCAGAAATATAGGTGAGAAATTATAGGGGTTTGTACTCGGGTGGCAATGGAAGTAGAGAAAATTTGGATAGTTTTGTGATATGTTTTGAAGGTAGAACTTATGTGATGTCCTGATGGATTGAATGTAGGAGCAGAGAAAACAGAAGAACCAGTGAAGTCTCCTCAAATTTTGGCTAGACCTACTGGGGGTTCGATAGTACATTTAATAAAAGATTAAAAATTCAGCCTGAAGCGGGCTGGGGAGAGGACAGAGGGACATAAAGAGGTCTATTTACACATATGAAGTTTGAAATACTTATTAGTCATACAAGTGAAGAAGACAAATAATTAAACATACACATTCAGATATCAATGTGAGAGACATCAGCATATAGATGGTACTTAAAGTTATGAGATAAGATGAAACCATCAAGGGAGAAAATGTGGATAGATAACAGGGGCCAGGCCCAAGCCCTAAGGACTCCATCACTCAAATCAGGTAGAGAGGAAGGGACCCGCAAGAGATAAACAAAGTTGTGGGGAGGTGGGAGGGCAACTAGGTTAAGTGTGGTGCTGAAGAAGCCAGGACCAGGGTTCCACTGTGTGCAATGCTGCTAAGAGGTTAGAGAAGGACGAAGACAGAAAGTGTCAGAACTTTACTGAATCAAAAAAAGAGATGTTACTTTGATGCAAATTAGGGCCACCTGTGAAGCATGAATAAATTACTGAAAAAATGGTCATAATAAAATATGCAAGGGAAGGAGACATACGGATTTTGATGAACCTTCTAAAAATGGCATCCTACATAGACACTCTTTTGAATTTTGTTCTCTGGAAGAATGATGCCTGGAGTTAGTAGGTACATTTAAGGAGGGATCTTTGCATTTGCAAACGAATATATAGGGCATGCTGTTGCCTTTGGAGAAGGTTAATTTTCTGTCGACTTGTTCTAAATATAGAGAGAAAGGTGATTGCTAGAAGGAATAAGGACATTTTAAAATGGTTTTTTTTCTCTGAATATTTTTGCCCAATAAAGATTATTTGTAGTAAGGTGATGAAAGTAAAGAATTAGATCCCTACAGAGGAGAAGATCAGTGATAAAATTCAGGATGATGTGAAAAGAGAAATGGAAATATATCCTGATAACTGGCTGATGAAATTCCATGTAAAGAAATATCAAATAATGAAGAGAGGGTCAAAGTTCCAGCAAAAGGAACTATATAAAGCCTAGCAGCATGAGGAGGGAGAGAGTTCTGTGGGACTGGGAAAAATAAATTCCCAAGTCTCTGGCACAGATTGAGAGTGAATAGTGTAAAGAAAAGAGTGGGAACCAGAAAGAGTCTGAATGAATCTAAGTGGAAGGAAATGACCGCACGCCCTTATAACGGATTAATGAGGCTACATATAAATTGTGGTTAGCGTTTCTTGTCACACTATGATAAAAAGTGTGTAGGGAAAGCGAGGGATGATGAAGGGGGTCTGTGAGGTATTTGGTTGGGTCATGGAAAGTACAGCATCCTCCTGATGGGGTTGGATCAGGGTGGCCTGTAAGTGGAGTGAGCAAGATAAATGACATCATCCACAGTGGATCATTCCTGTGGTCTTCTGGAAATTTCTAGGCAAGGAGGGGGGCAAAGGACCATATAATTATAAAGCCTGAGTGGAGGGCAGGGGTGGTTGGTTTGGATAATGATGGCCTGACCCTTTTAGAACTTCTGTGGCACTTTTTACCTTCCTCCCTATCACCCCACTCCACCTGGGAGTTTGGCAGGTAAAACGTTTTCTTTGTTCCTGTGTTCATCCACGCTATTGTTGCTCAATTACATGGCTAAGTTCCTTCAAGACCGGAGAGACTGCCTTAGTCGTGTTAATGTCCATGCGGTAACAGTTTAGAATCTTTCGTGTTGGAGAAAATCAGCAGAATCTGTAGGTTCACCCTCCGGCAAAATACGAGTGCCTTTTCCCTGGCGAAGTTTTTCAACCGTGTGGAAGAAGCCATTTGAGGTTTTGGCTGTGCTGAATATACATTTTTTGGACACTAAAAAAGCACAAGGTCAGTCTATTTTAGTCACTACTCAAGATGTAGTCATTATTACGAGACATGTGTTTAAAAACATTTTCTAACGTTCCTTTTTGAATATGCACTTTAGAGGTGTGTGTCATTGTGGCTAACCAGCATTAGCATGACTGATGATTACTGTTATTCTGTGTATGGGTGTCCTTATATGACTGTGGAAAGGAGTCCACAGACTGCCTAATTAATGTATTTTAAAAGTGATTCCTCCAAAGACAAGAGAGAACTTGTTCGTAATTATAAAGAAATGATCTCCTAATACACACACTAGCATTCCTTTTTTTAAGCTCACTTAAAAAAAAATGCATCTATATGATTGTGCCCCACAGAATAACCATTTATTATACTTTCCAAGTGCCAGTTACCAGAGTTTCTGTTCTGTTCATTATCTCATTTAATATTCAAAAGAATCTCAACTTGTGTTTCTCAATCAATAGACAAAGATACTGGGGCTCAGAGAGGTTAAGTTCCTCAGGGTAATACTATGAGTTAAGCAAAGATCTGGCATCTAAATCCAGGTTTTCTGATCCCAAACCACACACTCTTTTTATTAAATTGTACTAATTGTCCTCATAGTAAGGATCGTGTACTCATTGAATTCAGTTCAACAATCTAAATATAATTCAGAATGTGAAAAGCCACGACTAAAACGCAGCCAAAATGAAACCAAAATGCAAGCTTGCTTTGTCTCTTCTTATTCCTTTAAAGTGTGTGCAGGGATAAGGGATTGTTTTCCCACCTCCAGGACCTTTTCAATCAAACTTAGGCCACAAACAGCCCTAAAATCACTTGAAATTACAAACCAGTGCATCGTGAAATCAGCACATTCAGATTAAGATAACATCACTTCAATCTTTATTCTAGGGTTATACTCCCTCAGCCCTTCCTCCTGTTAGGGCCTATACTGAGCAGCCACTCACCATCTGTGAAGGGGTGTGTTTAGCTCTTTCTCTCTGCTCTTCACGTTTTTATTTGGCCAGTGACTGCTGCTGCAGCACTCTGGCTCCTCCACACCCCGATGCTGGCTCTCAGATGATCCTTGCCATGCCCAGTGGCTTCTGAGAATCCCCTTCCTTCCAAGTATCCTCTCGAGTTAGACCTAAATAGCGCTAGACCTTCTTTTCTTTGTGAATCATGGGAAAAACTCACATACTCCTTGTCCTACCATGAATTAGAGATTAATTGCTTTCCAAATACAATCATCTATTCTCTCTGCCCTGACACAGACCACTTTAAACCTTCTCGGGCAAGAATAAGCCTCCAATTCAAGATGGGCCCACATTTCCAGGAACATGCTTCAAGCGCTCCATCTGCTCTATGCTTGAGGCAGAGTAGCTAGCAACAGCCCACTCCCACTCCCAGACGCACCCCCCAACAGATCCCCTTAAGTTGAAAGTGACTCACCCACATAGCAGAGAATAGAAATTCTCTTGAAACCTCACAACTCCTTCCCTGCATACTCCGATCTTCCATTTATGGCCTTGATTTGAAGAAGGCTTTGTGGGGTTGGTTCTTCACCATTTTCTCTGTGAATTCTGCATTTTGATGCAGCCCTTCATTTTGAAATTTAAAATTGTGTTTTGGCACTTAAGTCGAAGTTTTAGTTTTAGCATCTTTTTTTTTTACGAAGGATGTTTGTATTTTATTCTAGAATGAGCTACATTAGTAAGAAAAGGCTGCTGACTTGTTGACATTAAAGTAGAATTTAATTTAAAGAAACTGCTAATTGTCTTCATGGGATTATTCACTCTAAGATTTGAAATATAAATCTTCGTGGCAACTGAATTGAAAAGGGCTTTGAAATTACATTTCGTTTGGTCGATTATTCAAGTCTATAGAATAACTTGTTGAGTCATATCCAGAATTCACAGATACAACAGGGGTAATTTAATTGAATTGATAAGCTACACTACTGTGCTTTTAGAAGCTGTAGGCAACTTTCTAAAGATAAAATTCCTATGCTTCTATAGTTTTCAAAGAGATTTCATATATTGGCATGGCATGGTAGGATTGCAGAAGGGGACAAAACACAATTTCTGGAATAAGATGCAGAATTTTCTTCCTTACTTAAAAAGCAAGTTACAAGTACATTTCTATGAGTCTAAAACTGGAAAACAAGTACACTAGTGTCTTATTGCCTTACATAAATTCTAAGGACATTGAAAGCTTGAATATTTCTTTGGTAAAAAAGTATTCTGTGCTGAAACAAGGTGTTTTCTGTTTTATCACTGGGGAGTAAAGCAAATCTCAATCTCCACAAATAATGAGATGCTCTGTTCTCAGGTTTTCGAATAATCATAGAAATGGGCCTTCCTTGTCTTAAAACTTGAAACTTACATTTGTCCCATCTGAGTTCCTTGTTGAGGACTGAAATCCACTAGATCTCCACATCCAGAGGATGAGATGTCAAACTCTTCATTCATCGTGATTGCTTCCTTGCCCCTCCCTAATTCCTGTTTCCCCACCTTCCACACTATATAAACCCCTAATGTTAGTTTGCTGGAGAGACAGATTTGAGACTTATCTCCTGTTCTCCCAGTTGATATTACCCAAATATAAAGTCTTCTGCCCTGGTAATACTCTTTGTCTCAGTGATTAGCTTTCTGCATGGTGAGCAAGAAGACCTGGACCCAATCTCCGGCATTTTGGTAACATTCTTATTTTAAAAATAACTTATTCAGTTGTAAGCACACGGGACTAATTTGAAAGAAAACTGGAATCAAGATTTTCTTGTTCATTGCATAGACCCTGAGGTTTGATATTTATGTTGATATCAATGGAGACCCATCAACTTAGATTTGGGAGGTTTGAATGGTGCCATTCATCAGCAATGCAACCAGCTTAGGGACATTAAGCCCAAATCATCATAAGTTTGTCGCTAATATATCTGGAGAAAGGGAACAAAGTTAATTTTAGAGAACAGTAGCATTTGTAACATGCTCTCTGAAATGTGGGTATACATAATATTTACTATGATTTATTTCAAACTATATTTCCCAGAACACTCGTGCTCTCCACAGGGTACAAGGAAGTTTCATAGAGGCCCCTAGCCAGCTCCAAGCAAAATATTTCTAATCTTACCCATTTTCTATATTTAGATTTCAAATAAGATTTTTTAAAAAAGTTATATCAAAAGCCACTTCTCTATTTGCTGTGCACGCAGGGTTTTGCTGTATGTATACTTGGAAATGAAACTCATAGTCTAATGGGGAGAATCTCAGTATGAGTGTTATATAGTTTCTCCATCTAGGGAGGATGAGTGGGGCTCATCCTGGGTACCAACTTTGTAGGTAATAAATCTTATGAAGTTCTGTGACTCCCTTCCCACCTGATGTGTTGTAGAGTTTCATAGTTGAGGTTATTTCACTTGGGGAGAGACCCATCTGACCCTACTGAGAGGTCATTTTCTGCTTCAGGTACTAGAAAAAGAGGTTAAACATAACAACACCCTTTTGGCTTGAGGATTATTATTTGACTTGAGGAGCTCCCTTAGTTGGCAATTTCCTACCAAGAAGGATCTCCCCATACCTCTGGAACTCTTTTGAGATAGGACTATACTTCTCTGTTAGGCTTTTTATGTCATCAGTATTTCTCTTGCTCTATGATTCAATGGAAAGATGATAAGAAAGGAATCTCCTGGATTTTCATATATGGGTAAGCAGCATGGAAATTCTGGAAGTCTCTTGATGCCGCTTTCAAGCTCCTGACATATTCAGGCAAGCGAGACCTGGCATGCATCAAGGCAGCAAGGAGGGCACAGACTGCATTTACAGAACTACATTTTGTTTGGCAATACAATACAGGAGACATTAGCAAAACACAAAGACAAAACAAAGGTCACTTACATAGTATCAGGATGAATGATGGTCAGCACTGACTAGTGTGATATCAGAATTAGAACTGAGTATAGAAGCCAACTTCAGAAACTGTGAAAGGAGAGGGGAGCAGGATGACCTAGCTTAATTTGAAGAGATGGTAACTTGCTGGCATCTGGCTACTGAAAAGAACAAAACACTTGACCTCCTAGTAGTGCCAGGGGCTATCTTAAAAGCAGCAGTGATCAACAGGTCAGAAGTTATTAAAATAAAGAGACAAAAAGCAGGACATTATGAAGTTAAAATGGCAAGATGTCGTGATTGGTTGCTTTAGAAATGGTGAGGGGCAGAATGAATGAAAATGGATGCGAATATTTCTGACCCAGCTAACCTAAGTGTTGATAGAGTGATTAATATGAGTGGGCAATTACAGAATCTTGGCTACTTTAGGGAAAGAAATGTAGTTTTGGATATGATAAATGAAAGGAAGTAAAGAGATGAAAATTAAATCCCAGAAATCAAAAGAAAAGGTAAATCTGAGAGTCCAGGTGTAAAGGTGAGAACTGAAGCCATTGCTTTGGGTCACCAATAGAGTATACATTAAGAAACCAGAGGAAAGGGCCTGGAATTGGGTAGATGAAGGAAAGTAAGAGAAGTACAGTATAGTAAATGCATAAAACAGTAATGCAGTTATTTTTTATCATTATCAAGTATTATATACTGTACATTATTATAAATGCTATACTTTTTATGATTAGCAGTGTAGTAGATTTGTGTGCACACACCACCCCAAACATGTGAGTGATGCATTGTGCTATGACTTTATGATAATTATAACATCACAAGGAGATAGCAATTTTTCAGCTCCATTATAATCTTACGGACCCCTGTTGACTGAAATATTGTTATGCAGCACATGGCTATGTATATGAATATACAGAAAACAAATAGCCCTTAGAAATTAAAATGTTAGATAGCAGGCTGGGCACGGTGACTCATGCCTATAATCCCAGAACTTGGGGAGGCCAAGGCAGGTAGATCACCTGAGGTCAGGAGTTTGAGACCAGCCTGGCTAACATGGTGAAACACTGTGTTTACTAAAAATACAAAAATTAGCCAGGTGTGGTGGCACATGCCTGTAATCCCAGCTACTCGGGAGGCTGAGGCAGGAGAATCACTTGAATCCAGGAGGCAGAGGTTGCAGTGAGCCAAGATTGCACCACTGCACTGCAGCCTGAGTGACAGAGAGTCTGTCTCAAACAATAAAAAAAAGATATAAAATAAAATCTTACAGATAGCAGAGATTGAGAACTCAACAGTGGGTTAGAAAATAAAGTTAAGGAACTATTCCAGGAAAATGAAAAAAGATGGAAACCAGGTTTAAAAAAGTAAAGGACAAGACCCAGAAGGCTCAACATCTGAATAACTTGTCTCTCCAGAAAAAGATAGTACACAAATAGACTGAAGATGATCATCATTCAAGATTTTTTTTTTTTTTTTTTTTTTCAAAATGAGGTGAGTTTCCAGATTCAAAGTCTTACAGGGTGTCCAATACCTGATGAAAATAGATCCACACCAATGATCATCATTGTAAAGTTTCAGAATGCTGGAGACAATGAAACAAAAATCCTCCAGAGAGAAAAAAGAAAGTCCATAGAGATGATTAAGAATCAGAATGGAATCTGACTTTTCTGGATTATACTAGAAACAAAAAAAGAGATAGAACAATGCCTTTAAAACTTTGAAGGGAAAAAGAACTCCCTGCTATAATTCTATACCTAGCCAAGCTATTAATCAATTATAAGGGTAAAAATGAAGACATTTTCAAACATGCAATGTCTCAAATACTTTGCCTTCCTTCTACTCCTTTTCAAAAAGGCATTAACAGATGTTTTCCAGCAGAGGAGGTAGTAATCTAGAAAGAGGAAGAGACAGAATGCAGAAAACAAGAGAGTCAAGTCAAACTAGAGACAACAATGAGGAAGGGAGATTCCAGAATGACAATAGTGCCCAAGGGGCTGAAGAAAATCAGTCCATATTAGAACATCATGACTCAGAAGGCAGGCATGTTGAGGGCTGTTATCTCCATGATTTCTATTCTAATACTATATTTTTAATCTGACAGAATAGCTAAAGGAATTGCTTCTTCAAAACAAAGAAGTATGTCATTAAAGAAGAAGTCATGACATGCAGGAGCTAGAGAACCCAAACAAGGAGAAAAGCAAGGGAATTCTAAGGATGATGGACAAAGGGAAGTCCTAGGATGACAGCTATGAAAAAGCCTAGAGATGTTTCAAAACAAAACAAAATTAGGCTAATAAGTCATTGAAGGATTACTGATGTAATTTATCTCATGAAAAATTAACCTGACAAGCTTTGGAAAGATGTTGAAATAATTAACAATACATATAAAGAAAACTAAGTCAACAAAAAGACAAGGCATGTATTAAGTTCGGGAAAAGCAAAAGTGAAAAAGGAAGCAGAATCATAGTACACCGTAATGCTCTGTTGTAAAGAATATTTTCGTATGTATAATAATGCTAACACTGACTATTGGCTCAACCTCAAAATACAGTATTGTTATGAGTATGGGAGAGAATACACAGAGGAAATGGTGGTATTAGAGAGCCAAATCCTAATCTATCAATACAGGAAATCAGCAGATGATGTCTAAAGTTGATGAATCAAAAGACAGAAGTATCATATTATTTAAGAAATATAAAGATGTATAAATACTTGAAGTAATTGCTGAGTCAAAAGTAGTTGCCTTGAGGAGGACCATAGAAAATGAAGAGGAATAGGGCGAGAAACTTCTATATTCTATATTCTATATTTTCAACAAGTCTCTTAGCAGAATTTACTCTTATGCCTTATACATTATTATGGACTTGAAAATATAACAGCAATTCACACTTCTTTGAACAAAGAAACTATTTAACATTGACTCTTGATACCAGTAATCATGGAGGCCTGGATTGGTGTGATTATCTGGTCCAGCAATTTTGACCAAATGGATTGCTTACTCTCCAGGTACTGCAGTTGTGCCAGCAGAAAGAATATAACATAGGAAGCTTTCTGGAGCTGGAGCACAGCTACCCAGACCTCCCAGTCTTTTGGCTAAGAATACCCTTCATTTAACAAAGAATTATGGCCAGGATTGGATTGCAATACGTTAACCTTTCATTTAATTTAGTTCATAATGTTGAATTGGTACTAAAATCTATTTATGGCCTTTTCTCTTTTCTACTTTCTTCCAGGAACATTATCTGGCATTCTAAACTGGGGGAAAGTCTGTATAAGGAACCTCTAAATCTTGGCAGAAAGTATAAATTGTTAGAGATCTCATGAGTAAGACCAAGCTGTGGGATGTCTCAGGATTGACCTTCTAGATCATCTTTTCCAACCCCCTCATTTTACATGTTACAGAAAAATGCAGCCAAAAAAGGACTCAGTGATTTATCCAAGGCCGTGCAGCTTACTAATGGCATGGAAAGGATGAAAATTCAGGTTTCCTGACTTCAGCTCAATGGCTCCTTCTTTACTGCATTACGCTACTAATATAATGATACTGCAGCAAGCTAAACTACACTATACTACACTGTACAACCCTGTATACCTCACACTGCATTATACCATATCACTCTCTATATACGACAAAGCAACAAACTACAGCACCTCACCACACCACTGTACTACTCTATACCACACTACTTTGCACTGTGCTATGCTATGCTACAGTATACTACACTACACCATACCACTCCACACTAAACTACACTAGACAATACTACATTACTGAGGAAATAACCTGGAATGACTGTTAATCTTTAACCTTCTGGAAGCAATCCACAGAAGTCCTCTAATATCCCTACGTGCAAATTTAGTCTAGCCCTACTTCTTTTTTTAAAATATTTTAAAGGATTTATTAAATAAAGGGAATTGAGGGTTGAAATTGGAAGTGGGCATCAGGGTCAAGGTTATTTGCCGATGTGTAACAAACTATCCCAAAACTTAGCTAGAAACAATTTACTGTTTTTTTAAAATCAACTTTTATTGTAGATATAGTGGGTACATGTGTAGGTTTGTAGATGGATATATCGCACCCAGGTAGTGAGCAGAATACCCAGTACATAGTTTACGTCTGATGCCTCGCTTCCACCTCTAGTAGTCCCCAGTGTCTATTGTTCCCATGTTTATGTCCATATGTGCTCAATGTTTAGCTCCCACTTGTAAGTGAGAATATGCAGTATTTGGTTTCCTGTTCCTCTGTTAATTCACTCAGGATTATGGCCTCCAGCTCCATCTGTGTTGTCACAAAGGACATGGTTTCATTCTTTTTTATGCCTGTGCAGTATTCCATAGTGTGTATATACCACATTTTATTTATCCAAATGTCCATGGATGGGCATTTAGGTTGATTCCATGTCTTTGCTATTGCAAATAGTGTGACAATACATGTACAAGTGCATGTGTCTTTTTGATAGAATGATCTATTTTCCTTTGGATGTATACCCAGTAATGGGATTGCTGGGTCAAATGATAGCTGTGTCTTAAGTTCTTTGAGAAATCTCCAAACTGCTTTCCACAGTAGCTGAACTAATTTACATTCCCAAAGATAGTGTATAAGGCTTAAAAAAAAAATTCAGCTTTTATTTTAGATTCAGGGGGTACATGTGTAGATTTGTTACATTGGCATATTGCATGATACTGAGGCTTGGGGTATGATTGATTCTGTCACCAAGGTAGTGAACATTGTACCCAATAGTTAGTTTTTCAACCCTCTCTCCCACCACCCCTTCTCCAGTGTCTATTGTTGCCCTCTTTATGTCCATGTGTACCCAATGTTTAATTCCCATTAATAGGTGAGAACATGCAGCATTTGGCTTTCTGTCTGTGTGTTAACTTGTAGTCCCATTTTTTTTTTTTTTTTTTTTTTTTTTGTTTTTTTGAGATGGAGTCTTGCTCTGTCACCCAGGCTGGAGTGCAGTGGCACAATCTTGGTTCACTGCAACATCTGCCTCCCAGGTTCAAGCGATTCTCCTGCCTCAGCCTCCTGAGTAGCTGAGATTACAGGCACACGCCACCACACCCAGCTAATTTTTGTATTTTTAGTAGAGATGGGGTTTCACCCTGTTGGCCAGGCTGGTCATGAACTCCTAACCTCAAGTGATCTGCCTCCCTTGGCCTCCCAAAGTGCTGGGATTATGGGCATGAACCACTGCGCCCAGCCATAGCTCCATTTCTTG
This sequence comes from Rhinopithecus roxellana, assembly GCF_007565055.1. Lineage (NCBI taxonomy): Eukaryota > Metazoa > Chordata > Mammalia > Primates > Cercopithecidae > Rhinopithecus > Rhinopithecus roxellana. The sequence continues at coordinate 94,300,635 of NC_044554.1, forward strand.
AGCTAACACTTACTCTCTCTGTTCCACGCATCCTATCCTAACCCTCTTGCAGTCCTGCAGTGGTCTTTGGGACACAGTCACCTTCCGTGTAGCAGACTGCCATACTCTGCTGATTTTCTGGACTGTGCTGGATGCTAATCCAGGGTCATGTCCTTGTGTTGATCCCTTCACTTCGTCGTCGTTTTTTGCCCACTTGCATGATGCCTCATTTTGAAGCCAGAGTTCTATGGATGCCTTTCTGTTCTCGAGTCCCTTCTGTGTGATTCTGGCATCCTTTCTAACAAACTGAGGAGTTTCTTAGCTCTGACTTTGGACTAGGAAGACCACAGCCTTGCTGTCACCTTACCCTCTCCCCTACTCCAAGCGTTGGTGCTATCCATCAAGAACTTGGGCTAAGAATGTCATTCCTACCCTTACCAGCAGTAGGAGTATCCTACCTCCAGAGAAGAGTTGGATTTGGTGAGAGCATTTGGCTGAAACGTTGGCCCTTGAAGCCAGATCTGGATTTATCACTTACCAGGTGGTGACCTGAATATCAGCTTCCTCACCTCAGAAATGGAGATAATAATAAAGCCTCTTCCATAGGATTGTTGTGAGGATTAAATGTAATCATGCCTAGCAGACTTTTTGCACAGTCCCTAACATATAGTAGGTGCTGAATAAATGTTGGGTATTTTATTTCCTTGTATCCTTTGAAAGAGACTTGGTAATATTACCTGAAACCAAGGTTCAGGAAGGTTGAGTAACTTGTCCACAATCACTGTTACAAGGGATGGAAATGAGACCAGAAGCCCATGTTCCAACCCCTTCCATATCCTGCCTCTTTGAAAATCAAGCCCCTGGCCAGTCTGAATTTCTGAGCAATGCTCTGCCCACCTGTTGGGCAGCTCCAGCTTGGATCCCCCCTGGTGCCAGGCGTCTGTCTGAATCGTGACGAGAACATGTTGATCCCTGTTGGATCTGTGCCTAGCCCACCCAGCAGAAACTTCCCCGCCAGCCTCTGCAGCAAGGACAGCTCTCTCAGCTCCCGTTCCAACCTACAGAGCAGAGCCGGTGCCAATGCCACTCTCTGCCCCAGGCCTGTCTGACTGCAGGTAGGCTGCTCTGACTCACCGGAGAATCCTGAGCTCTGACTCATTTTTTGTCTAATGTCTTTTACAGGGTCAACATGACAGCCACATATGGAAGGGGCGTGGAGAAGAAAGGATAGGGGAAAAAGAAGAAAGGTTGTTTTTACCATCAGCCCTGTGTTGAAGTCAACAGGAAATGGCCCAGTGTGAATCAAACACCATACTGTCCCGACTAAAAGGGAATGAAGATCTCTTCTGAGTGACTTAAGAGTTAATCAGGACCAGGTCAAGAGTTTATCACCCAGAGTTCCATGTTTGAATTTTGGAGAATTCCCTTTGTTTCATTTCAGCACATTCACTTCAGTGCCCGTGTCTATTTTAATAGCCTGGAATGCAATTCCCTCTGCCCATTATTCTCTTTCACTATGGGTTTTTCCGACCCTCGGGGTAGATTTATGATTCTAGTTGAATGATTACTCAGTGAGTCTTTGCCAAGGGATGTTCTGTTCCAAGAATGACACATCTCTTTGGGGATGACTCTCTACCTAACCAGGGTGGGTGGGAGGTCAGGGGAAGCCCCTACCCAGAAGAAAATAGTTTCTTTGTGTGCTTGAAGAAAAACACTCAGATGATGAACAGCCTGATTTGGGGGCTGTGTGTGGGTGAGCCACTCCAGTGAAGTCGTCCTCAACGCTCCCTCAGAAGGAGAGATTATGAATTTAATGAGCAGAAGAATTCTGACAAGCCTTAAAGCCAAAGGCAATTAGCAAAGGATGAATAACTTGAATTCTTTGCAGTTATGAAATCACTTCATCCTAATGAAATTATACACGCATATATCTTTATAATATGTTTTATCTATATATCTACATGACACAAAAGACTATAATGTAATCTATGTGCATATACACGCATTTCTTACTGTGCATTCAGTGACACACTAGTACTAGGAGATGGGACATGAAAATAGAGCGTCATGGTCAAATCTAATTGGAAATGCTACATGCTAGGGCTCCAACATGTATGCACAAAGGCCACTGGATAATGGGGACATCCCCACTGGGATATAAATATTCTGAGAAATCTTACAATAAGGATCTTGTTTATTGACTCTCACATTTCAAATATATTTGAATATACAGTCATCTCCCTGCCTTAATACCTACCAATGTCCCCAAAGAATCGATGCTCTACAATGTACTTTGAGGAATGCTGTAATACTGTAATAGGACACTTTTTGCAGGGCAGACCAAAATGTTCTCTTCTTTGATGATGCCAATGCTGAAAATATTTTTGCCTTTCATGTTTTGCCATTGCTTTAAAATACCATGTGAGGCTCTTTAGAATGTGGTAAATGGTGGTCAAACTTTGTTCTCTGAAGTGATTTGGTTTTTAGAAACTACCTTTACTCAAATGTATGTCTATTGAAATTAGACAAGTGACTGATTAAGCCAAGCCATACAAGCCAACAGCAAAATATGTCTGTATGACTGAGAAAAAATAAGCTTTGGGGTCTTTCTCACTTCATAACTGGATAAATTACACCAACTTTTGGTCTGGATTCCCAATCTCTGCCCTTTCCCTGCCTTATGCTATGTTAACACTGGACTAACCTTTCTAAATTAAATGATACCTTGTCACTTTCCTTAATCAGAGCCTTGGGGGTCCCTGGGGTGAGACTCTTCTGCATTGCCCCATGTTAAAGATTTCCAAGAATCCCTATGCATGCAAACTTATTTTCTTCTCTCCTAATCCATGACATTTCCAAACTAGTGTTCTTAGTGTCTTGAAATTTCCTGGGAACTCCTTGTCCTGTGCCAGTTGCCTGAGATATTCAACTTTCTTCTTTCAACCAATGTATAATTACTTAAGACCCAATTTATTTGTTATCTTTTCTTATAGCTTCATTAAATATGCACTTATTCATCAGTGTAATTGTTCTTTAGATGTCTTTAAGATTTCCAGGCTATATTTCAATCTGAAGAAAGGGAACCTATTGAAAAATGACATAAAATATAAGAAATCATTTTAATTCTGGAATATATGATATACTCTGGAATATCTGACATGGTCTCAGATATTTGTCACATTTTCTCATGTAACATAATTTAGCAAAGAATTATTTACTCCCGTAATATAGGACAATTACTTCATGTTCCTGACTCTCAACAGCATTTTAAGTTATTCGATGCCAGAGTCATGTCTTTCAGTTTTTCTGACTTCTTCTTGCACGTGACACATGTGAAGTCTTCTCAAATCTTTTCTAGTATGAGGAAGAGTAAAATATAAATTTTAACTACTTTATAAAAATGTATTGATTATTTTATATGTCAGAGTTTCAGTGGAAACAAGAAAGTTAGGCAGTTTCTGCTTAGGTTAATGTTTTGTCAATTTTTCCATTCCTCCATTCTGTTATACAATCAAACCGTTCCTTCATGTCTAGGTGCCATTCATTTGAGAGAGACAAAGAGTGTCTTGTGTAATTCAGGAATCCACTAACATGGTACTTTCCTAAAAAAAATGATAAATCAGGATGACCTAAAGAAGTAAGAATGCATGGCCCCAATCCCTGTCTGTTTCCACACCTGGTCATAGCCCTTCTATATATTCACCATATTGCTCTGAGGGTGTGAGCCATGACTCCTCTCTGGAAAACTCAGCATTACGTAATGTGTGGTTAAGCCCCTGGGAAACACTGTAGATGTAGTATTAGGCCAATAATGTGAGGAAGATGAAGTATGAGTGTTTTACCATAAACTGCAACACTAAGGATCATTAAATGATATTTCTGATCCCTACTCTGTCTACATTTCATTGTTACCTTGGTAGCAAAATGGCTTTAATTATTATTACAAAATTCTGGTAGACTGGCATATCATCATAATGGCAAACCCTAGGTTCTGCCCAATTGCCTTACCATTTAAAAACATTTCAAACTTGCAGTACACTGGTCTGATAATTTATTTCCATGAATACCACATTTCCTATTTAAGAGCGGAAGGTATAGAATTTGAGGAACTTCGCTTGGACAAAAGAAACTCTGGAGCACATGGCACATCAACACCTGCAGGTGTGCTAATGCTAAAAATGAGCAAAACATTTATGAATAAATTCAGCACTTTGGTCCTACTGTATAGGGCTTGACACTGACTAATACTTATTATTATTATTAGGATGTTTACATGATCTTAGTATGCTGCAGTGACCTATAAGATCTTTATTGTGGAAAATGTTTTCCCCAGATGATTGTCCAGGTTTCAGAGGCATGGACACAGAGCTGGAAGTGAGGGGCAGAGGTCATCTCCTGGGTGAATTACCAATCTGTATAGTGACGATTGGCAGAGTCACTATTAGAGTGCAAAGGCACAGTGATAGCATACCCTACTGAAAAGTACACATCACAGCCATTCTTTCAGACTTGTAGAAATTTGGAGATATCTATGTGACTTAAAATGTCAGCTGATTTTAACCCTTTCATCATTAGATCCATTGATGTCAACAATGTAACACGAGAAAAATTAAATCCTGTGTATTTTTTCCTGGACAGAGGATTGTTACACTAAGGGTTTCTACATAATTTACCTTCCAAATCAGGCCAATTAAAAAAAAAATCACACATCATAATTGTGTGTACTTATGGGGTACACAGTGATGTTTTGATACATATAATGTATAGATCAGATTATCATCTCAAACGTTTATTTTTTTTTATTTTGGGAACATTCAATATCTTCCTTCTAACTCTTTGAAACGATGTAATACACTGT